>NC_042520.1:20859547-21168000 GCF_900963305.1 Echeneis naucrates | reverse complement strand
GCAAATTGCCTCCTAGTGACAGACTGAAAATGTTGTTTTTATTTATTTATTTATTTTATTTTATTTTGTTTTGTTTTTGTTTTTCCTGATGATGATATGGTGAACAATATTGACATAGGTCATGACATAGCATTTTTTCCCAAAAGCATTAAGTCAGACTGTTTAAAGTGTGTTTTAGAGGCGAACACGTAAGAGGCATCTCATTCTGTTTTTTCCTTCTTCAAACGGTAAAACTGTTAATATTCTGTTGTGTGCTTTGGTTGAACAAGCTGTTTGACAGTCTTGCTATTGCCACACATTAGCCGACATTAGCATTTACAGCTGGTACTCCATTAACTTCTGCTGAATTTAGCATGGTAACCAGCTAGCCTGTCTCATCACTTGATACTGAGTCATCTGGCCCACTCAGAGGGAATATTATTACCTTGTGTAAATGTTACAGTGGCTGAGGCTCTTGACAACACACTTGGCTAAACAGCTTTTAATGCTAATGTTGGTTCTGCAGCAATAGAAAAATGTCCACATAGCCCCATTAAAGGTGCCTCAGTCAACATAGCCATGTTAACTACGTATCAAAGAACAAAGTGCAGTATGAAATGTTTCCCTAACATTGACAAACCCACAGAAAGCTCGACAGATTTCCTTCATTTTGGCACCTCATGCTCTTTTGATAAATGAGCTTTGTTCTGTGCAGCAGGCAGCTCTTCTACACCGACACTATGCTGTTCAGGTCTTTGTTTTAATTGATGTTTTTTTTCCCATTTGATGAAAGTCAAGCCGAGACAAAAGCTTCACAAGGATTCTCTCAAATGCTACAATACTCTACTTTTTTTTTTTTTTTTTTTTAGCTGTGGATCTTATTCCTCATCAAGCTATCTTTAATCTTCTTGGAACATGAAATTTGCATATAAGTAACCGATCAGCCTAATTTGTATTGCACCCACTCATATTTGCATACATATTGATGCTTTCGATCATACTTGTGACTAAAGGGTCAGCACCAAAGTGTTGTGGTTGAGTGGATGGCTAATAACAATAATTGGTCATGAGTCATTAGTCTTATTCAGAGGCTATTCAGCAACATCTCCAATCAAGTAACATTGTGGGCTTTTAGTTATATAATATTTTGAGCATATTTGATTGAAAATTCAAACATCTCCTGCCAGTTTTCAGTGAATAAGCCGAGTTTAAAAAGAAAAAAACCCAGACTTTTAATGTCTTCATATTTTTAGACGTCGATGTAGTCCCCCTTGTCAGACTCATGAGGCTTTACATGACTTCAATACCAGGGGAATTACAGTGTCGATTTTACTTTCCTGAACTGGTTGTCTGTTCTTACAACACACAACAAAATGTTATACGCATTTATCATCTGCCTCTATGTGTTTATCTCATTTCAGATGCACAAACTGAACCATCACCTGCTGCGATGGCTGGCCATGCAGACAAGTGTGTGGGTATAAAGGAAAAATAATATGAACTGCTAGTTCAGCTGCTAGAACTGGATGTTATTTCAGCCATTTTAATCGAAACTTCACTGTGTTGATGGCCGAAACTCCAGTACAATTGGATGCCTGAATTTGATCATGGTGCAAAGATTTCTGAACATAAAAGACACATTTGTATTTCATGATCATAATACTCATTTTGTAAATTTTGTGTAAAAAAAAAAACAAAAAAAAAAACTGGATGGGGATACTTAAAGGAGGCATTTGAACCGTATTTAAGTTGTGATGTAATCACATTTTACCCAGAAAGGTTACTGAGTATTTGTAATAAATTTTTCAGAGGATCTCTGCTGTTCTGCTATCGAGTAAACTGAGACAAGACGAGAGGATCACTGTCAACATGCATCTTCTTTAAAGTCGGGAGTCAATCTGTCATTGTCGGTGTGTTTCACAGTTTCTCTGATGATAGATAGCGAGGGGGCTCTCTGTCTATTCCATCACTGTTTGGTTTTCATATTCAGAATGTCACAGTAATAATGCCAAGGGGGACTTTATTGATTTGTGCTGTGAAAATGTGCCAAACAGACCTATGGAAACAGTGCAACAGCACAGCCACAATCTCACCATCTGCATCTGTATTAGCGAGTGTAAATATTTCATGTGTATTTGTTTTCTTACTTAACAGATTGCTCTGCATGAATTTGAAAAACCTCTGACCTTAACACCTGCTCTTTTTTTCTTTGTTCATTTTCTACATTCACTCTCAATCCCTTGAAGCATTTTAATGCCTTTATTTGAAAGTGTTGTATATAGAAACAAGAAATGGGTACTTAGGTAGGAGGGCAGAGACATGAGACATGAAATGGGACAGAGAGAACGGGAAATCGACTCGGAGACTCCTGATCACAGCAATTACGGTTTTATTTTAATCTCTTAAAGGCACTGCAGTACAAATTGATGTTTTATGGTGCTTGCTGAATGAAACAAAGGTATCCACATGACAACACTACCCTTTGGGAGACGACAGATTATTCTCTCCTAAAGGGAGATATTGCCCTTCAGAATAAATAAATAAGAGATCCGAAACTTATCACCAACAAGCCAACCTTTTTCACTTGGTGCATTTTTGCTCATATGTGTGAAAGTAGAATAGGCGACTGTCTCCTCAAACGCTTTGAAGAGGAACATGACATAATTTAGAGCTAGAATCAGTATTGCATATTTATCAAGTAGTGCAAGGGAATACAAATAGGCTTTGGCTCTGTAAGTGGAATCGTCGTTTTTATTCACCGCCATCGTTTGTCACACTTTCGAGGCTTTGGCGTTCACAGGGTAAATGTGGTGACTTTTGGGCAAACTAGCCTTTTAAATTAGAAGCCCTTTTAAATTAAAACTTAAAACCGTGACACAAGCACCCATGCCCTCACTGCTGATGGGTCTATTATGCTTTAACTATCAGTGCTGGCGACAGTGCTGGTAACAAATTAAAAGCATTACTGACCTTGTTGTCTTTGGTAGCAGTTATTGTCCAGTTAGGTTCAGCTTTACAGCTTTAAATTCAAGTACTGACCGACACCAGCATCACAGCCAAGCAATGCAACTAGTGTTTAAGTCTCCCATATTTATTTTTTTATTTTTTACACAAGGCCCCAAAAATGTTTCTGTTTATCTGTGTCTATGATATCTCATATATTTGTCTTTTTTTTGTTGTTGTTGTTGCATTATTTTCCTTTTACATACTTTAGACAGGAAGACGATTGTCTAGTCTGCCTTATAGGACCAAAGCACAGACAAGTGTAGAGTCAAGGTGCTGAATGCCAGCAGAGGAAATGTCAGTCAGGCGCTGGTTTCATTGTCCACGCTGCATTCATCACTGGTAGTCGTGACTGATGCGACCCAGTCAGGAAGTGAACGTGGGAAGATGCATCAGTTTTTGCCAAAAACACGGCCTCAGGAGTTTGAAAACTTCAAACAACATGGATGGCAGGTGGAAACATTGCGGAGTTGATGAGTTCTCAAATGAAGACAAAGCAGTGTGGATGTAGCCGGACTTTAAGGTCTTCATCAGGACACTTCAGCATTCGGGGTGAGGCTGTTTTTTTATCCCAGTGAATTACACGGTTTTCCTCAATCGAACCAATTCTTACTGGCCATAGTGGCATCGAAGCTGGGGATGGGTGCGTGCACACGAAATGAGACCTGTGGGTCTGTGTGTGTGTTTTCTTACCTGCAGTGCGTTCATCCTCTCATAATTCCAGTTCCTTATCTGATTTCTGTCTTCCTCTCTCTGCAACACCCCCCCCGCCCCCCTTTCTGTCTTCCGTGCCAAACCAGCCGGTGTTGACGAAGCACTCGCTGTTGAAAGACGATGAGTGTGTTTGTGTGTGTGTGTGTGTGCTGTTGACTGAGCTGAGAGATTTAATTGACACCCACAGAGAGAATTATACAAGCTTCCAAATGCTCTCTCTTTCAGTGTGTGTTGACGCCCCATAATGTTTTTCTGCATCTATATTTGTGTGTTTGTGTACACTCAATGGCAAATGTTGTGAGCATGTGAACACGGTCTCCAGTGTACTTGGAGTGTGTTTCTCCGTGTTTCATTGCGGCACTTTCACAATGTTTTTCATTCTCTTCACTCCTTCCCTCCAGTGCTTCCATTTGTCTTTCTTTCTTTTTTTTCACTCTTTCCTTCCTAACTCTACTTTTTTCTTCCCCTTCGTAGCCAGAGCTTTTCCTCTGATATGTTGTGTAGTGCAGAGCTTTTTTCACAACATGCTGCAATACAGATGGGGAATTAGAACATATCATGCATGCTGTAATCACCCCCTCATTATCTGTGTATTCCTCCATTGGCTGTGGATTTTATCTAACCATGTGCCACAGGTGGAAGATTTAAGAGACAATGAAGTATCAAACGCACAAGCATGAGAGGTCAATTACAAGGAAAAAGAGGTATCTTGTTACAAACCCTCAGAAAATGCTAATCCTACTGCAGATCTATTAAATTTCTTTTTGTCTTTCAGTGCATTGTTTTGGTTTTGATGCCCCCGCTTACAGCTGCAGGCAAGAAAGCTCAGCTCAGCTCCGCTCAGCGCCACCACACACACACACACACACACACACAGCTAGATACCAGCTGGTAAACATGATGGAACATTTAGCATCCAAAGCACTAAGTAGCACATTTCCAGAAGGCTACATTAGATGTTGAAGGTGGGTTGCGATAAAACTGACCAAAATTTAATATCTATTTCAAAAAGTACTTTCACAGATTAATGACAACGGCTGATGTTATTTTCTCAATTCTGAGACTATAGAAGTGGACGATTCCTCTGTGAGTGAAGAGTGGAATCAAGACTGAAGCACCTTAAACCTGCATTTTAACATTTTAGTGGAGAGTCACAGTTCGTCAATTTTCTTCTTTTTTTCTGTGTGAACCTGATTTTTATTCCCAGCTAGATTTTAAATTGGCTTTCAACTGGTTAGATATCTCTACATCTCTCTCAGATTATATTAACATCCAGTTCAAACATAAGACCCAATGGAGGCAGATGGTATTCTTTGTTTAATGTGTGAATACACAACTCTTGCAAACATTTGGCACATCATAAAATAATGGCTTGACAAAAAATCATGTAAGTGAAAGTGCAGAAGTGTTATCGCCAGGTCCATAAATTGTTTTGAATGCAAGGAGCCTTTCCAACACAAGGCACGAATAATAACCATAAATGGAGAAGGGCTGTTTGTGGTTGTAACATTTGGAAGTCCTCAGTACAATAATGTTTTCCTGGAGCTTGAGTCTGTCGCCCCACAATAAGAAATTGGCAGGTTCAGTTCCCGGCCTGGGACCTTTCTGTGTGGAGTTAGCATGTTCTCTCCGTACCTGCGTGGGTTTCCTCCCACAGTCCACAGACATCATGTTTGGGTTAACTGGTGACTCTTAATTGTCCGTAGGTCTACGTGTGAGTGGTTGTTGGTCTCTGTGCGTGTGTTGGGCACTAAAGCTGTCAACATGTCTCCTATTGGCTAACATACTAGGATACGCTGTGTGTCTTGTAGCCTGCATAGAAAATACAGTTCCGTAGTTGGAGCTCACAACAGTCCTTACCTGTCAGCTGTCAGTTTATGTAAAAAAATGGAAAGGAGATTAAACATACACTAGCAGAATGTAAAAAAGAGAAGAAAACAAATGAAATAGAAACACTTTCAGTGCATAAGTACCATATTTAAGGAAATACAGTCTTATTCAAATAATCCATGACCAAAGACAAACGCTCAGATCATATATATTATAAACATGTTTAATCCCTCTGCGCTGCTGCTGCTGCCCTGTTACCTGTTACAGCCCCGAGCAAAGCAGTTTCACACATGATACATGTTACATCATACTCAGCTTTTTATTTGTTGGTTTTTGAGCTCTCCATTATGCATATGATGCTGCAAAATCAAGGAGAGTATGATGTCAGCTGATCCCGTGGGTGCGCGTTTTCATAAGTCCATAGGCAGAAACACACACTTAAATGTACTTTTGTTGTTTGATTTTTTTTTTTTTTTTCTCTGTCTTTACGAAGGTTTTATTTCCTTCCCCAGAGTGTGTTTGTTCCTGTGCGTATGTATATTTCAAAGTATGCTCAGAAGAAAGGGGGCCACCATATACATTTGCTGTGTTCTTGTGTGCGTGTGTGCGTGTGAATGCACAAGCATATATGTGTGCATGGTGCCGCAACAGAATAAAAAAAAAAAAACAATCTTCCATAAAAGGCCCAGATGATACAATCCATATGACTAATGGGACCGGGACACTTAATTGAATTGCTTAAAAGAATGCAATTAGTTTGTACATGGATGTGAACATGAATCGCATTAATAGAAGTTTGTGTGTGGGTATGAGAGATCCGATTAAAAATGTAAGCAGTGGATGCAGTTTGAATATACATGAGAAAATAATGTTGGCTATTCAGGAGTGTGATGCAGTATGGACAGCAATGTGAATGACGCATTTCCATATAAATTAATGTCCTGCACTGAGCCCGAAAGTCAAACCACAGTGATTTATTGTGATGCACGTTAGACTGTATAAATATTTTCCACTCAATGGAAACGTTTCCCTGTGCTGCGTAGTGGTGTTCATGGAGGCGGTCTGCTGTGACCTCATCACCCTATGCATTACAGGAGTAATTAGGGTGAAGAGCACTGGCATAGTTTATCTGTTTCAGGACGGACTTACTGGAGTTTAAACAAATATAGGAAGGACGTGTGAAACAGAGACAGTGATATTCAGGAGAGTAACGTTAGTACAAAATAACCCATGCAGTCCAAGTAGCAGAGGCTGCAGATACTGCAGAAAAATCAAATGTTTGGTTTGTGTCCAAAGCAGCTCTAGCTTGAGGGTAGTTCAGTTTTGAGTCCGTTCAGTCAAAAAGCAGCTGATCTTTTGCTCTGTTAGGTAGTTACAGCCAACAGGCTAACATAGAACGCAGGCAAAAATCTCCTGCCAGGCATGATAAATGTTAGCTTTCTGCACGTGCCAGCTTGAGTTTAAACCAACCATTTCACAAAATTCCTCACAAATGAAATGGATAATTCAAAGTACCATTAAAACATCACCAAAAAGAAGAAGAAGAAGAAAAAAAAAGACGTTCATTGGCATTTGTTTTAAATCATCCTTGGAAAAAAATGAACTTGCAACCAGCAGATCTGAAGTCTAATTACATTCACTGAAAACGCTGCCAGTGTTGCAGTTCACCAAGTCCACAGTCGTCTCTTAATGACAATGAATATTTAATAAATGATGATTTGCAATCACGCTCAATAGAATACTCAGGGGATCACAGTATGTCAGTTAAGGTGTGTCATCTGTGGTAGAAGGTTAAGCAGCTCTTTGAGGGGAACCTAAGATACAAATGGCATAACAAGACAGAATGTCGTATGGAAATCACATTGGCATTGATTAGTCAGTGTTTTGATTTGTTTTGTTTTTTGTTGTTGTTGTTGTTATTGTTTTTTTTATACTCTCAATTCTAGACCAGACTGTTGAGGGACGTATTAATCATGAATGTAGTTCTTATGAAAGAGTCCGCGCTTCTTTTTCTCACACTGTGATGCTTCTTTCAACTCTCAGTTCTTGTGTATTTGCATTGATTCAAATGATTGTTAACAAATATGCGAATGTCATAAATACGTGCAGTGCCTCACGTTGTCACGGAGAAGCAGTTGCCATTTCATTAAAATCGCATGAAAACAAGTTTAGATTTAATTAATAAGCGCATCCCAGATAACGCTATCACATCGGGTTTAACTGAATGTACCTCCTGTTCCAAACTAATCTTTATTTTCTGCTCGACGCAGCTCTTTCATCTGCCTCTCACTGGCGCTTGCAGAGACCTTTGGCTTTAGCACCTCGCTGCAGTGCTGCATCTAAAATTATAACTCTCAAAGTAGGCCAAAGAGATTTAGATTTCACCGCACTGATGTGTAGGTGCTCCGATGCTTGGAGTTGGAGAGCTCCTCCACCTATCATGTGACTGTTTCGTTTCATTCGCTGACATTCAAAATCACATCAACCCTGATTTTGATGCAGCATGGAGAATTTCCTTCGCGGCACCGTCGTTACTGTTTTCAGCATCCGGGGGCGCGAGCGAACGCATCATAGTTGACAGAACAGTTTTATTGTTATCCGACGGTCAGCGTGGATGCCTTTTCAGATCAGCAAACTCAATTTTCCCTCCGCTTCCTGTCTGTCAGCAGGCATCAAAAAAAAAAAAAAATACTGAGATGAAATATGCTTGCCTCAGAAATTTCCCTCAGTGTTCCACTGTACACTCTTGGCCTGCATATTACGACATATTAGCACAACTCCAGCTCCAACAGGACACTACGTGGACAGTTACCATTATGGGGTGTAATCGTCCTTTTGAACTGAGTTGCTCGAAACACATTTAATTTGTATAATTATGGCCACTTTTCTGAGAAGCTCAAAAGGCAGTGGTGGGAAAACCTCTTAATGGAGCCTCCTCATCACCACCATGCACCACAGACACACACGCTATTATTAAGGAGATTCTACAGGAATTTGAAGTAGCAGTTCCACGAAGAAGGTAGGACTGACATAGATGCTGAAGGACATTTTCATCTAAATTACACAAAAGGCGAAGGCAACCTAGTCATTTTTTAGCATTTTCAGACGGACTATACATTGTCTATTCCTCATTTGCTATGGACTTGGAGATGCTCCACTTCTGGGACAGTGATGCAAAGGATCTGTCGGAGATGCAAACTGAGGACTTCGGCTTGTGGAATCTAAAATGAAAGCCAAGGAAAAAAACAGGCAGATACCTTGGATAGAAACTCAAGATCCGGATATTGTCCCTCCTTCACTGCAGCTGTAAGAAATATGTCAATTAGATACGCCTGATGTTGATTATGATGTGTTTGTGCTGAGTTAAGGTGAATGAATAAAGTGACTGCTTATGGCAGTTCTAGTACTGTTAAAGTCAACAAACGTGAGATGATAATGGAGATCATTTAATTTTTGGATGCATCAAAATCTTTTCAGACTCATACGAACCTTAATAAAGCTGTTTTCATAGGCTGGGTGATCCTACGTCAGCCCTGGATAGTGAGCTGTGTAAAGCAATCAGTGGGAGCCATCTTCACCTCCTGATGGAACATTGTCTCTTCACTCATTCAGGTTTGCTTTAGCGTATGCTGCCGTCTTCCTTTTTTTTTTTTTTTTTTTTTTTTCTCTTATGTCCCAACAGCAATCAAAATCTGGAGAACCATAATCTGCTCTAATTTTTGCCTGGGAAACATGTTTGATCATTTTGAAGTCTTCAGAACCCCAAAGGGGCTGAATAAGACATTCTCTTTGAATTCAGGTAGGAAATTAACAAGTCTCTTTTTGCTTCTTGGATGTAGTGGCTGAACAACATTTTTATCTGACAGAAGTTTAACTTTTGGTTTTTCTGAGCCTCTTCTTTCCAACTTTTATGTACATATTGTGTCATTCTTGATAAATGTGTGTCTCTGAAGGGTAAGGAAAGCTTACCTGATAATTTTTTTTTTAGTTTAGAAAACAGATATAAAAGGACAAAACTAATTTATGATCAACTGACTACTTTGTTTGCTGCTGCAAATTGTGCGATCAATAGCAGTATGTTATTTCGCTCCAATAACACACATTTCCCACTTACTGCTCCCAAAGGACATGTTGTTTTTGTCATGAACTTTGGGAACATCATCCACATGAGGGGAAAAAAAAGCCTACAAAGGGTATGAATAAATAAAAGGCACCGTTTGATGTGTGTTCCCCTGCTGATTTGTGGGTATTATGGGCCCAAACTGCTCCTTCGCATTTGGGTTAGGGGAATGATATGGTAGTGTCATTTCTGCATCAGGATTGAGGACATGCTTCCTAAAATATTCAGGCATAATGTCTGGAAGGCAGAAGACACGCTAATTATTGTCCTGATTTATAGCATATCTGTCTGTTCTCAAAATGAAGAAATTTTCTAATTCCCTCTGAATAGACATGTTTCTGATGTGACATCAAATGTGTCCAGACTGGCCCCAGCTCTGCATTCAAGTTCCCATATTTTATGCTTTGTAGTCTTTTAATATTTTATTCTAAGGCTTGATATCCATGAGCAGATATATTTTTGTTTTTAATAACTGCCCTATCTGTTTTTATACCTCTCTGTCTGACACTTCTGATTGGTTCACTGAACTGTTGTAACGTGCACCCCAGAGAGAAGAGAGGGCCGGTGTGTGAATAAAAACAGAGCAAATCTTAGGTAAACAATCGAAGAAGGCAATTCCTGCGCAGTTTGATGGTGGTTCCAGGTGGGTGGAGCTTGAGGCCGCGGTGGAGGCCAGGCAGACAACACACAGGTTTGTTGCAGGTTTTTTAAAACACACAGACCTCACATTCATTTAATCAGTTTGATGACACAGTTAGCAAAAAAAAAAAAAAAAAGTTTCAGCTTGCTCTACTTTTATTTTTTCCACTTTCTACTTCGCACTTGTCCCGTGCTTTGCGGGACAAGTTTAATATCACAAGAAATTCCTGAACAAATTCCCGAACTGTCTATTTGTATTTCCATGCAATAATTAACAGTGACGACTTTGGAGAGGTGTAAACAAAAAATTGCTTTTCTGAACAACTGAAGACAATTACACAAAGTCTTTAAAACATACAGCTAACAAGTAATGTTTTTCTTGCGCGGTAGCCTCATTGTATTTGTATGGTGATTGGCAGGATGTGTGATTCATTCATAGTCAATACCAGATCGTTCATTGACTCATTCATTCACTGTGGCTCACAGTAACTATCAATCATGAGGTTGAAGAGTGAAAGTCAGATTAGTCAATTTCTATCAAGAACAGAGAGCTTCAAGGATACTTCTAATAATGTGATTAAGAGAAGAAATAATCATGACAGGACATAAATAAATTAAGAGTAAAAAAAAGTAAAAAGTTATTTCACACTCTCCAAGATCTAAATCCAGCCTCTGTACAGTTGAAAAGAAAAACAAGATTCTGATTTTTGCTACCTCAAAGAAAGAAATGGCCTCAGTCTCGATGAAAAATGTCTGGCTTCCCCACTGATAGACGTCAACTGCTGCTGGCAGCTGATGTGTGTGTGCGTGTGTGTGTATGGGTCTGTGTGCCAGCCCGGGCTCAGCCTAATCTCCAAATTCAGTAGGAAATCTGATGCCTCCTTTCTGTGTATTTTATTGCAATTTCTCTCCATTTTCCTTCCGTCTCAGTATGTTTATCAATTAGAATAATAAAGCCTCTGAATAAGCAAACACTTTTTTTTTTTTAAAGTTAAAGAATTCCCAATCCCTGCTGATGCCTCTTCACCTCACTTTCTGCCTCCTAGGTAAAACGTGAATCTATTTGCATCTGCTTGCATCTTTCTATTAACTTTATATGCAATTGCGTCGCTTCTTGATTGTGCCATGAGCGCTGTCTAAACGCAAATTTAAGATGAAAAAGAGTCACAGGCAAAAAAAAAAATGAAAAATTGAATGCCTGGTTGGGTATTCAGAACACGGGTTTAACAGCAGAGACCAGGGGCATTTTTCTGTGAATATGCAAAATGTATTCTTGTTTTCATTTTGCGTATCAGTAACAAAATCAAATGAAGAGGTTGTGACCTATGTGTAAGGCCTGCGGCACTATCGATTCGCTAGTAGCAGTTATGTGTGATATTCAATGCGATTGATAATCTGATTACGATGGCGCCTGTCAGATGGCGGCTATATCACACAGCAGATGAATGTCTACTCCTGAAATTGATGTGTTGGAGCAGGAAAAATGGTCAAGTGATAGATGTGAGATAGTTTGACGGCAACCAAACTGTGATGACTACAGCATCACAGTTATGGCCTTTGAAGAACAACGACCAGTCGAAGGTGTTGACTTGGCTCCAAAATCCCCAGATCTGGATCATCCAGCACCCATGGAACACAAAGGAGCGAGGAGTCTGATCCAAGAATGCCCCATCACTCAAAAGTATATGCTGCTAACATCTGGGTCCAGATACTAAGTAGTACATTTCACTTTTGGGAAATTGGCTCCAGTTTTGCATCTTTGGACCTATTATGGTTTGAGGGTACTGGAGGAGGTGGTTTCATTCTGGGAAAACACATCACAGCCGTTTCCATGCTTAAAATCCACAAATTTGTCATTTAATTGGCCGACCACCATCATCTCTTACCTTGGTTGAGCTAAAACGCAGGTCAAAGTGCTGTGAGTCACATTTTGGGTGAAGAGGAAATGGATATGTTAAAGAAACTCTCATGTCAACAATTTCAAGGTTGCGCAGTCAAGCAGACGTCAAGCAGCAAAATCAATTCAACAAAGCCAAAAGCCTATATCGCAGAAGATGGTGGTGATAGTGGAAAAACTGTGCTGGATGGACACGTCTGGATGTCCTGAGTCATATGGTGAGCAGGCGGCTAATGAATGAGTCAGTCATGTTAAAGTACAGCTGATTTAACAGAGTTTTCTATTTTTTTTTTTTTTTTGTAAAAGTAGCTAAAGCCTGTTCAAAAAAAAAAAGAAAAAAAAAAAGATTACATCACATGCCAAATTGTTTATCTGCAACATCCTGGAGTATTCAAAAAGTGAGAGTTAAAGCAGGATAGGCTTATGGCACATAGCACATGGCCCCAGCTCAGAGCAGGTGAGTCCCGGTTTGACTCCTGGCTGGACAGACGCTCGTCAGGTCAGCATGTGATCCTTCCTCAATCTGTCCCTCATTTCCTCTTTCTCCAGTCTGTTCTACCTAATAAAGGGGAAAAATGATAACAATAATAATAATAATTAGAGGAGAAGTCAAACTTACCTGACTCTGCTTTTTCGCCATCGTGTGCCATCAATCAAAAGGTGGACCCTTAAAAGAATTACTGTAAACTAAACTGAAATTGACCCTAAATTTTAACTAAATCCTATAATTCAAATATATATAAGAGAAATGATAATAGCAAAATTCAACGATTAAAAGATTCACACATAATAAATATTTATCAATATGGCCATAAACTGATTTTCTAAACAGTGACAGTAAGGACATTTTCCCCTGGACTTAAATACAATCTGACTTTTATAACCAGATTTGCAGTGTCTTCACTTTTCAGACCCAGAGTCTAGGTCCACTTTTAGAAACATCCCTAAATGCATACTCAAGAAATAGCATAAAAGTTGACAAAAACAAAGTTTCAATCGTAAAAATTTGACCATGTAGAATAAAAACAAAGATTCAGTTTTTTGGCTTGCAAGCTGTTTTAAAAGTTACCACATAAAATGAGAGATTCGTTAGGTGAATGCCAGTTCACTAACATCTTTCCTGATCATGTTCATGAAAAACAATGAAAGTAACTATGTTGACATTTGATTCACTTTAAATATATTTTCCAATGTCAATAAGACTGCAGTTTTTAAAGTCACATTGCGTTGGTGAAATGTAATCTTCTACTTATTCGAGCAGGCTGTGTTTGCTGCTGCAGCAGCAGAATCTGAGAGTGGAAATGTTGGCATGGTGATACAATTCTTGACCAAACACAACGTACTTGACCCGGGGTGTTAAAAAAAAGATAAATAAATACATAAATAAATAAATAGAGACAGTAAAAACAATGAGAGAGCGCTTTAAAACGTTGTCTGGTGTGACCGGAGCTTGAGATCAGTGACCGAACAGCATCATCCTGTCCTCCATCGGTGACAAGAAATCAGCGGCAGAGTGGAAAAAAAGATGGCAGTCATGCTCTCTGACCCGCGCCGACTTCTCAAAGCAGCAGAGAAATCAAAGTCTGTTGTTTTAGGGACGTGACAGAGGCACCAAAACACCTGAGCTCAGCAAATGGGTTCACAGCCTCTCCTGTCCTTCCGCCCCGCCCCTTACTCATCTCTCCATCATCTCCCCTATTGACCTCCACTTGCTGCAGCCATTTTTTTAAGCTGCCTCATCTTCTTCTCCACCTTTATCTATCCACGCCACCATCTTCCCTTCATCCCTTTATCTCTCCCCTCCTCGCTCCTTTAGTCTCTGCTTTTCACTTTTCCTTTAACGCTCTTCTCGCCTCCTCTTCTTCAGCCTCCCAACCTTTCCTCTTGAGATGTTTTCATTATTCTCTCCCAGTCTGTCCGTTACACCACCCCCATGTAGCCTCACGCTCACACACACACACTGTCCTCTTATTTCCCGTCAGCCTGAGCCCCATTTGACCTTAGTAAATGCAGCCTTAGAACGCTATTGATTTATGCATACAGATGTAGTGTGTGTGTGTGTGTGTGTTGTCTTGTTCACCCTTCTCAATGCCACATGCTTGTTAGCTTCCCAAGTCCCATTCAGCGAGTGTGAATTAGTCAGAAAAAGCCAGAGTGAGTGTTATGTGCATGCTGCTGTTTGTGAGTCTGTGTGTGTGTGCACGTGTGTGTGTGTGTGTGTTCACTTACCAGGCCTCTGTGATTAAGATGGAGAGTGTGTTGCAGGGTTACTCGTCTGCATGAGGAATCACGCTCACTCCTATATAGTATGACGGACGGCCCCTCTGTCCAATCAGGGCTCAGAAAAGAGGACAGGACAGTGCTCCGATTGGTAGATAAGGGAGATAGATTTAACCCACGGCGCTTGGTGCCCTCTCGGACTCGTTCATTCTCATGTTGAATAATGTAGCTGTTTGTTTGATGAAGAACAAGCAGGAGGATGGGGCACAAGTGCGGAGCAATCTGGAAATTGAGCAGAAAACTTAAGTAGTAAATGGGGAGAGCAGGAAATCCAATCTGTAATGGGGAAGCACAATAATAGAGCAGAAGGATGTTTGAATTCATGATGTATGAGAGCAATCTCAGCGAATGTGGGTTTTATTAATTGTCAAAACAAAGGATAAAAATGAATGCGCTGTAGAACTGGATGACTATCGAAAGAAAGTATCAACAAAGACGAATGCTTGAAAAAGCACACCCCATGCTTTATAGCGCGTTTGAGGGACAGCCATTAATTTGTCCAGTAGCTTGTAAAGCCACATTGCTTATTGGCCAAAAGAGGAGAAAGTCAGTCATATATTGGCTTGTTTAACTATGCAAAGATGTCAAAGGTAAACTATGCCCTTACAAAAAATGTGAAGAAAATAGTAGCTTGAACGGCTCAGCTCCAGTGGGTGTAACACCCGAGGCACAATCTCAATGCAAAATATGAAAAGTGGAGAGCTGGAAAGAAGAAGAAGGACAAATAAACACCAAAGTAAGCCATTGATTCAAAATGTAAAACATAAAAACGGATCTTTGATCTGCATCTATGATTGGGCAGTTTGAGCGATCAAAGGTGACAGTCCAGCCACGACTTCACAGGGTTAAAACACTTTTTCAGTCAATCGCTTTTTAACTGACTGGTTTCATTTCTGACACATTTTAGTGATACAAAAGCTGAACAACAGTGAAATCAGCATCTCTGCAGCCGCAACTGAAGCCATGATCAATCAATCTGAACAGATAATGGCGAGAGCCGGCCTATTTGCATTAACGTTCGGAGTGAGGACGCACACAGACAGACGCAGCGGAGGGTGTGAGATCTACTAGCTGCTGTCCAAACTGATTCGATGGTGGGCGTTCTCGTTGTGTGTTTTTCGTAATTTAACTCATTATGTTATTATGTTATTTATTTCATTATGTCATTATGAGGAAGGTGTAGCTGTGGTGTTTCTGGTGTAACACCTCTGTGTCTCTCCTCTGAGAGCGCTTACATTGCTGCCGTCAAAAGCCTGGCGTTAGCAGGTCTTTGTGGGCTCTTTGACTTGGCCGAAACGGGGGCTTGAGACACTATCCCGGTTTGCAAAATGTCAAATGTTTTTAACTTGATCTTTTAATGGTAATCATAACTGTGCTGAATTTTTAATGGTTGTAATGGAGAACGTAATAAGACATATGGAAGGCCTTCATGAATAAATGCACAATAAGCACAAATACGGGGGGAATCTCCAAAGCTTCGCTACCCTTACATTAAATATTCTAATGAATACATTAACTGTTTCTTAGACTCTGATGGAAACAAGAATACTATATTTATTCCTTGGCCTTGAATTTATCTGGATGGGATAAAATAATGTATAAAACCGGTATCCACTGTGTTTAATCCAAGTAAATTCTGATATCTTAATGCTGGGCCTGATTAGAGATTGTTATACTAGCAATTTAAGGTGATCAGTCTTGTTTGTGTTTGAGGCAGGTAAATATTACGTCTTTGGTGAAGTGAAGTGTGCTGTGAGGCTAATCTAACTCAGAGTTTAGCCCAGAGTTCAGCTGACTCCCCTCACACACATACACTTTCACACTCTAACGTCAAAATAGACACAGAATGCTAACTGCTATTAAACTAAGTAATAATGCCCTACAAGCCAAAAAGCCGATTTTTGGCAAAAATGGAGATTAAGGGCAAACTGTCACACGCATTAAATCTGAAACTGTAATCTACTTATTAGGTTAGTTAATTGAGATAACACTGTACATCACAACTGTAACAATGTTACAGGCGGGTGTTAGGTCTGCGTACACAATTGCCTGAATCGCCATCAGAAACTGTTGTGGTTTTTTTTGGGTGTTAGAGGTTACAGAATCTTCGCTTCCCGTGGGAGTCGCAGCTTAGCTTTAGCCAAATCTGGCTTTGGAGAAAATGTGTCTGGACCATCATCAGCTCAGAGAGCCTGGAACAAACACTGGAGATCACCTCTGCAAGCCAGCCAGGCCACAGCGAGGACAGACTAAATAGGTCACAGGCCGAGCGGTGGCCGATCCCTGCATGAAAAGAGCAGGGACGCCTTTTTAATGAGTCTGGCTCCCAGGGTGACAATCTGCTTAAATTTATTCAGATTCAGTCCGAATGCCTCGAAACCTCCAATGTGTAAACCCAAATTGGGAAGCACTGCGTGTGTGTGTCATTTGCATAGCTTACTTATCAGCTGTTGATAGAAATGATGACCATATTGGTGACTGGAGAAGTGCTTTTCTGGTTCAGGGACACTCTCTGTAACCAATCTGCATTTCTAAGCCGTAGTAAGCCACGCTAAGCCAGTTTGAAAGTTACTACCGGTCTGCTGTATGCCTAGAGCATCGATTGGTAGTGTATGTGTGTGTGTGTGTGTCTTTGTGTGCGCGCGCCATAATGCCCAGAGGAGGTTGTTGGGCTGTAGATAGGCCACATACAATGTTCCCATTTGAGATAGAGAGAGACAGGGAGGGGGAGATGAAGGGAAACAGAGCTGGAGAGAGGAAGTGAGTATTTTTGGGTCATGTGGGTTGCCCTATTTAGTGGTTTTCGCCATCTCAAAGGCTCAGCATGCGCGCGCGCACACACACACATGCACACACACTCTCTGGCACCCAGTCATACACCCAGAAACCATTTTGCTGAATAACATCAAAAAGGCCTGTTTGCTTGAGAAGCTATTCAATTTTATTACCTCTCATCAATAAATTAAGTAGTTTTGTTTCTGCAGTTTCCTCGATTATTCTGCAGGAACACACAGGAAGGAGGTTTGACACACTGAAGAGCAGCCTCGGTCGTTTAACTCCTTTACGCCAACCACAATCTAACACTTTGTGTGTCTGTGTGTAGTGCTGTGTGTAGTGACCACACACTTAAGAAGATGTCAGCATCCAGAGGAAATGGAATAAACTCCAGGAATACCTATTTTAAGGTGGAGGTGAGAGATTGGAATCATAATTATCAGACTGTCCTTTCCAATAGAAACATCCCCTTTGATGCTGCTGAATCCTGACAGTGAAGTTAACATTTTCGATTCTATACATCTCGTTGCAATTCAAATATGTCTCATATCTCGGCAGCAGCAAACTGCGATGCTGTTACGTATTAGCGTATTGTTAGAAAACACTTAAATGTTAAGTACATCATGCATCATAATGAAAGTGAAAGGAAAAATGGGTATATTTAATGAAAAGAACCAACTCACATATCATGTTTGGCTCGCTGATAGTTGCAGCACGCACGAGTGAGCGTAGTGAGTGTTTCCTTACAGTGTCCATGTATTTGCAACACAGCCACAGTGAGTGAGTCAGCCTGTTGCAGCGTCACATTCAGGAATACATCCTTTCTTTAATCTGCCACTCTAAGACCCATTGGTTAGATTTCTACCAGTCTTTCACAGCCATGTGGCATCAAGGCCAAAGACTTTCCAGAGTTTAACTTCACACGACCGCTGTAGCAGCTCGGTTCCCTATTTAACTCTCCCTGTTTGTGACGGGGTTATGTTAATCAGTGGAAACCAGCTGCTGCTGTGCTTGGCTGGAATAAAAACCAGCAGACTGTCAGGCCTCCGCGGGACCCAATGAAAAGGACCGAGGTGCAGCATTCAGGAGGTTGACACCGGGATGTCGGGATGTTGTCGAGTAAGAGACCATTAGTTAACTGAGGGAGAAAACAACAGCAGAGTATTAGCATTCCGCTGCCTTTGATGCTTCTGGGTAATGTAGTCCCTGAGGAGCACTGGGCTGTCACAAATAAATGTCAGCCATCTGTTTGAGTGCAGAGCTTCCTGTGTGGTGACATTCAGTCACACCTGCCTCCACCTGAATGTGGATTTAATCTGGCAATCAGTGGCTTTGGATCGGGGCAGTGAGTTGAACAATGAGCCGAGGGTGAACGTCTTTAGTTTAAAGTAGAGCTGGTTTAGCACTATCACTTTAAAATATTCTTTACTGCATCACAACTGAGCTAGCATAGTGTCCTATAAAAGTTGGCTCAAAGCGTCACGTTTACACATTTAGGGTGAGGCTAATTCTTTCTATCATTGCATTGATGCTTGAAACTGCAGTAACCAGCTGAGTATAAATGAGCACCGATGTGCCACCTGTTGAAAACAAAATGCTTTCACTATGCTGTATGGTACCAGGGGTGCCAACATCTGGTCATCTGATCCACATCAGAATGCCCTCTGATCAGATAACTGTGTGCTGAAGGTGTCGTGGCTGTGCAACTCTGCTGGTTGTTGTGATACTATCCAGGAAATTCCCGATTTTTTGGTTCATCATCACAGATCAACAGCAACAAATGTATAATTTTGACTCCAAGACAAAAGTTCATTCTTCCCAAAGAAGAATTTTATCATATATGAACACATTACAGACAGCAAAAGGGCAAAACGGAAAAGACTGAATGGATATTTCTGCCGGGACAAGGACCTCAGCTGCTGGGCTTCAAACTGGTAATGTGACCACTGATGTCACACCAGAGGACAGCTCAGGCCTCCGAAAATTTCCTACAATCATAATCCAGATGGTCTGAAAAATCATTCATTCTTTCATCCATCTTCTACTGCTTATCTGTGGGGTGCTGGAGCCAATCCTAGGTCACCAGTCCAACACAGGGCAATTTAAAGTCTCCAAAATTGTCCGCAGGTCTGAGTATGAGTCTTTGGAAGGTGGGAGGAGACCCACACAGGCAGAACATGCAAACTCCACACAGAAAAGTCCCAGGCCCAGGAGTTGAATCTGTGACCTTCTTATTGTAGGGCAATAACCACTATGCCACCGTGCTGCCAGACTACAACAAAAAAAAAGGTCACTATCTGGATCAAAATTTTTGACATTAATGCCATTTGGTGTAATCCCTTCTGGGATACTTAGCTAGACTGTCCCAAGTTCATGCGAGTTGTTCCCAGTGATTTTACTCTCTACTTAACTTGATGGAGACTTGGAATTGCATGATTGAGAAATGGCTCCTTCTGTGGACCCTCCTCTCCAATGAACTCTGCACAACCTTTTATAAAAAATGTGTTTGTTGGTCCAGATATTTTCCAATAAAATATGGTGACTGTAAATTGTGCGTGGATGACTGATTAGAGTGCAGAACCTGCTTTTTGCATCGAACCTCTGCGCTCCTGCACTTCCATTAAAGCATATCTTTTCTAGAGTTATATATGAAGGAGTTTTCACATTTTCAATGCTTTGTCGTAATCCTGTCACGGAAACATGCTTGTGCACGGCATCAAAATGGCTGTTGGTTGTTGTACTTGCACTGCGATTTGGGATTAAGCCATCAACCAAACACTTCTGCCGTGTGTTGAACGACTTCTCCAAGGATGTGAAAGGATCATGTGAGGGTAAAAATGTTAATACATGCTAATAAACTACAGTCCCTTCTCAGTCCTGCTCAGGCTGGGTTATCGCCACAGCTCAGACACAGTTAATAGACAGTTTTTGAACCTCGAGGTTATTTCAAAGGTGCCACAAGAAAATTAAGGCGATTTCAGACTTGGATATATAAACAGTACATATACGTTTTCTCTGTGTTGCACTGTCTGGTTTGGAGCTCCTGATGTGCCCAGCTGTCAAGTTTTCATTAGTATTTTTCTTTGGTCGCACGCTGGCTGCCAACCTGGGTTGCCCTCAGTTGGTCGATGAGATAATGCGAATATCATAGTAGAGCTCCCACCTGCCTAAAAATATTCCCATCACAGTAACAACAGCTGCAAACATAGCCGCTGCACCACACTCACAATGACACATGCCGAGGACAAGCTCTCCACATCCCCTGCCGCATGTTGTGCACAAACAAGTCATGTCAGTTTTCCGGTCACAGGTTTCCGCCACCGCCAAACATTTGAATGGACGTTGATCCATAAATATTTAATTGGTCCTCCATCCCCCCCTGAGAGGAAACCGCAAACCCTCAATATCTGACTAACACGACTGAGGGAAGAAGAAAAAGAGTAAACTCAGTTTGTTCAAGAGAGATAGAAAGGGAAGTGGCGGGAACAAACACATGATGGTTGTGTGCGTGCAGCAGCACAAAAAAGCGTGGCGTGTGTTCTTCCAAATGAGTGGCTGTATCAAAGCCCAGTGTGACAGTGATGGCCCATTGACGTTCGCAGCGAGGGAGGGAAAGAGCACAGAGGGCGACAGATGGAAGAAAAGGTGAGGGAGGGAGGGAGGGTGAGGGAAGAAAGAGCAGAGAGGGCGAGAGACCACAGGGCGATGGCGACACAGCCGTGGAGTAGCTGAGTAAGTGGAAGGGCTGGGAGGATGTTCAGCATGATGGATGGATGGATGGGGAAGGCGATGAAAGAAAAGACTGTCGTTTGCTGCTCATCATCCAATTTGCTTATGACTTAAATAACTTCTGGGTATATGTGATTCAAAATATGAATTTGTTTTTAAAGAGAGGATAAAAGGAGATTCGGGAAGTCGTTGGCCTGATTAACACAGAAGCAACCAACTCATAGTGTGTGTGAGTGTGTGTGCGTGTGACTAAACTTGACAACTGACGTTCCCTGTTTTAGCTGTGGGCAGGCCTGTCCAGGGGGCACTGACAGATCCCAATGAACTCATCATTCACAGTCGCATAAATACAGCTTTAAAGACGATGAGTCGTACGCTCAGACAGTAACGGCTAAATTAATGCAACAAAGTATGCCTATTCATCCACCCACTACCATTTTCACCTTGTCCTTTACAGCGTTATATCCGGCAGAGGCCTTTCCTAGTTAGACCTGAGCAGGAGTTGGGGTTGCCAGATTAAAAAGTCTTACTGCTAGAAAATCTACAACCAAAAAAAAAAAGTTGAATCAAGTCTAGCTGCCCTTGATCCAACTTTTTCTTGGAAAATCACTACCTAGACGACTGGGGATTTTAAGACATAGAGAGCCTGATGAGAATAAAACCAAACCAGAGAACCCAAGGAGGCATGCTGAATGTGGATCAGCTCTACCAAGGTTGAGTCTAACCTGAACTACAGATACAAATGACCCGTGTGACTTTAGTCTGTTGTGAAAGTTGTTGTGTCCTTTAGCTAGGTCGAAGCAAGTTTTAGCTTCAGCTCAAGGGTTAGTTTGTGGTTTTGTTTTTTTTGTTGTTTTTTTTTTAAGTTTTAAGAGGTAGTTAAGCCGAGTCAGTGGGGAGTGGAAGATAGAGCATTGAAAATACTGAAAATAAGCGAAATAAAGCATCCATTGTAATGGAAACTGGGCTGTTTTGGTGGATATCTAAAACATGTTTTTTTCTGCTGCTAGGTTGCACAGCAGCACATTAATATGCTTTTCTAAACTCACAGTGCTGATCTGAATATACTGCAGGCTACATATTTACTATGCATGACTTCCTCAGACAGCCCCACTTGAAATAACTTGAATTATCACTTTAAGTACCCTAAAACTACTTAGTTAAGGTTTATAGTCAAAGTTTGTTCCCTGGGGAAACTCTTTCAAGCTCTACTGCCCCCCAATCCTGATCAAATACGTTTAACATTTAAATGATGATTTAGTATGTTTCTCACAAAAAGTACAGCTCATACAGTGTAGATGGTATCAGCAGCTGACATGATCAGACTTGAGCCTTATATTTTCACAAGCAATTTGATCCAAATGCTATACCTAAAATGGGCTATCAGTCACATTTCTCTGCTGCCAAGCATGTTTTCTTCCGATATATACGTAGTGTTTATCCCCCCTTTGCAAGAGGATTGGTCATTGTGGCATTTCCAAGATCGGCCGCTCTGACACACCATCTGAGCAATGTTGCGTCGTCACCACAGACTGGATGCTTCAGTGAATCAGGCTACCTGATCAGCACTCTAACTTTGGTAGGTGTAAATATGTGATGGAGACGTGAGCTGCCCACCCGTTTAGACAACTCTTGATGGAGAGAGAAATTAAGTTTGAGGCTGAACTAACAACATTTCTGAAAGCAAAAAGTTACAACTAGCTCCTTAAATCATCGATATGATGTGAATGAATATTTAACTGGGAGTATGCTGCCACTGAAACTGCTGTGAGATGAACCATTGAAGACGTATAACTGTTTTCCGATTACAAAATACACTCTTCTGATTGTACTCAGGGAGTATCTCACATATTCAAGAAGCACCAATATCACCTGCTGCCTGGGGGGGTGTTGTCAACAGAACAAGCTATTTTTAAGCTAGCTAGATAAGGTCAAAATGTATTATTTGAAATGACTAATGCTAGAATTTATTTAAAAGTACACTTAGGACATGGAAGAATTATGTATATGTGGCGTCAAGCAGAGGAGCATGTTTGACCTAGTGGCAGGAAAAATTGTGGAAATACGTAGAGGGATAAGAAAGGAAGGATTGAGGGAGTCAGAGCTCTAGAATTAGGGAGGGAGGAGGGAAATGAAGACATGAAAGAGTGGAGGAGCAGGAAGAGGCAAAGAGACCGACTAAGACAGAGATTAACTGTGTTGTGACCTCTAGCAAAAGCATCAGTGAGCTGCTGTCTGTCTGATTTAGAACTGCTGCCTACTGACTGTAGCACCAAGGACACTGCAGTGATTGGCAGGACTTAAAGGAGTAGCAATTAAGCCACAACCTTCATTGACCTTAATGGGAAATGTTGAGAATTGCAGCGTTAATAGAAAAAAACAAAAACAACAACAACAACTAAAAAAAAAAAGATCAGTTAGAGCCTCCCCACTCTTCTGTATCTGTAAGGTAGCTGGCCCTGGTAATCTGACTGAATGTTTATTTTGGGGAGCTCAGGGCAAGTCGGATCCAATGTCTCTGGTACTTTTGATTTTGAAAAATCAAGGACAAATAGATTAAGTCTCCTTGATGCCACTGAGCAGTTTTGAGGCTCAGAGTGAGCTGCTCTGCAATTGCCAGCTTGGACATTGGTGACCTAGTCGTAAACCTGAGTAATCCACGAACGGTGCTGAGGCTTCGTCGCATACAAGTTTTTGACAAGCAAATCTCCCACATGTCACTCAAAGCAGCCATACACTTAATTATTCATAACTTAAAGCCTGAACAAAATTTCAATGAATGAGTCACAAAGGGGGGTGTTAGTTTAATAGGGCTAATTCTGTTTTCTGTTTGGGCAGACCCTCTATTGCAGCCAGCCTGAAACAGACTGTACTCCATGTTCATTTACTCTCTATCTGATGTTACCCAGGCACGGGGAGTTCAACGTGTTTGCTGCCGTCAGAAACCTTAGACTGCACTTTAGTAGATGTACAGCTTCACATCCATACCACTGTAAAGGCTACCTTAAGGTACGTGGCTGGTGACGGCATTCATGAGACATTAGCAGAGTCAGATGCTGCTTCTCTCTTTGGGTTTGTAAGTATCAGAAAGGAGTCACTGGGTGCAGCTGCAGGGGTTCTGAGGCCAGAGCCTCCGGATGAAAGGACTTTACTTTTGTTCACAGTCAATTAAAGAAAAGCACACAGAGATACCAAACATCAAATAAAATAAGACTAACAAGACAGGACAACCAAAAAATATTGCTGAATTCAGTCCAAAATGATTGGGAGAAAAAGACAAAAAAACAAAACAGCTAAAAAAAAAATGTTCATGGGAGCAAATGTAAAAAAAACAACAACAAAAGAACAAGTGTAGTAGCTTGAAAAAAAGTAAATGTGATCCTGACACTTTGGTTTTCCATATAAAGTGGTAATAAAGGCAATGGGTTGATGTAAATCAACTGTATAGTCAAGCACAATGTGCTCAGGCTGTCTCCCTTTCTAGTCTTTATTAATCACACCCATTACACTTTTACAGTAGCAGTAGAAAAAAAAACGAACCCTTGGATTTAATAACTGGGTGAACCTCCTTTGGCAGCAATAACCTCAACCAGGATCTGTAGAAGCTGCAGGGTAGACAGGCACAACATTCAGAGGGATTTTTGTCCTGTAATCAAAACCTTCTATGCGTGCTTTGAAACCTCCAGGCACACACACACCTGGACCCCCCGCCCCCCCTCCACCAACCATGTCATCGGACCAGGTACACAAAGCCCTGAGGAGGTCCAACCCCTGCAAGGCAGCAGGACCAGACATAATTCTTGGCCGGGCCTTGAGAGCATGTGCCAACGAGCTGGATGATGTTTGCAGCTCCATCCTCAACCTTTACCTCAAACCGCAACCATCATCCCCCTTTCCCAAGAAGAGAACACCCATCTGCCTGAATGACTACAGGCCAGTGGCGCTACGATCCCTATGAAGTGCTTTGAGAGAATGGTCTTGGCCCACATTCAGAGCAGCATATCAGACCCCCTGGACCCCCTGCAGTACGCCTATTGGACCAACAGAGCCACCTCGGAGGCCATCGTTGCCACTACTTCCTTTCCCACCTTTCATCCAGGAGCTTGAAGTAGAGAGGGTGAGCAGCTTTAAGTACCTGGCCGCTCACATCACTGAGGACCTCACCTGGACACTGAACACCACACGGTTGGTCAAGAAGGCCCAACAGGAAGTAGGCATGTCGCCGAAGATCCTCAGCAACCTCTACAGCTGCACTGTCGAGAGCATATTGAGTGGCTGCATCAGAGTGTGGTATGGCAGCACCACTGCCATCTGCCAGAGAGTCGTGAGGACTGCTGAAAGGATCACCAGGACGCCAGTGCCTTCTCTGCGGAGCATCTGCCACCACAGAGTCCACAGGAGAGCCTCCATCCTCAAAGACCCCACCCATCCCCAGCACAGACTGTTCACACTTCTGCCCTCAGGCCGAACGTACAGAAGTGTGAAATGTAGTGTAAATGTGTAATGACTACCAGACTAGGGGAACTCTTTCTTTCCCACTGCCATCCGAATCCTAAACAAAAGTTACTAATTGCATCGACTACCTCAGATAACAATTAGGCAGCTGTTACACTGCATTTAGCACACTTCATTTGCACATGCCATAATGTTGGACGTTTAATTTTGCACAACGACTGCTTAATTTGCGCACCACTTGTTATTGTTATTGTATATTTCTATTGCTGCTTGAGAATGTCCTGTTTTCATACTATTTCTTGAAACATTTTCTTTCTCTTTATCTGTTTCTATATAAGCATGCATTCATTGTGGACAGCAAAAAAGAATTTGATTGTGCAGGGAAACGCGTTTCTTTACTGTACATATGGCAATAAACACTTTGAATCTTGAATGTTGAACCCTCGGCTGAGCCGTACTCCTGCTGAGTACAGCTCTTTTAGGTCATTTCAACAGCATCTCAGCTGGGTTGGGATGGGCCTCTCCAAAAGACTGATGATGTTTAGGGTCATCGTCCTTCTACAGTATATTGCCCAGTTTTTAAGCATCAGCTGGTCAACAAACATTCATGAGTCATGATCCCCTCAGTGATGACAAACTTTGAAGACCACATGGCAGCAAAGTAGCCAAAAGTCCCCATGCATCTTCCACCTATGGGATGACATTCTCATCTTGGTTTTCAGAAGCCAACCTTACAACAGATGCAAAAAGAGTCACAGAGAGACACAAAATGAAATGTGATGGGGTGACGTTTAAACTGCTGAGGATGGTGAGCTAGCTGCCACCATGCTGCCTTGTAAGAAAACACTGTCATCGGAGAGTGTGATAAATTTTATTCCAAAGTTTTCATATTGTTGAGATTAAATCTTTGAACACAATCATTGGTCTCAGACTGATGATGCAACTAAGTTTTCAAACAAAGTTATTCTTGGTGAAAGCTTTTCTCGGGCCATGATTAAAATGAATGCTGCCTCCACAGTCACTGGGTGCTTTACTTGTCTCTGTTGTGAATTCATGGTGAGAGCTGGAATATGAAGTGCCAGAGGTGCAGCGAGAAGAAACTGATAAATAAGAGATATGTACCGACAGGGGAAACAGACGAGGGGGTGGGAGGCAGAAGCCAGAGAATGGGAAAATTAGTTTGAAGTGTAAGCAAGCAAGTGTTTTTGACAGATCATTGTAGTCTAAACATCTTCACTGCAGCAGCTCATTCCTCCCGGTCCTGCTTTTTCTTTGTTAGACATCATGTCAGCTCCTTTGCTCCACTCTCTTAATTCCTGGATGGACAATATGACTAACTCTTATATACTCATATCATCCAGATTCAGCATTTTTTCCTGCCTTTGGGCAATAAACCAATATTCATTTTTGCTCTTTTTTTTTTTTTAGAATTATATTTATATGTATATTCACTCTTGGATTCTTTAACATTTTCTCATGGATTTGCAGTATTCACACACTTTAGGGGGGGAAAATGGGTACATTCATTATTCCAAGAATCCTATCACTATTGCATACTCATTTCAGACAACTGTGTGATTCCAAGTTTGGTTGGCTTGGGGAAGTATATGAGTGATGCATAAAGAGCTGCGACCAGGATTGTTCTCTGCAGTGCTCATCAATCACTAAAGACTTTACAGCTTCAAAAAATTGCACAGCAAAATTCATCCATGGGCTTTTACAATATAGGTAATGTAAGGACAATTCGAAGGGCTTGTTGATTAGCCAGTCAGCCAGCAAGAACCAGCCTTAACAGCGCTTACTTTTAGCCGTCTCACTAACTGTCTGCAATCAAGCTAGTAGGCTGTAAAATAAGCAGCAATCGCCAGGGCTGCAAAATTAAGCCAAGATAGGAATGTAAAAAAAAAAAAAAAAAAAAAAAACTGCATTTCCTTGATTGGCTTGGTCAGTTCCAAAATCTCTGTCTTAAAGTGCTTTTACAGCAAACGCACATTTACATTTACAGTTTGCAACACAATGGGGATTTTGGTCCCTGCAGCTAATTCCGCTCTTTATGAGAACTTAGATTCACGATATACAACTGAAGTGTTTAAATGTAATGAAGTTATAGTTCTGTATACATGAAGGTGTTGCCACTTGAAGTGGTGGGTGGGGTCAAGCACTGCCGACATGGCAACAGTAGAGCAGCTCACTAAATATGGTCAGAGCAAAATGATGTCAAGGAAATCTTAGGCCCTGGAACACATTTCTCCCTTTTGGACTCCACTCCACTGCTTTCCAGTCCTTTAAAGATCACCACTGTCAGAGTGGTTTGCAGTTGGTCAACGGCAGAAATCTGCATGTCAGAATTCAAAGCTAATCACATCTTGACAGATCTGCTGATCTGTAAATAAGTAAATCGATTTCCCCTCCAAACGGTGACATTGGTGTGATAGAGGTTGGTGGTGGTGGTGGTGGGGAGGGTAATGCTCTCCTGTCTGAATGGCAGAAAATCTCTTTAGCCGGGTTTCAGAATCTTGTCAAATGCCTAACCTGAAGGACATAGCTTTGCAGTGAGATGTCAAGCAATCAGATACAGTCTGCATACTTATTGCTACATGGCAGAAGTGACCTATGCCCTTTACATCACCATTACCATCCAAACAATCCCTAAATAGTTTGTTCATATGAAGCCAAATATTCACTTTTTTTTTTTGTTTTAACAACATTCAATGATTCTATTTATGACCTCTTATGGGATGATTCTGTATATGATTCTGTGTCTACATATGGACTGCATGTGTGTGGCCTTATAGATGAGAGTCAATAAGCAGTAGTAGCTGTAGTGATAGGTACTATGGAGATTTTTGTAATGATTATTTGCCTCCATCTGTCTGTTACAGTGCAAGCCGAGTTTGTTTTTCTCCCTCCCTGTCTTATCTGGTTTTGGAACAAGCCTCTTGGGATGGAGATTAAGATGGCCAGAAATAAAGAGGTGTCGCAAAATAAAAATCCATGGTGACGTCTCTCTTACCTTATGATTTCATGGAAGGTACTGCAATTTTCTTTCTCCTGCTCTCTGTTTATTTATATTTTTATATTTTTATCCTACAAACAGTCGACTGCTGTCAAAATTCTGACTTTGTTTGTGTTGTACATGCAGGTACATGGAGTTTGCTGGAAAATTCAGAGCTGTTCTCTTTCAAGAGAACATGTGGTGTGTTTAGTTGGGGAAAACTTGTCAACACAGTAAATCCACCCAAAACACAATTTGAAACATCAACTTTTGAAAGCTGTAATTTCTCCTCAATGAAATGTCAAAAGAAGACTAGGACCTTGGATATTTTGAAGTTACCTTATCACGAACATTTCAAGTATCTGTCATTTTAGAGAGAAATGTGCCTTTAATTGTTGTGATGTGCGTTCACCTTACCATGACATCACATCCCTCAAGCTCATGAATCAGCATTGCATTCCAAACTCACTATTAGACTAATTTTTGAAATATTAATTTCAAATTTCGATTTTGACTGAATGATGGATCTAAAGATCATCAGATGTCTTTATTTAAACGATCAGAGAAGAAAGTTAGACATCTTATTTCCAGTCAACCGAAGTCCATCAGTGAATCTCTGCTTTTCAACCCGACGGTAATTGTTCTGTGTGCGTGCTTCAGTGTGTGCCTATGTGTGTGCGGGGGGCTATCAGTTTTAATCCCCTGGTCTATTTGTAATAGAGATTAGACACCTTTGTGGATAATTCCACTGCTGGTTAAAAACCATTTGATTGTCATTTGGATCAGTTTTGTAAAAACAAACAAACGAACAAAAAAACCACCACAAATCAAAGGAGCTGGTTTATTCAGTAGTTTCAACAGTGATACTAACAGGGACTGTTTGTTTTGCCTCCACATAAAAATCTCCTCAATGACTGACAGGGAAGGGATCCAAGCCACAGAGAAGATGACGGTTATGGCGTCTAAGACAGCAACTCCCATGATCACACGCCACGTCTTACCTTCTCATTGTTTTGATTGAGGGACCCCTTAGCAGCAAAAGGGGACTAACTTGACTGAAGTGACAGGAGACACATCTCTAAGAAACACCGCAGAGTGCAGACAACGCTCTCCACGCGCACAAGCAAATAGTCACGAAAAACACGATTTGTTTTGAGGAGTGACAGTTCTTCAAGAGAAAATGCAGCCGTTTACGTGCACATGCAGCGCTGCGGTAGCAGTGAGAAGCAGCAAAGCAGAAGGTCACCTGTCGGAGGAAGTATTCCTCTCACGAGTCCTGTTTGACTGAGTAAAGAAAAGAAGAAAGCGACTGTTGTCTCTGCTCGTAAGTGAGCGATAGGTTAGTAACAACACCTGCACATTCTGGTGCGATTAATTGTCCCATAAATGATCACATATTTGCTGTGTTGGCTGCAAAGGACCTGCAGGTAGTAACAAATACCAAACAAAAATAAAAAAAAAAAGCTCAGAACCATAAAAATGTATTTCCAACATTTGAAACTCAGCATATGTTATTTCAGAACCCTCCCCAAAAATACAACTTCATTTATATTGATTTAGTGGATGGATTGTTCATTTGTGAGTGGTTGTAACAGACTGATTACATCCAGAAAGTGATCTGCAGCTACAAATCACCTTACCATTAATATTATAATTATTATTTGCATTTACATGATGCATTTGATGTGGCATGTGTGACATTTTGAACCCTTTTTATAGCCTCTGTTTGAGAGCTTTTATCATCACAAATCGTTTTGTTCAGAGAGTGATTGGAAGAGAAGAACTAATCTATTAGTCTAATCTCCTAACTTTCTAGTTGCAGCTGTAGATTGTCTGCTTGATAAAATCCTCTCAAAAGAACACAGGTGAAAAGTGAGCTTATTGGTACTATCTTTTTAGGCTTATGTGAGCTGATTGTCGGTTCCGCTATTGCTACATAGTTACAGCTAGTACGAAATTTCAAGTTTAGAAGACGTGTTGAGTTCAGCATCAGCTGTTTCAAGACTTGTAAAGGCCTGTTTACAGCCACTGAAAGCAGCTCTATTATTATATTTCTATTTCTGAGACTTGCATGCTAACCAGTTAGCCTCTACCTGTCGTGTTACTTTCTGATAGCAACTCACTGTTGCCTCTAAATAGCATAGCCATCCATCCATCCATCTTCAACCGCTTATCTGTTTCCGGGTCGCTGGAGCCTGGACAGGTCACCAGTTCATCACAGGGCCAACACATAGTTCAAAAACGTGTTTGTTTTTACTCGGCGAATGTTTCCAACCACCCCACTCCCTAAAAAAAGCCCAAAAAATTAAGACAAACAAACAAAAAAATTAAAATTAAATAAATACATAAATATCTGATTTTGTCAGTCCCAAAACTAGATAAGAAAAGAGAACAGGTGAGGGAGGCTTTATGGTGACTGACCACAAATATATTACAAAAAAAAATAAATGAAAACAATAGAAATAAGTCAACGTCATGGGGTCGCCAAAACCAATAGGGTTCATCCTTTTTTGGGGGTAATTAATGTTTTCAATAAATTTGAAAATATTCAAATGAAAATATTTCAAGATGCATGCTTTCTACTTTGAAAATTTGCCCTGATGGCGACGCTACAATACATTTTCAAATAAATTTCATTATCAAGGGATTATTCACGTGGCCTATTCAATGAATTCACAAAGTGCCTGATACAAAAAAATAAAAAATAAAAATCCTTGTCAATAATTAAAATAATTTTCCGGTGGTAAATGCCCCTGGGGTCAGAAAAAATAATAGTAAGGTTAAAAGATCAATGAAAAGCCTCTGGACTCCTTTTGTTGGTTAGGGGATTTTTGGTCCCGACCTCAACACAACCCTTTGCTAGTTGCTATAAAGACGGCAGGACAGATTACCACATTTGAATATTAAATCCTATGCTGTACCACAGTGCTTTGTTCTGTTGACAAGTTGGACTCAAGTGGCTCTCAAAGATTATTGTAAAGCCATTCTGTTCCAAATTGCATTGGCAAATGCTGGGAGATTATTAGTAAATCTTTGCAGCGTTTTTGCACCCGAGTGTGGAGCAGTGGTAATAGTTGGCCCAGAGCCACAGTGTACCAGAATATTAAGGATAAGCGTTGATTTTTTTTTTTTCTTCAATTGTGTGTGATTGAGTTCTGTAATCCTCACAGTCACTCTACTTCACTACGACTTGAAAAAAGAAATAATCAATTGGCAAAACAGGAACTTAGTTGGTCATCTTGATGGAAAGCTTTCATTTTAGTGGCATGTTTGAAGCAGCGTTACTGGAAACCAAACGCACACTTCCTGCCCGGTGAAGCTATTGAGTGACTGATTACGTGACGAAAGTCAAAAAAAATCCTGCTGCTATGACTGACATGTTGACAGCTCAGTAAATGAAATCCAGTATTTCATTGCCAGCGAGTCACTTAGGCAACATTTGGCTTATTCTCTGGGATTTGCATGGCGAGCGTTGAATATCATACGCAGGCATGCACGCATTTCATCAGACTCAAATGGACACAGCAGACAACACATAACATTTCAGCAGTCAGTCATGGGAATGAACCCATGGGCCCACCACCCTCCCCTGTCCCATCCTGCTCTACACACACTCACACACTGTGTATGTCAGTAATATTTCTCCTTGCTCTAAAAACCAGTGCCATGTGGCCTGGTTATGTTATTACCTTAGCAACAAGCTGCCTTATATCCTGATTGTGTGTTGATGTGTGTGTGGGTGAGGTAGACAGAACCAGAGAAAGCAACGAGGAGCTTTTTCTTTTTTTTTTGCGTGCTGCAGATCCAAATTCATGCGCTTGTTTGCAGGCGTAAATGTATATTTCAGCCTATATCTCAGCGCACATGTGTGCATTGCACATATATGCATGTGTTAACCTGGATTTGGGCTCTTTTCAGCAGCGCATAGTCTCACCGTGACCTGCATATGCTTTAATTTTCACACAACAAATGTTGGATTACAGTTACAGAGGCCCGTTATTGTACCAGCAGCTCAACAGCCCTGCTGCTCAGGGCTTACTGTAATTATTGCTGTTATGGCTAATTAGCAAGCTAACACAGAGGACTCATCTCACATCAATATGAGGAGTGAAACAAAGTGCACACAGGCTACTGACCCACCGATACCTTTACATGAAAAGGGAGACACTTAAGGAAATGAGGGGCTTATAACAAAGCTGTTGTGAGCAACATTGTAATATCAATATTTCAAAACCAACCGTATTTTAAGACTGCTATAATAGCGTAATTACTGTAACACTTGCAATCATTGTTGAAAGGACTGGCAGCTTCCACTGTCTCTATGAATTTCACATTGTTTGCCAATGAGATTGATTTGGCAAGACCGCCTATTGTTTTGATGTGAGAAATGGAAATGAATGTGATGATTTGCTGTGGCTGAAATGCATCTTTTGGACTTTCAGGCAGACAGAGAGTGTTGGACTGAGCTGATGGAAGAATTTCTCCCAATTTTTTTTTTTTTTTTTTTTTCCTATTCCAGGATAAATATGGCTGGCTCATGGACAGTACTGAGGAACAAGTACAGTACTGAGCGTGCTGAAAGTGTTTTCTGAATCTTAGTAAACAGTTACAAGAACAGCCGCTTGCAAATTCAAGGTACCAATTTTCTGGGACATGGTATACAATCCTTGACAGTAATTATAGTTGTCAAGTTGAACTGCACCCTCTTAAGTATGTAAATGAAAGCTTATTTTAGCCTGTTCCCACCTCTTACCTATGTTTGACAACTAATTGAGCTGCACCAAATGAACCTGTGCTGGAGTTGCTCCCTCTATAATTTTTTAATAAAGCTATGGAAAAAAAACAAAAAAAAACGCCCATAATTTAAGAATGCTACCTCAGAATGTGCGTGATCACCTGCATTAAATGTATCCACCCGCTGACAAACTAATGCATCTTGCATTTGCAAGCCATTGAATTTCATCAAGGAATGATTACTTGCCTTAATCCGCCTCTCTGAAGAAGCGAATGTCCTCAGGTTTACTGCTTTAAAATAATTTCTGATTTACAGAAGCTCTTTGGATTCAGTTTGAACCACTATTCATGTTTTAGCATTGGCAGGAATAAGGCGAAGCTTCCGTGAGGTTTTTAGCAGTCTGTGACAATACAACTGTTTCTTTTGTAATTCAACATTTAGCTTGATTCTCAGCAAACAGTAGTAAGCATCTACAGCCATGTTAGATGCTGCGTGAGGCTGTGCAATGTGCTGAGGTGAGCTTAATGCTAACATTTGCTAATTAACTGGGAATGTTCATAGCTTGTAGCTATTTGGTCGTCAAATTGAAACAGAGCTGCTTGTGGCAGCTGAGTTACATTGAGGCGTCCCTGCACTGCAGACTTTGGTTACTTCAGTTCACTCCATTAAGTAGCTATGTCCCAATTCAGGGGCTGCGTCCTTTGGAGGCTGAATTTAAAGATCGATTGTGTCACACTAGGCTGGGCTATTTTGAGGGCTCCTTCAACGGCGTCCTCCTTTACCTGGGAAAGGATGGCTCCAATGGATGGATGGTCCAGTTTATCCCAAGATTCATTGTGCACTAGTAATTTTGATATTAATATTGAGGCAAAAAAAAAAAAAAAAAGATAAATAGAAGCCGACTCGGTGATGCAATGGTAAGGGAAAGAACGGCTGAGGACAGAAGAGTGGGAATCCTCTTTTGTATTTGGCATCTTATGTCGGTTCAGCCTTTGCAGGCTACAGCTGCCCTTGACCAGAAAATTCTTTCTTTAACAAGTTTTAAACTTGTCAAAGTAATTTATGTTCCACGGCTGGAATTTTTGAAATAAACTATCTTCAGAATATCCAAAAAAGATATTTAACAAAATTACCTTGTTTAGTGTGTCCAGCCTGTGTACAGCGCACAAGGTCTTTAGAGGGGTGTTTAGGGATGTTGCTCCGTGATGAGCAAACCTGTAAATTTCACAAGGTAACATTCCTATAAATACAGTGAATGTAAATTAAATAATAAGTTAAAAGACCAATTTTTCAGTCTTACTAAAACTAATTGTTGAGGCATTTATTATTAGGACGTTTGATTCATGAACTGGAAATCTTTCTTAAACACAGTCAAAGAGGGATTTTTATGCCTTCATTTCATGGTGGCAGAGATGTTGACAGGAAACGGCGAGAGAGGGAGAGGCCAGTGATCTGCGGCATAGGTCCCAGGCTGGAATCAAACCTGCGATGCTGCATTAACATGGCATGCCGATAAGCACTCAGCCCCCTGCTCTGCCGTGGTCAAATATTTATAATGGCTGTCTTATCTTTACAACAACTGGGCGCTACTGTTTCATCATTGCGCAAAAGTGTATCTCAGTTATACCTCCAAAGCAAATACAGGGCGAGAAGGGAAGAAGAGAAGGAGAGAGATGTTGCACTCATCCAGTTTTACATCTGAAATCGATAAGGTGAAAAACAGGTGATGTCACACTTTGATCCATGAGATAAATGCACTCTTTAGACAACACTGCAACAACTTGACATTAATGAAGGTCAAATTTACTGTCGGTTGCATAAGAGAGGGTGAAATATATTAACAGTGTGAGATCAGTATTTCTAAAAAGTCACAGCCAAATGTAGATAAAAACACACAGACAATATAGACAATATAGATTTCTCGCTGTGTTTTTATGACACACAAAATTGTCCTTCTGAAGGTCACAGAATGGAGCAAGATGTGCAAGCCATTTCTAGGTTGTCGTTGGAGGTGGGATTTCTTTGCAGCAGGATGTACAGGAAGGAGCAATGTATTGTATATATACCATATATAAAGCCCGCTGACATGTCCAATAGGAAATCCATGAGAACGGTTCCCATTGAAGCAGCAAAGGGGCAGATAATGGGAAATGAACCTGCACCTCCTCAGCGTATCGCAGTTTCTACATTATCCTCATATTACTTACAAGGTGTCTCACTAAGCTCTGACTCCGTCTCTCTCCCCCCATGTCCCCTCCTTTCTCTTATCTCTCCATCATTCCTCATATCATCCATGTCCTCCCCGTCCTCCGCCCTTCCTCTCCGCATAGATCATCTCACCCAGTCCTCTATCCACACCTCATCTGTACCATCGTTCCCACCCCTTCCTTTCACTTCCCCTCCTGTTATTTTCTGATCTCATAACTGTTTATTCCCTCCATCCATTGGAAGCAAAGAAACATAATTGCAGCGTTGAATGGAGTTCCCTCGCTTTGATTTCCCCCTGGGCTGAAGAAGTGCGGATACATGCACCAGAATACTAACAGTTTGTTGTTTGAGCTTCAGTGGAAAAGGAACGTGTGAATTATAAATAGAAAAGGCACATTTTCAAAGACATTTGATATATTTTATGAATAGATATATTTTTCGCCTGGATGCAGTATTGTCATAGACAGGGGAATACGCTGCCGTTTCCTACCATAACAGTCAAATGTGCCTCTCTTGAAATGGATGTCAAACAAATATTAAAGTGTAATATATGCCAAAACACAATATTGTGCTTTTCCAAATGTTTTAGATCCTTTGTGTTTTTCAGTGTTGTATGGAGCACATATCAGGCGGTCTTATCATGCCCCAACTTAAGATCATCCATGATATAAATCTTACAGATCGCACCCTGAGAAGAAATTATATCGGGATCTTAAATTTTCCCTAACCAGACCTCTGACTGACTCCAAAGTGGAGTCAAGCTAACCAAAGCCAGGGGGATGCTGGTCAGCGGTGACTGAACATTCACTTCAAAACACTTCAAAAAACTGTCAAAAATGTAACCCCAACAAATCATGGTGAGTGAAGTGACAATAGCAGAGAAAAGACAAACGCATGCCATGACGGGGGCTCTGGACTTTCAAAATGAAATCAGAGTGGAAGCAGACTGCGGATTACGACTCCTTTACATCACAACCTCATTTATAAGATCAGGGGGAAAAAAGACAGTGGGTTACAAAACTTCATCGCACACATTTTCAAAGAGTAACAGTAGCCATAACAGTGAAGCTCAGGCCGCTGCTGTCATGTGTTATAACTCATGTTATATAACTGTGTTATATTAATGTGTAACCATGACAACCATGGTCCAGTATGCCTGTGGCTAGATAGCAGTGTTGGGTGATTACAGAGGACCTTGTATAAGTCGTGTCAGAGGGTTAAATAAAAGTAACCTACATGGTTGATCAAGCAATCAAGACATAGAAACTGTAGATCGTGATTGTGACTTTTACACCAAACAGTGAACCTGAAATCATGACAAGGTCCCAAACCATTTCCTGGATTTATATTATAAGAACATCTTTTCAGTTTGATACTCTGCATATGCTGCACTTTGTATAATACCTAATGAAAACTCAAAAGGAAGCACTCTTTGCACTCACTTTTCTGTCTGATGACAACTCATTAGACCTTTATTCTTCATGTATGCCCTCAATGTGAGCATAATTACATACACCTTTACAATCTGAAACTTTTAGATCTTTTGTATGTATTCTTTTGCTGTACTGCAGCAAATAAAGTCCAATTTTACCACAGCACTTTACTAGCCCGCAGGTCGAAGAGCCATCTTATCCATTGCATATGTGAAATGAAGAATTACGGTTATAGGGTACTCAATTTGGATGTAAAATGATTTGTTTTCCAGTCAGGACATTTTGCTCACTGCAATACAGCAAGTTCTTTTGATATGGCGGTCGAAGCAAAATGATGTCATTACTCTATACTTAAAAGTGTGCCAGTGCCTTTCAGCACAATGTAGCTAAGGCAAGCTTAAGGTAGCCTGATGAAAGACACCAGCTATTAGGACTGATTCTACTCGACCTTTCTGCTCAGCTTTTCCATGAACCCACAGAGCTGTGTTCAACGCCTCGACACAATCCAATGTTTTTCTTACTAATGGCACAAGTGCTGCTGCATACTATTCTAAATCAAGTGAACGTAAAAGCCACACATCCAAAGATATCTCAGTGACGGGACTCATCAAAGCATGGATGGTCCTCCTCTTCCAGTTTCCTCTGCAGTTGTGTGGGATAAACAGATGTACACTAGTCAGCGCGGAAGTGTCTCTCAAAAGCTGCTAAATCTCCTTTGAGGGGTGAACACATGGCCTTTGTTAGGGAGAATAATTCCACGGCTCTCATTGTTGAGCGGCTACAGACCCAGTTTTGGAGGAAATAGTCTGAATCCTATTTTGAGCAATGGTTGTTTAACAGCTCTGTGGCTCATAATGGGATTGAAATTTATGAGTGAAATTGAATGAGCATGCCTCCGTGCTTCCTTTTTCTGTAATTTTTTTGGACAAAGATAGACAGAGCGGCTGCTCATTCACATCTGAAAAAAATGTAACTACAATTATTTTATCCTCCGAGACACGGTGAGGGTGAAGGGCTGTCTTTGTTATTTATGTTTGCTGACATTGTCACTTCATTTTAAGATTTAAAGTGAATACAAATAAAAGGACTATAATAAAATACAATACTATTTCATGAGATAATATAAATTGAGTGATATAAATAAATGTATATTCATCATTACACAAATAGTACATACTGTATGTTTTTGTCCAGCCAAATGCCTTTAGTAACTTTGATGAATGTTATGTCCCTATCATATTCAAATAAAATCACACCACAGCAAACGTGTTTAAGAAATGTATATATAAATAAATTAATGGGTTAGGGTTAGGGTTCAAAATAAGGAAATGCATTCAGCTGTGTATTGGTTTTAATCTTTTAAGGCCTCCTTGAGGCTTTTCTGTTTTCCAGCTGTTATGTACAGTACAGGCCAAAAGTTTGGACACACCCTCTCATTCAAATGAATAGCAAAGTGTGTCAAAACTTTTGGACTGTACTGTATATCATATTTATCACTCACTGAAAACCATAGCAAAAGACAACTTCCATACAGAAATTTACACACGTGTGTGTGTCGTTCTTGAGCTGATTTGAAGTTGTATCTCTATCTGAGAAGGACTTTTGCTAAGTCTTTGAGAGGTTATCATGAAGAATCCTCTCCAAAGCCTCTAATGCTCCAAATATCTTACTGCCTGCACCTCTCTGTCTTTATTCTGTCAGCACAATGAACTGACACTGATTTCTTCTCACTTTGGCTACACAAGCAGCTAACAGCTAGGCATCTGAACGAGACACTCTGGTTGTGACATCACCCCCTGGAGCCAAATTGATTGTCTGATGTACAGATGTGACCCTCGACGGCTTCATCGAAAATGGAGAATGAGAATCAATGGAATAAACACGGAGAAGTAAAGCAGCGATGAGCCAGTAAAAAGGTCTGGCCGAACCAACTCTTTACAAACTTTGTACTTCAAAGTCACACATGGACTAAATGGGCTGGCTATAAAGAGTTAATTATTCTTTGGCTGATTTATTTTTAGCATTTATTAGTTTATTTTATTTTAGCACTTTTAATCTTTCACACAGTCAGAGACCGTTGTGTGTAAAATCCTTGAATGGAGCACTTCAGACCAAGTAAAGGAGGAAGTATAGCCTGAATAACTAAATCTCTTTACTTAAGAATTCCTCTCCAGGGATTGATAAAGTATTTCTGATTATGATTCTAATAAAAGCACATTGATGAAAATTATCACAGCAACCAAAAAAGCAACACCAAGTAACATAATCCCAGTTCCTAAATTAAGCTGCTGTGATGCACTTACTGAATTTGGGATGATTAACTGCAAACCCCAGTAAAATCATTTAATGTGTAAATTTAAAACTCCTGACTTTGTGTTTCTGTGTATTTTAATGTTACAATTAGCTTTTTCTTGGAGAGCAGCACGGCGTTGTGCTGCGGTTAGAGTTGTTGCCCCGCAATAAGAAGGTTCGGTTCAGGCCTGGGGCCTTTCTGTGTGGAGTTTGCATATTCTCCCCGTGTCTGTGTAGGTTTCCTCCCACCGTCCAAAGACATCATGTTTGGTTTAACTGGTGACTCTAAATGTCTGTAGGTCTGAGTGTGAGTGGTTGTTGGTCTCTGTCTGTCTCTGTGTGTTGGCCCTGTGATGGACTGGTGACCCCACCCTCACCCAGAGTGAGCTGGGATTGGCTCCAGCACCCCCAAGACCGAGAAATGGATAAGTGATGGAAGGTGAGTGAGGTTTTCTTTGGAAGGCCTGATATTTTGGTCCAAATAGCATCAAGATGCATCTTTCACGGGCGCAGATTCCAGTTTATTAAAATAGCAGTGGAAACGCATGTCATATGAGTCATGTCTTGACTCATATGACATGTTCACAGATGAGCTGTATAATCTAATTATAATTAGAATCCCCGATTTTAATTAGGAGTCCAGAACCTTTCACATAGTCCTGATTTTCTCCACCATTTAATCTACTTAAGTACTGTTTCCACAACTAGCAAACGATCCGGGCGAGGTACACCCTGGACAGACCTTGTGCAAATATTTGAAATAATAAAAGAAAGAAAAGGAAATACATAAAAAAAAATAAAAAAAATAAAAATAAATTGTGAGGAGCAAGCAAACGTGTCACAGTGAAATGTACATATCCCAACATGGAGTCCTGACAATACAATCGTATTACCCTGTCTATAGACACATATTTTTTTTTTTTCTTTTTTCTGAGCACCACTTCTTTAGGAAGTAATTTCCCCATTTTCTTTTTCTTTTTTTTTCTTCTTTCTTGTTCTTTGCCATTGTTGGAGGAAACCAGTGGGCTGAACATAAAAAGCAGCTGGTCTAAAAGAGTGCATATGACCACGACTTGACAATACAATGTGATTCATAGGCTTTCAATATCTCATCAGACCCTGGCCAAGTCTAAATCTTTATTCCTTTCTTTACGATTTTCTATATATGACTTAAATTTGCAGCACCAGAAGAAAATCTCTGCTGAGATGATGGGATGATTGTTTTGTCTGTTGTTCTCCCCAACCAATGAAATCTCTGAACTCAAAGGAAACACTACAGCTTGCATTTTTGTGGGAGAAAAATATTCGCAGACTATACAATATAACTCATTTCACCAGCAGTGTGATGGAGCAGACAGCACGGTATTTTCTAACCCTTTCAAAACCCGCTCTTTAAGTCAAATGAAACAGAAAACAACAAAAGGTAAAGCACAGAACACATTGAAAACACTTTACATGATGATTTCCTGACAGTGAGTCATTTACAAATGTATATTTAATCCCTCAGACAGTGTCACAGTGTATTTCCTTTTATTTATTTATATATATAAATCTAAATTATATATGATTATAAATGTTGGGAGGTTTTTCAGAATGTAATATGTGACTGCAAATTTATATCTCTAAAAGTGTTGGTAGTAACGTTACATGGGTAGCAAAAAATATGTCCTTAAGAAGGATTATGTAGAATCCAACTGTGGAAATGGAAAAAAAAATAAATAAAAAAAATAAAATAATGATCATTTCATTTTTGCATTGACAAATACAAAAAACTAACAAAAATATTACACAACAAACAATAGACAAATTTGAGTTTCATTTGTACAAGTGCACATAGTGGTGTCTTCATAACACTGCCTGAAATTTGAAACATTCAGCCATACTAAGTTGTGTCTAGATTACTGTAAACGGTATTTTACTGACATTATAACATCATACATAGTTTACCCATTAAACATCGCTGTGTGTTGTGATGTTATACATAAATAGCTCCTTTGTTACGCCTCTGTACCATTTCCACATGTAAAAGCTGCCATTACAAAATCATTTGACAGCAGTATTTGGGGTGATGACAGCCGTGGACTATTCAGCATTCATTTCAATGCAAAAAATCGTCCCATTTCATTTCATTGTTCTCGTCTAGCCTGTTTTTGTATTCCTACTAGATTTAGCATAGACCTACAGTATGCGCAAATAAAACAACAAAACGTAATGTACCGCTTTTTAGATGGAATTACCAAGATGGCTTGAGTCAATGACACAGTAGTCCCACGACGCTCTACGACTCTGTTTGTATTTGGCAGAAGGAGTCTAGAGAGGCAAAGTGATGCTTTGGTTTGAAATATTTCCACTATGGAAATACAGGTGGGTAGCCAAAAGCCCAGAAGTGGCAATTTTTAATGAGCAACAGCAGAGAAATTCAGTGGATATATTCATTTAGAATATATTTAGAATAAATGCAGTTTTCTTAACACCCTCTGCAGGATACAGTCACATTTGTTTATGAAAAATTAGGATTTAGGGTTAATATGGTGTGATGTTCATCAATATATATATCAATATTTATATATATATATATGCTATAGTTAAATGTCTATATATGGGTTTAAGAATATTAGGAATGAGCAAAAATGTCAATATCAGTGTCTTCACTCCAGTTACAGGGTAAACAACTGTACTTTTTGAAGCTCTGTTGCGGAAACGCCAGCAGCTTTTGCCATTTCTCTCATTAAATCTGCACTGCAGAGTCATGTTGTGTCAACTCCAGCCGTCCACCCGCCCACACACACAGCCACACAAACTCTAATACATGCACACAAGCAAGGCAATGAACACATCCACAGGGACTCCGGCATGCACGTACACACACACACACACACACACACACACACACAGACACTTGTGGGTGGTAAGTTTTGCATGTTTAGTTGTGTTTCCCGTGTTGTAAAACCGATCCTGCCTGAAGGCTTACAAACAGGAAGAAGCCACTGTGTATGTGTATGTGTGTTTGCGTGTGTGCAATAAACTTCCCGACTGAAAATCAAACTCCTGTAAGTTAGAGTTGTCACTGGTCGCAATATTTATTACACTGCACAGTATGAATGAGTTGACAACTGATCTAAATGGATTCCTTTTTTTTTTTTGTCATGTATGTATCGTGTAGAATTTAAAACATTTTGAGAAAAATATTAATATAGTCCATCTGCTGGGGACAATGAATCCTCAGAATGATGTTTCAAATTTCGCTATTGTGCCAACGCTTTGTTGGCACCAACTGCCATATACTTACTAGAAGTTTTATTTTTATGACGCCAAAGTGGCTTGTTAGCAAAAAGTGCTAAGACGGTGATAAGACAACTGTAGCTGGCTGGTTAGCATGCTTTATTTAGGACGTAGCTAGGAGAGAAGAGAAAAACTTCAGGAAACAAAGATAAGAAAAAACAAAAAGCAAAACAGAAGGTTTGCTTTTTTTTACTGCTGGAGATAATGCTCAGCCTCTTCCAGACTTCTGGGTGAATAGCTGTTGGTGCTGGATCAATGGGGGCTATGTTAACAACTTTTATAAATAATATAAATATAATATAAATATCTACACATCTGTGTAGATGTACACTGTGTACAGATCACAGGCAGGATATACAAATGGACAGATGAGCTTTTGGTCTTTGTGGGGCAGGGAAGATATCCTCATTGGAAGGAAGGCTGCTGTGGGTGATCCTCTGGGCAATATTTCTCAACCTCTGCATCACCTTCCTGTCGAATTGTGTCCATATATAAATAAGATAAGACAAGATAGCTTATTCATCGGACGTATGGAAAATTCGTTGTTACAGCAGTGACCACAGATAAAGGAAAAATAGAAGACTAGAAACAAGGAGTAGAAGTACAAGAGAAAATATAAAGTGGCAGTGATAATGACAATGATAGAGTGAAGTAGTGCAAAGAAAAAAATGCAATGTAGATGTAGTGAGTTCAGAGTGCAGATGTTATTGGTGTTATACGGTCTGTAAGCTGCTGGGATGAATGGCCTGCCGTAGCGCTCCTTCTTGCACCGCGGGTGCAGCAGTCTGTTGCTGAAAGAGCTGCTTAGTTCTCCCACAGTGCCATGAAGGGGGTGGGAGGGGTTGTCCAAGAGGGATGTCAGTTTGGCCAACATCCTCCTCAACGGAGTCCAGAGAGCAGTCCAGGACAGATCCGGCTCTTCTGACGCGCTTGTTGAGCCTCTTCCTACCTCTCTCTGAACGTCCACTGCATTAAAGATGGCAGAGGCCACCACAGAGGGATAGAAAGTCCTTAGCAGAGGCCTGCACACTCCGAAGGAGCTCAGTCTTCTCAGTAGGTGGAGACGACTCTGGGCGTTTTTTTGTACAGTGTTGATTGGCCAGTCCAGTTTGTTGTTGAGGTTGCTCACTGGCACAGTACGGAGTCCCTTCCTGCTGAAGTCGATCATCACCTCCTTTGTCTTTCTGCCGTTAATGTGCAGGTGGTTCCGTTCACACCAGTCGAAGGCCTCCAACTTCCCAACAACGGCTGTATCATCAGAGAACTTTAACAGCGACAAGCTAATTTCATAAGAAACTTTTTTTGTTATCTCATTTGACACAGGAACGCTCCTGTGTCTGTATTTTCCTTTCCTGCATGTTTTTCATCAGAAAGTGCATTCCGAGGCTGCACTGGGATGAAACCCTTTCCTGACTGGTTGCTCTGTGGCCCGGCAAACAAACACATTCATTCCTTACATCAGGTTCATGCTATTTGATTCTTTTATCCTGTTTTACCCCATTGGTTTGGGTGCCGAGGGTATTTTGTCAGTTGTCATGTAGATTGATTTCAATTCTTCAGAGGATGTGAAAATTGGGCAAAATAATCCCCTTAGTCTGTCATCTTTTTGACAGTTTTTATCCTTTACTTTTCAAAGTAAGGGATTTTTGGTCGCCTTTTGTTTTGCAAAGCAGTATGTCCTATTATTCCCCTTGACTGTCCTGTCAGAGCGATTGGGGTGAGTGCTTTCATTACACTTATTCATTGTTATCATTAACCCTGGATTATTTCAGACCCTGTTGTTTCATTATGCTGTGCTTAGCATTTCAATTAAACTTGAACTCACCAGCCAGTTTTTAATACACCGCAGTATTACAGCCAGTCACAAATGATATGCTGCTTATTATTTGCAGTGCAACCAAAAGGATAAACTATTTAATTAATCACGTTCAATTGTGACAATTTGAGTGTTTGCATGTCTTTGGAGGAGTGTGCTTTCATCCCACCATTTCCAGCCCATCAGCTCAGATATTTCTGGCAGTGTGATACTTTGAACTGATAAGTCTTGTCTGCAGCAAACTTCCCTGACCAACCATGGATTTGAAAAACAGCATTATGCAAATGACCAAATGACTGTAGCCATCAAAGCACATAACTGTGAACTGTTGTTGAGTGAAAATAGTTGAAAAGTGCTTATTTACTGTTTGTGCTCGGGTCCTGGTTCAAGGCGCCAGTCATTTGAGGGACGTGACTACAAATCCCTCCACTATACAAGGCTTTTAATCCTTGCATTAAAGTGCTTAATTGACTGATAGTTGATGTTAGTGAGTTAGGGTTATTCAGGCTGTTGACGGAGGCTGCCAAATCCACTTTGCAACTGCAATATTTTTAGAACATAATCCTAGTAGGCTTCAGAATTAAAAACTTCCCTTTTCATTCCTTTGTCTGCAAAACTGGTCCTCCTTTGTGAAGCAGTGTTTCATTCAATGTTTCTCTGCTTTGTCACACGTCAGTTGTTTCATAAAGTACAAATTCGAAGAACCAGAAGGGTGAAAATGTGTAGATAACCCAGATTTTGATGACCCAAAGCCATCCTCTAAAGTGCAAAATCAGCCGATTCTTTCAGATTAAAGAATATCTGTGTGTGAATTAAAGTAGGAGATAAAAAAAAAAAAAAGTTTGTTAGATTTTTTTTTTTTTTTTTTGTTTTTTTGGCTGGACAGCCCTCACAGAAAAACGGAACATGGGTAACCCTAATGCACTGTGGAGTGGTGCTTGTGCCTGGCACTGGGGCTCCTGAATGCAGACACTGTTTGTGTGAACACACAGCTCTCCATTATTTATTATATGACTTCTACGGACTCCAAGCTGTTCCCCAGATGTTCTTTCTGCTAAAATGAGTCAAAAAGGAACTGGTGTTGTCTTGCTTTTTTTGTTTTGCTCGGAGATGACTGGTCGGTAAAATTCCTGGTTGATGGTTGCTCAGACATTGTGCGTTAATATACTACAGGTTACACAACTGACCGCAGTGCAGCCAAGCAGTAAGATAAGAAGCCTGCGTCCTGATGGAGTATCCTCGAATGACATTTTTTCCTTTGAGCTCCAGTGCTGCTGCTCTGCACTGCTCATGACATCTGGCCTCTGAGCAAACAAAGGCATCGACAAAGATCAGATAATTACAATGCGACAGAGATCCAGGTTTTGCGTTTTGAACCGGAGACACTTGGCTGCTGCCTAGGTTCATCCATCCTGTGCTTAATCTGCATTCACTTGTATCCATCTCCCTCGGTGGAGTTAAGGCATGAGGAGATGGGATTGGTGGGAAGTTTGGTTTTTGTTGCCGTCTTCTCTGCCTGTCACCTACGGTGCTTTGACTGAGCGCCCATGTCAGGCTTCAGTAAAGTGATGGTGGCGCGAGATATGCAGTCAGAAATAGATAGAGACAGATAGACGTCTAGCAACACAGGGACTGTCTGCAGGGGAGCAAGACGAACTTGGTGTATAATGCCAATGCCCGGCAAAATCTTCTTTCATCTACAGAAGCGCTTTTAGAAATTGAGAAAAAAAAGACCATTTCCCCCCACTGACACCTTTGCATTGGTGGTATTTTACAAATCATTACCGCGTGGCTGACTTGAATCATTTTCTATACACGCGAGGTGCAGCCTTGCCTTTCATATTTGCTCCAAAGGAAATAAAACCTGATACCACACAGGTTCCCAGACATTGTGGGTAAAATATTTCAGCAGTGTGTGTTGGCGTGTTTGAACTGTATTTCAGTGATGCTGTTTTTGCTTTTTCTTACCAGAGGGGCTGAAGTAAACAGCGATGCAGGGAAGCAGGGATTGATGGAGAGGATTTGTGAAAGGTGGAGTCTTTCAGGTTGTTGCTTTCCTTCAGCTATTTGAGACCAAAGTGTCTCTTTGAATGTGCACCTCTAATAAAGAAAACTGCTGCTTTAAAACAGGCATTTTGATGAGAATGTTAGGACAGATGGTAAATGATGTCTCGCTTCTATAATAACCTTAAAATGTAGCTTCATGAGATGATGAGATGAGATGAGACCAAATATTCATATTAATAATAAATATATTTTATTATATATATAATATATTAATGTATTCATTAATATTATCAAAATAATATATAATTCTTATAACTGTTATAACAATAATACTAAATAAAATTTGAATTACCCCCTGTGGCATGAATGGCACAGTGACAAGCACTCACTGGTCAGAAAGATTTCTGGATGACGTCTTGAAAAGTGACTAATTGTGGTTGATAATGTTCACCACATCCTGGAACAAAGGAGCATGTAGTCTCACCCATGTTAAAAGGGCCGATCCCAGCAAGGCTGACTCATGAACAAAGGCCTTCATGTCGCTCATTCAAAAAAAAATAGAGAACTAAAATGTAATATAGTTTCATCACTGTGACTTTCTGGCCCTTTCATTTTCTCAAAAGGAGAGGAACAAAACATCAAAGAAACCATCAACATAGCAGTAAAGAATGTGTGTGGGTGCATTAACGGCTCTGTGTTGTTAATTACCTTTAATGATGATGTGGGGAAATATAACCACTGCTCTCACGGTGCTCAGTGGCAGCATTTTTCAAATGAAGGAACTGTTTTCAGGAGCTTGTCAGATTCGGAGGTGAGCACACAAAGCCTGAGACTTTAATCACTGGCGCCTAGGTGTGAGTTTGGGCAACAAGCAGATTGAATAACGTGAGGTAAGAGAAGAAGCTGTTGAATCTTGTCTTGTCAATAGTATTTTGTTACTGGAGACTTTTTGAATATTTAAAGTGACCATCCCTTGAATTTTAATGAGGTCAAACCTTTATTTTGATTGTAATTGTGTGTTGTTGTTGTTTTTTCGTTCTCCATCAGTGTATTTACTAACACTAAATGTAACACCGTTAAATGGTTTGAGTCTGCCATTAACCTAACCTGTATATAAACAGCCGATGTTATTTTAGTTCATCCATGAAAACCATGCAACTTGTTGATGATTGTGTTAATACTCTTACTTTTGTGTGAAGCAGATATTTTGTCGCTAAGTGATAATATTGTGGAGAAAAGAATGGGCTTACGTTTTGCAGTCACGTTAAAACTAAACAGTGTTCCTGTTTCAGATGATTAGCTGTTGCAGATTAATGTCATGTCTGGGTTGGCAGCAGAAATGCATGTGCAGAAATATACTTTTAATTATTAACTTCTTATTGTTTGTGGCCAGCTAAATGTGAGCTGCTCGATGCTGCAGCTATGATGACAGCTACCGCCAGATCAGATGCTCACGTGACTGATCTGTTTGAAACTGCAGAATGTTTGGACCCAATATATCTGTCAACCAGGAGCTTGACCTCCTTTTTTTTTTTTTTGTAGTGTTTTGTAGTTGTGCGTAAAACACAGTGACACTACACAGTTAATGTAATGACTGGTTCTTAAGGTATCTGTGGTCTAGAAACGACTCTCCTCCTTAAAAGCAGGCAACTGCACCCCACAGTTGTGTTTTGCTGCTTTTTTGTCCACGTTAAAAGGAAGTTGGGATGGATGGATCCCACAGGCATGACACAGGATTATGGCACAGAACAGTGGTGTTCGAGTCCAAAGTAGTAGTTCATTTTGCTTCGATTATCCGTGACATTCCGCAAAGTTTACCACGCTGGGTTTTGTTGTAACCATGGCAACGAAGATGATCTGCCACTAGGAAAGCGCTTAGCTTCACCCAATATTTTTTACTAAGGCTGACATTGATGACAGGTGTGGCATTTTACTATTGGTGAGGTCTGCGTGTTTGTTTTTGTAACCGTAGCGCTACTTCAACACAAAAAATACAGAAGGTAACGTGACAGGGTCGAAAACACAACCTGCGTTTGTCACAAAACATATAGCTTGCCTTAAGGTTGATTTCACTTACTGAGATATGAGATTAAGTGAGAATTTTGTATTTCTCACACACTTCAATATCACCCAGTTATTGCCATTAGATAGAACGGAGGTTGAAGACTCTTGCGCACCGGCTTCACCTCTCAGGCCAGAGCCATATTCAGTCTTTGATCAGGTATGGAACAAGGCGGCCTGCAGGATGGTTCCGGGGGTTCAGCACTGATATTGGTGAACATTGGATAGAAATTGGAGTGTACACATCGTCTCCGCAGAGCCCTCTGCTGCTCTCCATCTCCCTTACTCGAGCTGCCCTCCCTGCCCTGATGTCAAGACTTCAACATCAAACTTCTTTTTCACTGTTGGAAAAAAACTCTTTGCTTACCAATTGCATTACATTTTAATTAGAAATATGAGCCCCGCAGATAGAGAATGAGAATGAGATGCATAATAAATGAAGCACTTGTGTCCTTTCTTCCTTTGTGTTGGCTAGAAAAAACAAATTTTGTCAGAATATATGGTTTTACTCTCTTTGGTATTTTTTATGATGAAATTACTTTCCACTGTTTTGGTGAATAATGTACTTATGTGCTCTTTGATCTTATCACAGGGTCACTTTCATTAATTAACAGTGCCAGCTAAATCAATATCTAAAAAAAAAAAAAAATGAAATATAACGCTTTGGGTTGGCTTTCTTTTTTTTTGGGGGGGGGGGGGGGACTTTCTCCTCTACATACATAACAGGTTTCATGACCCAGAAAGTGCATTAGAAGCCCGCAGCTACAATAAACTAGCATCTCTGTGGGGCTGTAAATGCTCATTTTCAAAAGGTTTGTGATATTCAGCAGTCATGGCAAATTTAGATTGCTGTGTGTGTGGAGAGAGAGGGCAAGGGCTTTGAGTGCATTCAAAAATGTTCAAGTCATCTTGGTTTTCATGCTTTATATTGTAGCAATGGACAAAATAGGAGTCAGCAGGGAGAGAGATGGGGGAGGGAACAACATGCAGCAAAGGGCTGGAATCAAACTCAAACCTGGACTGAGATGTTCCCATTTACCATGTTTTTACCTAACAAGGCACTCTTCATGTTCCTCAGAGAATCTTTACGTTGTTTTGGTGATTAGAGTTCCTCTCAATTTCCACATGCCTTCTAACATGCAAACATGTTATAATAATATATTACGTCGTAGACATGATACGCAATTACAGCACGAAACACTCAGTGAGCTGCGGCTGATGGGAATGCTAATCGTTTGGAACCAAAGTGACATTTTTTGACCTTACGATGCTGCTAAAGGCAAATTCAGGTGATCTAGAAAGTTAGAAGATAGACACCAACAAAGAAAATTAGTGTGATGCACCCTCTGTGGGCCATGAATGACCTTTATATTTCAGTCCAGACCAAAGTGACTGAGCAACCAGGCACAACACAAAACATCAGCATAACAAGTTTATTATTTTATCTGTCACACTGAAATATATAAAAGCTTATGAAAAACCTCAGGTCATGTGCCAACCTCTTCCTTGTGTTTTTCCTTTTTCTTTCATGTCTCTGTCGTACGGTGTCAGGCTAACCTTGTCTCGCAAACAACAGGAGGAGCTCAGAGAGGTGAAAAAAAAAACAACAAAAAAACAAAATGAAAAGATATTCATCATCTGACAATGCATTCTTTGCCCGGAGCCTAAACCCACCACAATATAATTACAATTTTTCATAAGCTTCATGTGCTGCTGATGAAAAAGACCACCGTTTTGTGGATTGTTATTTCTGTCTTTTTTTTTTTTCTTTTTTTTACCAAATGCACAGCATCAAAACATGTTTATCATATGAAACATTTCATTTTCAAACAGTATAGGAGCATAATAAGAAAATGATTGTGTGATCTGATTGCAAATACAAAGCCATTCTAATATGTTTGCCCCACAAGAGCCCCCTGTTTTCTTTGTAAACAGTGAGGACTTTCAATAACATTGAAGCAAAGTAAATACCTGTCACATTTTTCCTCGTGGCAAATCTCTTTCTCTAAAAATGCTTCTTATTATTATCCCTAAACACATGACACATTGCCTTGACTAACTGAGAAGCCATTCTGCCATGAATTATTCATTATCGCTAATATGTTTCCAGTAACATGACTCATTTTTCCCATGTAATGGCCTATGACATGAATTCTACTGCTCCACAATCATGTCCGGTTGCTTTAGCGTCAGGCCTTCTTTCATGATTTCCAGTGGCCTTACATCACTTTGGATTTTTTATTTCTCTTTTTCAACAAGGACCTGCTACACTCTCACACGCTAAAACAACTGCAGAGGTTTTTGAGAGCGTGTTAGAAGTAGAAACTTCTGCATGGCTATCTCCTGCTGAGTATTAAAGATAAAGTCTGCGCACACTCAGTTTGTCCTTCAGTCAACAGATGGGTTAGGTTTTATACAAAGGCACCTGTTTTACTTTGGAGTGTTATTAAGGAGAAACCCATTCTGACTGTTCACCATTTTGCTACCGTGCAGGAAGTAGACTTCTGTTCTTTTTTTTTTGTTTTTTTAACTCTACATCACATAATAGACTTTCTAACCTAAACCTGTGAGATGGCATTTTCACTTTCCCAAATGTTAAGTGGGCAGCCCATAGCTGAGAAGAGCTGGATTTCTCTCACCTCCCTTTCTTAATATTTTTTTTCCCCCTATAAATATAACTCCCCTCCAGAAAATAAAACTACAAAAGTTCCTGAAGCAAGAGATTCAGAAAAATTGAGATAAAGAACCGTCATATTTAAGAAATAAAAAACAAACAAAATGAACAAACAAACAAAAAAAAAACTAAACACGCAACGCTAACCTAGAAGCCGCCGGTGCTGCGAAATCGCTTCTGCGCTTTTTCTATTTCTGAACTGGAGAGGAGTCGATGAGTGAGTTGTGCAATTGGCAAAAATGGCCGCAGGCCAAGACATTATAATACATAAGCTATATAATATTTGAGCAGAGTAGAAGTTTCAAAAATACCTACCTCTTTTCCAGGTAGCCTTCAGTGAAGTCAGTTTAAATACATTTGAGCAAAGATTGTCCTAGACCATCAATCTCCTGAATCCTCTCTGCCTAAATACCCTAAGGTGTCGCTAGGATTGACTGATTGATTAAAAATAGGTTGTTAACACATCACTGTAAGATTCATGATCTAACTTTTCCTTTTAAATTCCTTCCGGCGGTCTTAAATTTAGCATACTCTAATAGAAGAGGGGGAGTTAGAAAACTGTAAATGTTGAGAAGAGCTCAAAGCTAATTTGCAAAACTTGGATACTCTTTGACAGGCTACAAGAACAAATAACTTATGCACTTTATGTTTGTTCTTGTGGTGTGTCTTATTTTGAAGGCATGTTTAAACGTTCACTAGCAACCAGAGAGTGTGAGGGGCCAGAGGGGATGTTACTCATGTTATGTTGTTTGCGCGATGTTACGAGGATGCTGCTAATAAAGTTGCATACGAGTACACGGTGGATTCACTTTTTTATTATTATTTTTAGAAAATAGTACAGTTTTTATGCTGGTTAGGGTTTGGGTTATCATTTTATTTTGTTGTATTTATCCACCACACCGTAAAGGTTGCTGCTGCCACCTAAATTCACAACACGCTAAGTTCTAAGATAAAATATGCTACACGCTGTCACATGAGTAAAAAATGTGCTGGGTATGGGAGGAAAACTTAACTGTTTATGACGTTATACATTTATGCTAAATCAGGAAGAATTGTTGTGGAACAACAGCATTGGTCATGTTTACTCCAGAGTGATCCTGATAGGGTAGAGAGAGTAGCGAGTTTTTCTGCTGGTTCCATCCCAGGGGGCTCAGCGCTAAAGGATAAAACTAAAGAAAATCAGGAGAATTAACCACCCTTATAATTGCAAAGCACAACTAGCTGGGTCTTAACTGTGTTTCCTTATTGTGAAGATTAAATGTGGTTTAACTGCTGGACATGTTCACGCGTCCCGGTGTCTTTCCCGCTGCTGCGTTATCCCCGATGGGCCCAGCTGGTTTATGTTACATTATCTGATGGAGTCAGTCCATGGCCAACAGTGTTTTGCCAACTCTTTCTTTTTTTTTTTAAGTAATAAACGGCAGACAGTACTTTCCCTGTGGATCGCTGGCCATGGTGTTCTATCAACTAGGTGAATTATTGCTAATTGGTTGCGTAATCAACCCACGCATTCATCATAGATGCCATTCCCCAAGGCATCCCCATGATACAAATGAGTCCCTCACTCTTCCCTGCCTCCCTCCTGAGTGGGTCCTTAGTTCTCTCTGTGGCTTGATCCGTCTATTTTTCTGTCACTCCTGATTCCTGCCCTTGTCTTCATCTGTCCCTCAGTCATTTTCACACTTTCTCCTCTTTTTATTCTTCCTCCCACTTTGTCCTTTCCTGTCCATTTTCTGCTGTCTGCCTCTGGGTGTCATGTGTCTTCCTCTATCTGTCGGTCTATCCTTCCGCCTCAGTAGCACTCTCTCTCACTGAATCTTCCTTACTTTCACTCTCTTGTTTTTAGCCTGTTTTTGTCATTTTTTTATGTCTTTTCCTCTCCCTCTCCCCCAGTCGCCAGACATTAGAGCGGAGAGACACATTGGGAGCTGGCAGCAGTGTCTAATGGAGACACATTAACACAACGTTACTGACGCTCTGAGGACATTATTTCAGGCTCCTCAGAGCAACAGAGTTCAACTGCTCACACTCAGATTTTAATAATCACACTGAAAGTTTCAAGATATTCTCAAAAAACCAAAAAAATAAAGCAAACCAGAAAAAAGAGCTGTGTTGGTATGGTCTAATGCTGTTGGATGACATGTGGGATAATGCAGGTGATATAATAAACAAAATATAGATAGTATAGATAGGACCAGTGGTATATACAGCATGAGCTAGCATCTGAAAACTCAGCGGCTCAGATCTAGGTCATCAACATGAAACACTTCAGCACTTCAGCTATTTTCAAAGGTACTCAAATGTACGGAAAAGTTAACATGTCTGCGATGATAATGACCCAACGGCAGCCTCAGCTCTGGGTGAAATCAGTTTTCTTCCCGGTTGAAAATGTTTTGTAAATTATTATTTTTTTTTTTTTTAGTTTTGCTCTTTCAGCTTTTCTGTATTTGGGGTCGCCTTGCATGCCTTTCCTGTTGCAACCCTTTGCGAGGCTTGGGTGAGCCACAAGCCTACCCCTGGTTTACGTTGTGGCTGGGGTTTGAACCCGCGGTCTCTGCATGCAAAGAATGTGCTCTACCACGGAACAGGTAGTTCATTGCTGTCGGAAAACCCTTGTACGAACTGATTTTGAGTTAAATGGCAACCCGTTACTAAAAATGTTTGATAAAAGCCAACTGCTACATTAAACTTCCACATTATGTCTTACTTCAACACTAATGGTCACTCCCATGAAGAGGGACTGCAGCAGCAAACAGGGGCTATAACTTCAAATGGAATTTATGAATTAAAATTCTTTCCAATGGTTGATTCGCATTGCCACACAGCTATCAAATAATAACTTTAATAGCTTTTTACTAACTCAAATTTAAGTCAAAGCACAAAAAAAAAAAAAAAAAAAAAAAAAAAAACGTGACGTGGCATCAACATTGAATGTGTTTTTGTGCTATATAAGCTAAATAAAGTTATCACACCAACTGATGACTCACAAAACAAGATGTATTTTTAGTAAAACAAACAAAGAAAAAAAAAACACCTATTTCATCCATAGAGAATAAAAAAATGCTTTAAAAATGTTCACTGATGATGATGTTGGAAAGAGGTTTCTTTTTATCAGTCTGACGCATTAAGGTGTTGTTTAGCTAGCTGTTGTTTTATGTCAAGTAAACAAAGTTCATCACGGTTCAGTTTCCATTCTTTGCAAGCAGCTAGTTAATCACAGTGAGTTTAAAGGTCATTTATGCTGGAATTAGATGAAGATCTTTTGCGCCCCAACATCCTCTCATGATATGGCAGCTTTTACAGCAAAACCCTTTTGCTTTCAAAAACTGTTGACTCCAAATTGTGTGAGTTACATGTCATGTTATCATGTTTAAACATATTTTTGAAGGATTGAAAATATGTCTGCACAGCATTAAAGATGATATGAGAGTCAGTGTTCTTCAGGAAAGTCAACGCATTCATAAACAAGATACAATTTCAGACTCCTTACTTGATGCATGCTTATCTTTTCAAAATTTCATCTCTTTAAGAGGCTTGTCCTTGTGTTAAGTTTCCAAGATCAAATTATTGCTTCCTTTTGAATGATGTCACCCCCACAATCACAGAGGCCATTATCTGCTGAGATAATGTCATGATCCCAGGATCTGGGGAAGCTGTTCCTGCCCACTGCATGCAAGTATCATGACCATGACTGGCATCATCGCATTTATAACCAGAGAGTACGCCGGTGTAGTTGTTTTTTTGGTTTTTTTTGTCTGCATTTGTCCTCGTAGTTTAAGACCACAGGGTGTCAACAGTACATGAGACTGATGCACTTGTAGTCTTGCTGCTAAATATTTTATTATTTCAGTATGTGTGTGTGTGTTTGCGTGTGTTACCATCACAGCCCTCCCTAGTTTAGGGATCTTTATTGAGTGGAAAGACCTTTGTGTTGCAGGGAGGGCAGTGTTACACCTCAGTGAATACAGGGGGGGAATAAAGGACAAAGAAAATCTGGAAGGATGGACAGGAGAAGGGAAGCAGGTGGTGCTGGTAGGAGGCAGGAACTGGTGGAGTGAAGGATGCTGTGATTTTAGGCAGGATTCATCATTTCTTCATGATGGGACCCAACACGAGCTCGCAAGTGAAACCACACATGCAAGTGGACATTCCCTAAATATGAGTGGGACCATCACCAGGACCCAGAGTGAGGTCAGAGGCCCCGGCTCCCCATGCCCACCACCCCATGTGCAGGGGCACATGAGGTGCCAAGCCCAGAGGGCCACTGCAACACCTCCCATTCTCCACCCAGCTTTCCACATCCGCCATGACATCTCAAACCTTGAAACCCACTTACCATCCCCCCGGACGAGCCGGAGGTACCCGACTGACCGAAGACGTGCCCCTGACGTACACGGACCAAGGAGGCCTTCCAAGCACAGGGAGGAGCCCTCAACCCGACTCCGGAGGACCAGTCCCCCCCGAACCATGCCATGACTAGTGAGAGTGTCCCTTTTCTTGGGCTTCTTCAATCTCCATTGAGGAAGCATCGTCCTGCACCAGGACGCTGTGACCCTGAATGCGGTGTGATGCATTACGATTTTGGTGTTGGTTTTCAATTCACAAGAAGAAACAAAAGAGAGTTGAATCAGTGTTAGCAACATTTTAGTTAGATACTGGTAAAAAAAAAACCTTGATTGGAATTTGGCAGGTTTAAAAAACCTTAGACTATCCTATAATTATTCTTACATGTTGCCTTGCAGAAGTGTGAAATTGGATAATTCTGCAACACATAGCGCCTACCAAAAACCCCAATCTATCCAACAGCGATTAAAAAAATAGTATGCAGAGCAGACGTTAAAACTTTTGAGCTGCAAAGCATGAAATTCTTCGTGGGACACTATAATGAGGCCATTTAAGATATTTCAGATAAAGCATTTTTGTTTCTAACAGGAAGCACAGTTACTGAAACTTGTGTCTACTTTTAGTGTATATCAACTTTTTATTGGGCTAATTTCAGATAATCAGGAACCAGTTAGAAACAAAAGCTATCTGTAACTTCTTTAGCCTAAGGCAGCAACAGCTCATGATCACACCTTACTTCCCATTTAAAACAACTGTTGGCACTCTGAATATAAATAGTTGCGTGTGCATGCGTGTGTGTGTTTTTTTACGTCTTTCTGTGGTTTCAAAAATGATATGAGGAATTATATATGAATGCATGTTTGTAATGTTCACCCGTCAAGGTTCACATAGCCTTCCTGAAGTCCACCACTTATCTTGACAGACTCTTGCATCATTTCAACTCAAAAGTAATGTATAGTGTTGCACCGGTCAAAATCAAGAATACTTTGACCAATCAGAAAACACCACAGAGGAACACCACTATGGTAACAAACCTGAAAAAATAGAATGCAGGAAAGCTGAGTGCAAGTGGAGGAAAACTAAACTTCAAATTCACTATGAGCTGTCCACACAGGGTCTGTGTAACTATAACAACAAGCTCTGCAAGGCCAAGAAAGCTGCATTTATCTGACATGATTAACAAGAACGTCAACTATTCTCACACTCTGTTTGCTGTGGTTGATAATCATACAAACTCTCCAAAACAGATAAGCGCAGAACTCCTCTCTGCTAAGAAATGCAATGAATTCACTAACTTTCTTGGTGAAAAAATCAAAGCCATTAGACTAAACATTAATGCCAACACAGTCAAACAAAGAAGCTGATCTGTGTCTAAAACCTGGGAAAAACTCAAGGTGGAATAAGTACTGATTCTGCTCACATATCCGTCCTGGTTTTACTAGCTCTCTGTGCTGCGCTTGACACTGTAGATCACAGAATCCTGCTTCACAGGTTGGACTTCCTGGAGTGGTTCTTAATTGGTCTAGATCTTGTTTAGGAGGTTGGAGTTATTTTGTTATAATTGGCAGCTACGAATCTGAACAAGTGTCTATGACTTGTGGAATCCCCCAGGGTACAGTTCTTGGACCCCCTCTGTTCAACTTGGATATGCTCCCTCTGCGTCAAATGCTAAACAGCTTTATCTATTATCACAGTTATGCAGATAACGCAGAAACCGCAGACCAAGTCGACCAAGTAGATCAGACTTTCAACAGCCACATCAAAGCTGTAACCAAGACACCAAGACAGCTTTTTACCAACTCAAAAACATCAGCAGAAGTGAAAGTTTTTTTACCCAAAAAGACCACGTGTTCATCTCCAGTAGACTCAATTACTGTAATAGTCTTCTGACCGGACTCCCCAAAAGGAGCATTAAAGAGCAGCAGCTCATCCAGAACACTTCTGCTAGAGTCTTAACCCAAAAAAAAAAAGAGATCAGAGCACATTACACCAGTTTTAAAGTCTTTACAATGCCTCCCTTTTAGTCACAGAATAGATTTTAAAACTCTGCTGCTAGTTTACAAATCACAGAACTGTGTGGGACCAGAATACATCTACGGCTGCCTATTCTTTTAATCATTTTAATGTAATTATTTTAGGTTTTTATGACTCAGATCTGATGCATGTCACTGTTCTTACTTCTTATTTCTCTGCACGTTCACTGTATGCATGTGAAGCCTTTGTGTATGTGCGCTATATAAATAAGCTCGCCCTGCCTTGCCTAATCTTCTTGTATATAACAGCCCTGGATGCGCTCAGTGAAGTCTCCATTAATATTACATGTATCCATGAACTTGCTTTGACTTTACTTAATCTTACTGCACAGTATTCATTGCTCCCAGAAAGAATCACAACAAAGACATATATGATTTGTCAGGCTGTCACATCAACATGTGTGCACAGCATCTGTGCTAACACAGTTGTATTTCAAAGCTATTACACACATGACAGTGATCAGGTTGTGAGATATGCAAGCAGGAGAAAAGTGTAGGGCCCTTTTTCATTTTATCCTTTCTACTTGACCAACATTAATAAGACAGACAGGACTTAAGAGAAGCATATGAGCGGGAGCAGAGAGGCAATGATGAGAGAGGAAGTGACAGAAAGAGGGAGAAAAAGGAGAGAGAGCCAGAGCGAGTCACTATTCTCCCTAATGGAGCTGGTTTCTGCAATGCTTTTCCCCCGATTACACTAATGACCAATTTGAAGCAGTTAAAGAGCCACTTTGGAGGCTCTTGGTCCATCCCTCTCTTCTGTTTTTCTCCTCTTCTCCTCTGTCCATATTATCTAACTCTTCCTTATGCCCCTTTACCATTTTTTCTACTATCACCCCCTTAAGTTGCCCTCTTTTTCTGCACAGAAAGCCGTATCTACCTCTGACTGCGTGTGTCCGCCGGCAAGCAGAATATTTGCATTAAATATACAAAGTGAAGCATAGAGAAAAAGAAGAATACAGAGGGGGTGCAATCCACAGCAAGAGAGTTGCAGAGGAGTTATTACACATAGAAACATATGCAGCAGCGGGAGGCAGATTGGTGTTTACATAAGTAAACGTTTCTCAGAGGCAGAGCTCATCTGGATGCAAAAAATTATCTAAGTGGTTAAGTTAGACCTGAAAGGATGCAACCACAATATCCAAGGAGTCAAATTACAATTGCGTTTGCTTTGATCAAAACATAAACATGAAATGCAATTAGCATTTCCTTGACAGAATACCAATTCAACAGGCTATTATAATAATAATAATAATTATTATTATTATTATAATCCAATTATTCACAAGTTTATATCTTATCACTTTTTATAGGAAGACCTGTCCTTGTTTTATGATGTGATGTGCTAAGAGAGAGATGCAGAGCCCCAAAAGATGAAGAAAAAAAAAAAAAAAAGAGAGTTTCCGTGGAAGTCACAACAGTAATGGGGCTTTTAGACAGAGCTCAGCACTTCTCTCTGGTGCCCATTATTTCCATTGCCTTTTGCCACGCCATGGCAGTTGAACTTTGACCACGAACACCCACACTGCCGACAGAAACAAGGCATCCAGTAAGGCAAAGCAAACCTGAAACCTAAATTCCCCAAACTGCTCCAGGTACCTGAAAGCAGCCACAATATCTTATCTGCTGCTCCCCTTCCTCTTATTAGTGTCACTTGTTTCTTGCCACAGGAGAGTTAAAACTCTGCTGTTGGTAGCGATAGATATAATATATAATTATATATTTTTATTTTTATTTTTTTTTTTGTCAGCACGGCAGCATAGTGGTTAGCACTGTTGCCCCACAATTGGAAAATTGTGGGTTTGGTTCCAGGCCTGGGGCCTTTCTGTGCTGAATTTGCATGTTCTCCCCGTGTCTGCGTGGGTTTCCTCCCCCCGTCCAAAGACATCATGTTTGGGTTAACCGTTGACTCTAAATGTCTGTAGGTCTGAGTGTGAGTGTGAGTGGTTGTTGGTCTCTGTCTGTCTCTGTGTGTTGGCCCTGTGATGGACTGGTGACCTGTCCAGGGTGACCCTTGCCTTCCCCAAATATTAGCTGGGATTTGTTTTGCTTTTGCTTCAAGTGCAGTCATTCTCCTTTGCTATTTTGTTTTGTTCATTGTTAAACTGTCCACTGTCCCAAAGTGCTGAGTTGAGTTCATATAAAAGAAGTAAGTACCTTCCTTTTGGACTGCCTTTTGCTGACTTGATGGCCAATGTGAGCTGCTTGGGTTGTTTATATAAAAAGTTATGTCAAGTCAGACACATTCTCATTCCCGTGAGGAAACTTGCAACAGTGCCTGATCTTATGGTGTGTTCAGCTGTGCAAAACCTTTACACTCTCTGCTTATCAAAAATGTCATTCTAAAGTAGAGAGCAACGAGCTAAGGTCTATGAAGTCGCACATATCTGCTATAACTTTACAAAGAAAACTTTTTTGTTTGTTTGTTATTACGAAGAAATAACACTTGTGCCTGGTTTTATTAAGATACCCGTCTATCTTCTACCGCTTTTCTGTTTCTGGGTGCTGGCGCCAATCCAGGCGAGGGAAGGGTACACGCTGGACAAGTCCATCACAGAGCCAACACACAAAGACGAACAACCACTCACACTCACACTCAGACCTATGGACAAATTAAGCATTCATAATCCCCAGGGTTCATAGAAGACAAGTTAGAAAATGATGCTCAAACATCATAAAAAATTCATGCACAGAGAAGACAATAACTCACATGATCTTTTTGGAAAACTTGAATATTACTTATTTGTTTTTTTATTATATTTTTTAGAACCAAAGTTCATATTATTCTACATCAGCTCATCATTCAATAAGGTTTAACTTTAGAAAATGTAAAAAAAAAAAAAACAAAACAAGTTGTGACGATCAAAGAAAAATAAGCAATGAGTGCAATCATGGGACATGAACTCCCCTCTGAAAGTGTGGTGCTAGTTTCCACCTCATAAAACCTGGTATCTTCATACTTCTAGCCTTTGCACCCCAGGTTGGCAGTTGATGTAAATTGGGAGGTTTCTCCTGAATGGTCACAGGACAATGATTTAGGGCTGGCTGACACTTTAATGGAAGGTATTTACTTTTTCACAGGAGAGCTCCAGAAGTCATCCTGTGATAGAAAACACTGTCCTCATCTGCCACTGAGCATTTTGTTATTCATTTGAGGCTTGTTAACATTTTAAATTGTTCCATAATGACTGCCTTTTGTATACAATAAACCAGTTTTTAAGTTCATCAGCCACGGGGTGTTGAGCTGGAAGGCGTTAAGAGTTAAGTTCAAGTGCACACATCTCATGCTGTTTGCTCTGTAAACAAGCTGAGCTCACGATATTAACAAAACCCGACTTTAACCTCTTTTATTCATCCTTCAGCAACAAGTTTTATGCAAGAAAAAATTACCAAATGGGCCTGTTCTCATCTGCTGGGAAAACATGACTCCACTGAGTTTGAATAAAGTGCTCCAAAAGTTTCCAGATAAAGACTCTGAGTAAAGTAAACAGGGAGTGAAGTGAAAATTGAATAGAAGCTGGGAGGGTGCAGGGTGACAGAGATTGGCATCTGCTGATAGGACAGACTGTAAATGCTATTGCTGTCAGCATGAAACCAGCTTGTAGAACAGGAATAGAGAAAAAGGAGGATATGTGTTTGGGAAAAAAAATGAGGTAAAGAGGAGCGAATTTCAGCAAACAGTCACAAATGTAAACCTATACAGCAATTGGTGAGAACTTGTTAGAAAGTAAACACCTCAGGGATTGTAATTTGATTTGATTCAAGTTCCCACAAAACAGTGCCAGCATCATCCATTCATCCATCTCCAACCGCTTTATCTGTTTCCGGGTCACGGGGAGCTGCTGATTCTGGGTGAGGGGCGGGGTCACCCTGGACAGGTCACCAGTCCAGCACAAGGCCAACACACAAAGACAGACAGAGACCAACAACCACTCACACTCACACTCAGACCTACAGACAGTTTAGAGTCACCAGTTAACCCAAACACGATGTCTTTAGGTGGTGGGAGGAAACCAGAGTACCCGAAAGAAACCCAACTCTTCAAATGTGATAGAAGAAATGTAAGATGTCAGAACTTTCATTAGTCTGAATACCACGCTAGTATAATATACTGTTTGAAATGTATTTGAGTTGACTTCAACTGGCCCACCCACTATGTATCACTGTCCATTATAAGCCTTGCAGTGGGCACTTGATTCTATTTGGATTCATATTACACACAACCTTCATATACAGACACCAACTGACACTACAGCGTGACACTTCTCCCAGCCGCCGTGGCAGATATGTCAGCGACAGAGTATTTGCACACCTAAAGTACGTGGTAACCAAGTGTAATTACTGCAGAAAAACACAAGGAGACCCTTCCTGTTCTCCCACCACCTCTCGTCCTGTCAACCTGACAGCCTCTCCCTGTTTTTCTTAAGTTCCAGTTTTCTTGAATGTGTTCACCTTTCGCTGCCTTTCACTTGTAGTATCCAGGGGAAATGCCCAGACTTTATTACCTAATCCCCTTGACATTTTTGTTGGTTTGGTCATTCCAGTCATTCATTCTCAGATCTGTGATCTGCATAAACACTAAAAAATATGAAATTTCTACCTGATCTAGCATCATCCATGACCATGTGGAGCATGTGAAAGCTAATAACCGGTAGTTAAGGTATGAAAACATTTTTGCGACATGTGGCAGAGAAAATCACACTATATTTGAACACAATGTTTTTTTGTTTTTTTTTTTTTTATTTTCTTTATTTATCTTTAGCTCTTTGTTACAACTGTTCCACAAAGCTCATTGTTATTGTGTTAGTATGGCAGAAATAAAAGTTGTTACAATGTTTGTCACCAATGTCATTTGGGGCTAGCATAAGGGGGTTACAATTGATTTTCATGATTGAAATACCTCTGACTGCGGTAGAAATCTCTGCGTTCCAAGCAAGGAAAAATGTTGTAATTTATATCTCTAGGACTGCTTCATAGTTGCAAAATTTAAATCCATGACAAACATGTTTAACTTTCAAATCAATGTAGTTCCCTTCGCCCAGAAACGGAAAAGCGGTTGAAGATGAATGGGTGGATGGGTCAATGTAGTCAAGCAAATTTAAAAGAAGAAAAGTACAAGTGGCAGTAAATTTATTTTTCAACACATTTTTAAACAGCTTGTAATAAGTGAACCATGGACTGAGATTTTTTATTTTTTTTGGGGTGAAACCAGTATTTCTCTTAATTTATTCAGAAGTATTTTGACTTTTAATTTGAAAAATTGAAAAATGTAAGTTTTACTTGTACTGTAGTTTTCATGAAGGATCACATGGATTGAAATGTGTTCTCCATCTCTGGTTGGCTTCCACTCTCTTCCCTTCTGTTTCTCACATCCCATGTCGACTAGGATTCGACAGCTGGGTCCTCGTTGTTGATTCTTTTTTTCTTAAAAGAACCTGAAAAGAACCTAAAATCTGTTGGGTTTGCACCTTTTGGCCATATTTTCATTAGCAGCCGTTTAACCTTGAAGGACATTTGAAGTCAGTGGGAGCCGCTTTCAACGGAAGACACCGTTATGTCTTGTGTCTTTCGCTTTCCGTCCCTTGCAAAATCTTTTTCTCCAATTTTCCATTTCTTCCTCACTGTACTGGCATTTTTTCTCTCTTCCTGTTCACAAACACATATTCATCCGTTCTGTCATGTATGCCTGCTGTCACATTTTGGCACATTTCTCCATCTGATTTTGCTCATCTGTCTGTTTACTCATTCCTTCCTCTCATTCCCGACTCTCCCCACCGTTTGTTAGCACTGTCTATCACTTCTTCACTCTCCTCCTCTGCTCTGTCCCGTTCTCCATTTGTCTTTGGCTCACTTTCTCTCTCCTTGTTGCTCTCTTTTCAACCCCCCCCCCTCCCCTTTCTTTTCCAGTGCAATAATAAGGTAGAGGCGTAGGGAGACCCCGAGGCTCCTATCTTTTTCTCCCATCCATCCTTTCGTTTTTTTCCTCCCTTCTCCCTGTTGCTCACTCATTCATCTCTCTCTGTCTTTCCGTCTATAAAGACACAGTATGGGAGGGGACTAATTATACAGAAGGTATTCATGGAGCCAGTTCCCATGGCGACTGCACTGTTGCAGCACACTGAATGGAAAAATGTCCGCCAGTCAGTTTCCAGGAGGTTGGTTCACTGTACAAAGTGAGACCCAGAGGTTAAATCAATGCAGGATTTTGAAGGCCACCACCAATGTGGTCGATGTGCTGTAGCTCAACTCGCAGGCTCCATCTGAATAGCAGATATCCCTTTAAAGCATAAAGCTGGTATTGTTGTGTATTTTTCTTACCGTCAACAAATTCCAGCACTTTCGTCCTCTGTCTTTCTGTAAGGCTCATCGGTTCATGCTGACATACAACTTAAAGAGGAAAAAAGTCACAAATATTACTTTTCATCATTTAAAATAGGTTGGTTGTTCGTCTCTGTCTGTTTCTGCGTGTTGGTACTGTGATGGACTGGCGACCAGTCCAGGGTGTACCCTGCCCTCACCTGGAAATGGGATTGGCTCCAGCACCACCCGGGACTCCGGAAACTGAAAAGCGGTAGAATATCGATGGATGGATTTAAAATGGCAAGATAGTTTGCTCATTCATGAATAAATTTGTGCAAAATAACTGGATTGACTTTGAATACATTTTGTTGCATTTGTGAATAAATGTAATACTATCCTTGGATTCATATTTTGTTTTTCCCACATATAAAATAAGAAGAAGGAAACCGAGGTTAAGAGTGTTTCCTCACAGACTTCCTCAGTGAAAAATTTTGGATTGGATTTTGTTCCCCGTCAGGCACCATTACCTCCACAAGTTAAAGGGTGCAAGTTTAAGAATATCTACATGGGCAAGAGGAATGAGAGAGAGGAGTGCTCAGGGCTTTTAAGCCACTGCATGTTGCCATAGCCGTCAACTACTTGTACTTATGCAGTAAAATCTTGGAGAGAGAGTGAGAGAGAGAGAGGGCAAAGAGGGGGCTCAGCGAATTAATCTGGAGCTCTACAATAAAGGAAAAAAAATTAAATAAAAGTACAAGATGGAAAATGAATATGTGGCAGACAGTGCTGACCTATACTGTTTAAGCCTGTAATGGATCAACATACAGGAAACGTTCTTTGCTTCATTATGAACTGTGACGAAAGAGCCCAGATAATTACCGAGAAACGCTGATCACAGAAGCAGTATGAATCCTCCGGCATTTGTATCTGCTGGCCTCCATGAACTCCATGGACAATACACCTTAATGTCTTTTGTTGATTCCGCAGGGACATTGGCTGCAGTTCAACAATCCTGAAGCTTACGGATTTTACTGAATACTGTAGTAGGGCCTTGTTTTGTAATAAACAGCTGCCTCACGCTTGATTTCAACATTTATTCAGTTATACCCCCCCCTTCCAAAAGGAACTCCAATATTGGCTTTACCTTAAGGTGTATTTTGGTTTCTACCAACTCCTGAGGGAAAAATGTGCTTCTGCTAAAAGCTCCATTCTTGTCACCAGTTTGTTATTAACTTTGTGTGTCTCGAGTTTGCTGTGGAACAAATAGTTTGCAGGCAGCTGTTAGGGGAGTTTTCTTGCAGAAAAAAAGTTGCCTGCTGCGACTCTGAGGTTGACGACAGCACTGACACAGAACCAAGCAAATAGATTTTGTTGCTCGGAAACCAAAGACAATGTATTAAAACACACTATAAACCTCTGCAGAGCTGTGTGCCTGACTGATCATTCTATATAGTTTCATCACGACTTGTAAACCATCATTTGATCAATTGTTGAATATTGATTAGCGCAGTGTCAAGGTCTGAATGGTTCAATTGTCTTTTGGGGTCGGTAATGGATGACCCTGCCTCCTGTAGACCGTTACAAAACAATGTTATTGACATGTTTTCGTGTGCATTCTTGCAAGTAACTTCATTTTTAATTTGGCTTCCCGCAACAAAACAACTCTTCCTTGGGGCAATTTCCCATTGAGAGGGATTTTCAAAAAGTGAACTCATGCATCACAAAATAAAGAATTTACAGCCCTCACAGGCTCCCTTGTGAACTTGTTCCATTTAATTTCCAGTGTTTTGTAAAGGGGGTTCCTTTTGGGGGAAATTTTGCCTACCAAGAAAAGCACAGCAGGGAAACACTGACTTTTGTTGTGAAGCGCTACGCTCGCTGGTTATTAAGGATTGCTGAAAAAAAGATGATTATTATGAACGTGTGGCATGTCTGAATGTCTCCTAAGTCTAACTATAAAGTAGCTGGAAGTCATTGGCACAGCAGAATAAGTCTTTGTGGCAAACAGTTGCATGAAGATGTTACGTTGCTGGGACATGTACTGAGAAATGCACTATTATGTCATGAAAATCTACTTTGTGAAGGAAAGAACAATGAATAAATCACTTGACGTCTTATTTAAAGTTGCTTAGCTCTGAAAGATTCAATGACTTTTCAATGGTTTTGCTTTTTTTAGTACTGTACAGAGCATGAAGAAAAGCCAGACCATGTTAATAGCTCTATGAAGGTGCTGTCAGCCCCAGTGGTGCCTTTTGCTGAAGGATAAGGTCGCTAACATTCCCACAATAACAAGGCTAAAATAATAATATTCAGGAGGTATTGTGTTCATCTTGCTAAAGGTTTTCAGCAGGTTGGATTAACTAGCGTTTAAGCTTAGGTTCACATCTGGCCATCAAAAGATGCTACGCTGTGGTCATAAAGGAATGGACGGTGTTTAAATCTCCTCGTACTATCACGCCACCAGCAGCCTAACCTGTTGATACAAGGCTGGCTAGACCATCCTTTCATTTTCTTTAGACCAGCGTCTGACATCATCATCTGCGTGTTCCAGCAGAAATCGAGCTCGCTTTTTTTTTTTTTTTTTTTTCCAATTGTATTCTCAGTTCCCTGTTCTTAGCTGAGAGGATTAGCATCTGAATCAAAAATCCTTTATAATTACCGCTGAGTGAAATTCTGCTGATTGGCGTCTGCTTGGATATTCTGCTGCTTCAAGTTTTTGGCGTGAGCTTTCAGTGACGCTCTTCTCCATGCCTCGGTTGGAACGGATAGAAATTCGAATTGCCCTTGCTTTTCAAACAGCTTGATCCAGTCTGGCCATTCTCTTCTAACCTCTGGCATCAAAGGAGAAAATCCTGCTCACTGGATATTTTCTCAGTTTGAACTTCAGCAGATCACCTTGACCACATATACATGTCCATATGCCTTGACTTGGTGCCATGTGAATGGCTGATTAGATACTCAAGCTATAAGCTGTCAAACAAACATTCCTCATAAAAGCTGCCAGTGAGTGTTTGTACGAAATGACACTTTTGTGCCTGAAATCTTGTGAGGTGGATACAAAGTTCAGATGATTCAGGGAGTAAGTTTTATTGAAAATGTAGCGCCAAGGAGAAACTACTGAGCTCTGAATAGTAATGCCCAATCAACTTCCTGGAGATTTGTCGTCCACATGATCTGTAACCCAGATGTCACATTTTGTTCTCACAACTCTGGTACAGCTTTCCTTTTGTTCCACTTCACTAAAGCTTGTCCTGAGCAGTCTCCTGAACAGTCTTCTCTACGTTTCTATGCAATACAGCCCAGTTATGGAGGATAAAAGATGCCTCCATGTTTGCCATGTTCACAGGCATCGTTTCCTCAGCAACTGATTTACCTTAATATTTCAGTCTGCCTGAATGGCCAGTCAACTGACTGAATATCACACTGTGAAACTATTTGATACCCTTGTGTGTTGAACATTTGCGACTTCAGCACTCTTTCAGGTCATCCAAAACAACAGAAAACACACAAAATTTTACCTGGTTTGCGTTGTTTTTTGACAAACACAAACAGAATGAGTTGGGAAAACATAACGTACTTAGCACTGGTGGCCATCATCATGCTATTAGGCTCACAATGACAATGACAATTGTTCAAATACTTCAGTCCAGACCATACTAGCGGACCAACCACCCAGCACTTCTATCACGGTCATAAATCTCACATGTAGTAGTTTTAACTCACTGAAATACTCACACTGCGCTAAAACAAAGATTAATTTATAATTTAGTGTTAAATCATTCACACTACACATCAAATATCTTAAAATATGTATAGCTATGTGTTAATTATCAGGAGCAGGTCAACATTTTTACTGCTGGATCTTAACTTTCCTGATTAACAGCCGCCTTCTCCCAATTCCAATCTCAAACTGGATACTATACAGCAACCCGAAATTAATGGTATGTAACAGCCACCGTAAATACACTTTCTAATTATCCCAGGTGGACCCCTCACCGCACTCCGGCTCCAGTGTAATAACATCATAAACTCTGGCCAGTGTATGAATGCAGTGTCACTGGCAGAGGTTTAAGAGCCGTACAGGGACTGGTCAATGGCAGCCATTAACATGCTTTGATTCAAAGTAGGGCTGATGAGCACATTAGGATATTCACGGCCACAGCACAGCATTAAGACACTGAAGACAAGGTTTAAATTTTTCTTTTATTGTAGCTTTTTTTTTTTTTTTTTTTTTTTCTGTTGAAAAGAGACCGGTTTTGAATTTATTTGCGCATTCAGTGAGTCCTGCTCTCTTTATGTTTTGCTCTATTGAAGGGAAATCTTTTTTATATGTGATTGATAATGTCATTGTCTCATACTGTTTATGGGGCCTGTGTCCTGATGGCACCATTCCCCTTATCAGCTGTGGAATCAGAAGTGAACATACGTGACTGTGCAGCTGAACTTTTCACTGTATTACGAAGTTACATATCTCAATCCTGTTCAGGCCAGTTCCATGAAATGTAATATATGTATTATATAGCCTCAGGAAAATGTATTGTTAAATACTATTGTTTGATTGGTGATCAGAGTGGTTAAAATCTTTAATAAATCTTTAATTGCTGCATGTAAACACTTTGGGCCATCTGGCATATTTCCTGCATTGACATACTAATTATCTGAGCTTTTTTTCCTACAGCTCCACGTTTGCTTTACTTCAGATTTGATTTTTCTTAATCTCTTCCCTGTTAATTCTTTAGTAAGCTGCATTGTTTTTGTTGTTGTTTTTTAATCTATTTAACATGAAAGTAAAAGGAGCAAAGGCTACAATTCAACAGTCCAAGAAACAAATAGTGAGGCATCCCAATCTCCAACCAACCTCAGCCTGCTCGCAGCTTCAGGCTCCACTCAACTTTCTTCTCCCGGAGCAGAGCTGTCAAGTTGAGCAGCTTTCAGGCGCATGCTTGACAACCACTGAATCTCTGCGGAGCTGCAACTGGTTTCAGTACCACACCACTTCACATCCAACCAAAGATTACCATCTTACGCTAAACTGCATTTCTGCCAATTTCACATAATACAGAAAACAAATAATATTTTTGACCCCAGAGATATTATTCATTCCCATAATGTCCTATTCCCTTACAATTAAAATTCAGGAACTGAAGAAGTCAGTTTCATCTCATCTTTCGAACATTAATTTCATTTGTTTCTTCTGATAATCCTGATTTGTTTTAATCATTAAAACATTTTCGATAGTGAAAAATGTATTGCCAAGTCCTTTTATGATTTTTTATGGAAGAAAATATAGATAGAAAAGGAAACACAATTTCCATGAGAGAAAAACTGAAATTTAAAGTGTAGCATTTGTATGGTCCAGCTTGACACATACAGTCACATAGTCACACACTTAAAAGAAAGGTTGTAAGCCACGCTGATTGGCGTTTTATTTTTACGTGCTGTTCAAGCAACAGTGAGGCTCCCAGCTGAGCTGGGTGGACACTGACTGCCACTGAAGTCCCTAAAAGATTTACAGGCCAATTAGTCCACTAAAGTATGAAGCAAGTTTGTGCCACAGGGTCAGTGTCTCAGGCCTTACAGCTGAGTAACCACCCAAAACTCTTCATCCCAAAGTGTTCATCACGCGAGGGATGGGCATGAGGTCAGTGCCCATGTATAATGAAGCCCTTTGTTAGGAGGCCGCAAATCCAGGATCCAGCTATACCCCATAGAGTTCAATGCTAATTTTATGCAAAGCAAACTTGTGTGTCGGGATTAAAGAGAGAGATTATGTGTGCGGACTGCACCAACGGTGCAGTAATTAAAAAAGACAGTTCAATATAACAGCACCGCACAGCTAAACAACAGCCAGGCTATCGACACGCATTGTTTCACAACCAGAATATCCGTGCAGTGATGTGTCATCATCTAATAAACATCAACGAGAGCTTCAGTGGTGATTGGTCTGATCACTTTGTTTCATTCTCATACTTTTATGATTTGAAATATATACATATATTATATATGACAAGTATGTTGGAGTATGTTTTTCAAGTATGTTTTTCTTTTCTCGCTGCTCTTTAAACAATAAAAAATACTCAGATATGAATATCATATCTGAGAGGGTTTTCCCACGGTGGGAAATTTGGAAAAGTGTGAAACTGGGGATGGAAGGGTGTCTATACTTATTATGTCACTGAGAATATGTACAGGCCTCGTGCACCTACTAACACCTTTGCCCATGGAATAGTAGAGTGCATCAAGATTGGAGGTTAGAGTGACTGCTAACTAGTATTCTGTAACAGAGTGTTAGTGGTTGTGATAATTTAAACTCCCCGCCGGATTGGTTGAAATTAATCCCTGTCTGAATCTGTTTTATACATGAAGATATATCGCGCTGTCGATTACAAAATTTGTTCAAAAAAATTCGTCACACTATAGATAAAATATAACCCGGTTGAGAAAACCCTATGCTCTGCAATAAAGCACAAAGCATGGTGTAATTTGAGTTAGTCTCCAGCTAATTTTAGCTTAACTCTGACTAGAGCTTGCCAGCTACATTCATTTAACAACAACAAAACTGAATTAGCTTTTTTTTGTTGTTGTTGTTTTTTGCAGGCAGCAACAAGCCTTCTTCTTTTTCTTCTCATTTATTAATTTATATAATTTATCTGTAAATAGAATAGAAGCTGGGAGGGTGCAGGGTGACAGAGATTGGCATCTGCTGATAGGACAGACTGCAAATGCTATTGCTGTCAGCATGAAATCAACTCGGAAAAAGGAATAGAGAAAAAGGAGGATATGTGCCTGGAAAAAAAAATGAGGCGAAGAGGAAACGAATTTCAGCAAACAGTTACAAATACAAACCTATACAGCAATTGGTGAGAACCTGTTAGAAAGTAAGCACCTCAGGGATTGTAATTTGATTTGATTCAAGTTCCCACAAAACAGTGCCAGCATCATCCATTCATCCATCTCCAACTTCATCTGTTTCCGGGTCACGGGGAGCTGCTCACTCCCAGCTCACTCTGGGTGAGGGGCGGGGTCACCCTGGACAGGTCATCAGTCCAGCACAGGGCCAACACACAGAGACAGACAGAGACAACCACTCACACTCAGACCTACAGACAGTTTAGAGTCACCAGTTAACCCAAACATGATGTCTTTCATGGTGGTGGAAAACCCACACAGGCACAAGGAGAACGTGCAAATGTCTATATATAGATAGCTATATATTTAAGATATTTAAGATATGTGTGTGTATGTGTACATATACTGACTCTGTAGGCGTAATAGCCCATCTGTCTGCAGAATTTACTACTAAAAGATGCCATGTACAGCTCAGATGTGCTGGGAATGGAGCCTTCAGTGTCTCGTGAAAGAGGAGCCCTTGTTAAAAGCTTCTGCTTTTGTCATTGACGCTAATACGGCCCTTTCAGGTAACCCTGAGTACCAGCATTAAAGATGCTCTTCACTCACGCACTGCCTTGAATAGTTCATGCTGTTCAACAAGACTTGTTGTTTAAGCAGCATCAAATGTTCTGCCATAGCTCATGTGATCCTGGCTCGGTGTCCTCCATCACAGTGTGAACCCACAGAAGCTGCTCTGTAATTACTGGATTTTATATCCGTCTCACCTATGTTTAAAAGGTTGCTCGAGGAGGATGCTGATGTGTCAATTTATGGAAATGTAAAATGGTTATAGTTCATTAAGCTTAGATTTAACATCAGCTTCATTAACTGTAAGATGCAATAAATGAAGCTAACTAGGTAGAAAGCCTGCTATATTAAACAAACTGATAATTCGCTAGGACTCACTTTTTTATGTACTGGTAAAGACATTTAGCAATAACCAGCTTATTCTAAACTGTCTTACTTCCTTTCGCTTTATGTTCGGTGTGTTTGTGTGTGTGTGTCACGATAAACACATCGTGGCTCTATGGATAGAAAGCTGGCCGTTTTTCAGGACTTCAATGAGATGGGCAGATGGGCGGTTTCACTTGCCATCATGCAACTGGGACAGGACAAGAACGGCAGAATAAACACCTTTTTCAAGTCTTTTTGTTGCTTCGTTCATTCAGCGTACATCTTCTACCACTTATCTGTTTCTGGGTCGCAGAGAGTGCTGGAGCCAATCCCAGCTGTCTTTGGACGGTGGGAGGAAACTGGAGCCGAACCGAACCTGAGACGTTCTCATTGTGGGGCAACAGCACTATCCACTATGCCGCCATGCTGCCCACTTTTGTTGCTTTCTTTAAAAAACACACCTTTATCCTCCCCTCTCTTCTCTGACAGATGCATGATATGTGGTGACGAAGGACACACCTTAACAGAGCAGAACACAGGAAGGGACAAGAAAACAGAACAGTTTGCGGGGGAGTGCAATGGGACAGCAGAGAAAATTAATTCCCTCTAACTCGCACACACGCACACACACATAGACATTTTATGACTTAATGGTCATGAATATGCAATGTTTGGGATCAAGCCCCTTGTATAAACTGACAGGAAGACAAATGATGCAACACGTTGAAATACAGACTCATTCACCGATTCAATTAACTAAAAACAGCCAGTGTCTTGTGTGTGCGTGGGTGAGTGTGTGCGTGTGCGCGTTTGTGTAACCAGGTCAAAAAGTCTGAAAACTCTTCTGGTCTTCGACTTTTTCATTCATTTGTGCATTGGAATATGTTACGATATCAGCTGACAGAAGCAAGTAGAGAAAATAAAGTATTAAGTGCCTCCATTTAGTATGAAAGAGCGAGAGGCACGCAGTGTGTGGTAATGTGTGGTAGGTACTAGCAAGGCAGCATGCCCGGTGTCTGTTGTGCATATGGTGGTGTGTGCCTGCTCACAGCTGTACTTAAATATAAAGGGCCATCGACTAGCTTCCATTCAGCAGGAATCTGTTTACATCCTGCTGAGCTGCAGTGAGCGCTATGAAGTGTTTCCATCACCTGCAACCGTGATTTGTCTGGAACAAGGGCACTTGCCTGCTCTGGGCCCCAGAGGAATGGCGAGCACGATGCTGAGGGCACACAGAATAGTAAATACACAACCAATCAATGTTCAATCTGAGGTGAATGAACCACACGTACAGAGCTGTGAATGCGTTTTCACAAACACTGACACGCATACGCAAAGCTCAGCGACTGCTTGCACGGAGCATCTTAAAATGTTTTTCATTGTACAAATTCCCTTTCATTAAATCAAATTTAATTCATTCAATTAAGAGGAAATATAAATTCCAATATTAGCTGCTGTCTGTTCATCCATTAGCTTCTGTATTAGACAAAGGTATTCACGACCCAAAGTCATGAATGCCTTTACCTAATATAGAAATCAAACATTTATAAATAAAGCTTTAGTCAAACTTTGCACCATTATTATTATTATTATTATTATTATTATTATTATTATTATTATTATTATTATTATTATTATTATTATTATTATTATTATTATTATTTCTTGTATTAATAGAATTAATAGAATTAATAGAATAGAAGCAAAAAGAACAAATAAGCAGCTTGAAAATTTAAATGTAATGACATATTAACTGTTGCCGACTGCCTGGGATTTGTCTCCATTGATGACTCTGCTACATCACATGACAGTCTGTGACCCTGGACTTTTTCATCCAGCTGCTCTGCGTGTCCTTGATTACCTCCCAGCTGCTTCCCATTGCTCCAGACTATTTTAGTCGGTGTCTCCAGACGTCTTTTGTCTGCCTGTCAAGCCTGGTGTGCCGGTATCCTTGCTGTAGTATGTCCCGGCTGACCTACTGTTAACCTGGTGAAATGAAAGCGACACAACCTCATGCTCATTTCACACTATCAACTTATTCCCATTTCCCATTTTTAAACATCGCTGACATTTGATTTGCAAATGGAAGTAGACTCTTTTTAATCTTAGTTTGTGCTTATGACCAAATATGGATACATCTGCTCAGCCAGAGTCTGGTGTTCATTGTTAATGAATATAGTGTTGGAAAGAATCAACATTTCACCTGTAACTGTACTATCCTCAGTCGTTAAATGTTGTTTTTGAGATTAGTTGATTTTATTATTTGCCACAATCCCTTTTGCTACATGTTGGAAATAGGAACATGGAACCATTTCCAGTCCGCTCTGCGTGAAATGGAATGTTCAGTGTTGCAGAGGTTAAGACTGTTGTCACAACAGGAATGCTCTGTGTTTAAACCCTGGGCCTCGGACTTTGCCTGTGCTCCCTCCTCCTGCCGACCAACTGAGAACTGACACACAGCACTAGATGAGAAAACTCCAAGTCAAAGCTGCTCAGAGTGTTTCATCAGCAACTGGCAACCCAAGCCGTATTTTTATGAGCAGGTGGAACTGAGGAGGAGTGCTGGGTGATACAGTGTGTCAGCCATGCCCCCAAGTCCATCCACTGCATTATGGTCTGTTTAGCTCACAATGGGACCATCATAAAAAAAAAAAAAAAGGTAGATTATGTATTGAAACTAGAGATCTGAGATCATAAGACATTTTATGAAACATTTTATGAGCTAACAAATCAATTGAGAAATAGGTCCATGTTCCCATAGACTTCAATGCAATCTGGCTTCTTTTTACAAACAGTGGAGTCACTCCTTGATGGTCATTGAATACAATGCAGTTTGATGCTGGTCATCAGCTGATATATATATATATATATATACATGTGTGTGTGTCAGTCCTTTTATAGTTCAGTGTAACTGTAGGTACATGTTTGTATTGATTTCAAATGGTGTTGTTCTGCAAGGCTGTCTGAAGATCTGTCACGTGCACCCTGACAGGGAGGTCAGTATCCACTCACGCGCCGTGGAAGAGATGATTGTGTTTTCTGCGTGTTAAAAATATGTGCTCTGACAGGGCTTGTACGTTGTCATATTACATGAAGATGTGCCGCGGGAGCTTTTGTTCTTCATTGGCTCATTAGACGTGAGACACAAGGGTGGGAAAATGAAACCGCGCTCGGTAATAGCCAGAATTATCTCCAACTCTCACAATCTCATTCGTCTGTCGTCTTCTCATTTTCTGAGTTAAACTGTGTAATTGAATACATTACATTTCCCACAGAGCATGCCTGCTTTGTTTCTCCATTTTCTCCCTGACACCTGACTTCTGTGCAACCTCCAAACCTCCAGTCGACAGTCGCCTCTCAGTTTCCCCCAGCAGGAAACGTACCATCTGCAGCTACGAAGCATTTTCAGTTGCGAGATGATGTTCGGATATCAATTAAAGAGCAAAGAAGGAGCAAATGGCAGCCGACAACGAAGTGGGAATTCAGAAATTAAGCAGTATTCCCCTTTAACCAAAGCTCTTGAAATTGCCTTCCCAGGTGTATTGGTTTCTGTGTCAAACTATGAAATCTAATGAATCCAGTGCAATAAAATCCCCACACTACTTTCTCTTATCTTTAATTTGACGCCTGACTTTTGTGGCGACCGCTATTGTACAATCACACTCTAATTTCCCCCCAAAGCAAAATTTGCCCAGTCTCATGACACGTAGGCACCAATGATTAACTGTGAGCAATTACTACTTGAATGGGGGGCCTTCCTTGTCGTCTCGCTTTGCCCCATAGAAGACAGACTGGCTATTAATACTGCAGCACGATGTCGTCTTTGTGTGACCTGTCATCATCACAGGATTTCTTCAGGATTCCGGAAACAGAGGCACGGCGGTCGTCCTGAAGAACTATCTGTATGAATTCAATTTAGCCACAGGAACATAAACAAAATCCCATCTGAGGACACGCACAGGTATGCATGGTGTTTCATCAAGGTGCTTTGATGAAGGGTTCGGCGAGGTTAAGGTCGACTAACTGTTGCCACGGGTGGCATTAGATTTCCGTTGTGGATGCTGCAGATATGTGGCGTATATGTCAAGCCCAGGTATGTATGCTTATATTAGAGACACACTGCAAAATATTATGTCTCCTGACAGGTGAAAGTGATCTGGTTACCGTGGCACCTGTCAGAAGGTGAATATATCAGGCAGCAGGTGAACTTTTAGTCCTGAAATTGATGTGTTGAAAAGTATGAGAACGTGAGAGACGTTGACAAAAACCAGACTGCGATGTGCGGACGACTGAGCATCAGACGTCAGAGCATATTTGCGGGGTGATTCCCGGTCGGCAGGGGTCAGGACCTACCAGAAGTGGTCCAAGGGAGGAAAACCCACTGAACCACAGGCAGGAACATGGGCAGTGAAGGCGGGCCCGTATGGTTATTTCAACGGAAGCGATATCGCGACTCCCAAATTGGGCATGTGAGCATCGGAAGTGAGCCGTGAAGGCACAGAAGAAGGTGGTCTTTGACATCATGTGGATAACCAGGTGTGTGAGCGTGTGTGTCCTGCCTGGGGGAACACATGACACCATGCTGCATTATGGGATGAGGATTGTTGGAGACGGTGCGATACCTGTGTACTCATTTCATTTGCATGTCACGCTGACACGTGCCAACAAACAAAACATAATTCAGACCTTCAGAGGTGTTTGTGTTCATGCTGAGTACTTGGCCATTGTTAAAGGCTCTGGTTGTGAGAAGAATCATATTAATATCAGGTGTTAAGCGTGATGTGAAATTAGCTGTTTAATGTGAAAAAATTTGTTAGGCCAAAAAAAAAAAAAAAAATAAGAGAGGAATTCATGTGGTAAGGGAATTTACTTCAGTTCTATAAATACTGGCTCTACTGTGAATCTTTATTTTTGACATTTCAAAGTCAATGTTTTAGAAAATTGTCAATATAATAAAATTGTTTTCATAGCTTTAAATATTTTTTTTTTTTTCAATTGAGAACAAATGCCAGTGTGACTTGTCTTGGGGCCCCCCTTTTTTTAATTTGTCAAACACACATAAATTGGAAATGCTGTTACTTTTTCTCTTTTCAAGTCTTCTCTATGTGGCTTTTTCTCAGAGTAGTGCTGCCTGCATACCAATGACAGAGTTTTAGGCCTTGCATGCCGGCATTCTAATCTTGTTTTAGCTACAGTGTATAGTGATATCAGTGATATGAAACATTGATCCATATAAAATGGATATATTAGGCGTGTTCAGACTCAATTCAAACGACCGTCAAACTTTTTTTTTTGTTTGTTTGTTTTTGTTTTGGGGATTTATTTTGAGCTAATACACCAACAATGAATTTATAGATTAAGTAGAGGGATCCAGAATAATAAAAATATTTTAATTTGTGTCAGAACCAAAAACTGAAAGCACAAAATGAAGCTCCGTGTCCTGGCATATGTTGGCGAGGACTGAAAAGAGAATGCACTCTAAAATGCCTCCTGTTGTGAAAAACATCTATTGGCACCATGCGTGGGTGACGAGCCAAGGCTTAGATTTGAATTTTACATCACAGCTGACCAGTCACACACATTGTAAATTATAAAACATAGTCAGGATATTTGAGTTATCTTCCCTTTCAGGGTATTTGGTTTGTGTATTTGTGCATGTGCGTATTCCATTATGGTTAAACACATCAGATTGTTCGCAGAGGGCACATCTAGTGTTCAATTTACATACAATTTGGATGAACACTGTGTTTTGTGCTTTGGCGGCACATTCATATTAAGTTTAAGGTGAAGTGATGTGATCATTATGAGGATAAAGTGCACACTGTCAACTTTCATTTGGGATATCTTCCGCACATTTGAAGAGACCATTTAAATTCATATAGTTTACTTTGTATTATCTCAAATTTTCACTTGATTTTTTAGAACGCCCCCCCCCCACCGAACATGTCATTGATATTCTATTCACGTATTTCTTTATAAAGAAAGGTATTTTCTTGAGTAACGTGTCTGAATGGGATCATTAAATGCTGTTTACTTTACCAGGTAGAGAAAATAATATGAGTTCAGCATCAAAAATCATTCCTCTATTTGCAAAGAGTGGGGAAACACTTCCATTACTATTTCTCCGGCATATTTCTGTTAACTTAATCTCTCTAGAGGATGTATACATATGCATTTCTTGTAGTGGCACGTGCTTCATGCCATATAACACATGTTTGTATGCGATAGAACATTCAGAAAAGTGAAGTGACTCGTCATGCACTTTATTTTACACCACTAAGCTAAACTGGGGATACCAGCCTACAGGATATAACACAACATTGCCATGGGAGCTTTGTACTCTCCTTTCAGTCTTCCTTCCTTTTAGATCTGTTCAATTCTGATCTGATTCATGATTAAAAATATTTTATTCTTTGAAAAGCAACTCCACCAGCATCATATAATTCCTTCAAAGAGAAGTAATATTAGATTTTAGCTTCATACATATGTTATTAGTGGATTAATATTTAATTATAGCAGAGAGTTTTACCATATTTTGTGGTGGTAAGCTCTCAGTTGGTTTGACTGAGTCTCTGATAGTGACTTCATAAGTTTGACCTATTGACAGTGTCTTGCAGTCTGGGAGATGAGCTAAAAAGAGAACCAGTTTGACAGCCTGATGAAAAGAAAAAAAGAAATCTTTTCTCCCAGGATCTCTTTTTCAAGTCTCCTCTTGCTCTCAAGTTGTAAACTATTCTGTGTCCATCTGTCTGTCTCCACCTTTATTTGTCTCTCCCTGGCTTTCTCTGTCTCCCCTGGTTTCTTTAATAAATGTTCTCTCTCCAAACTGAATCTCCGACCTCTCTCTTTTCAGTTTCCCTCTTTCTCCTCGATTATTCCTCTCTTCTACTTATGCCTCTCTTTCCCTCCCACCCCCTCACTCTGGCTATTAAAATGTCGCTCTCCCTCTGGGCCTGTCCATGTCATTACTCCAGTCCTGGATTCAAAATGTCATTAAAGTCATTGCTTTAGTCAGAATTCATTTCAATTAGAACCAGTCACCTAGGGACTCACAATCTTCTTCTTCTTCCTTTACTTTGAGCAGCAAATGGGAAGAGGGTGACATTGTGCTGAGAGAATGACCCTACATTAAATTACTCACAGCGTCAATGAGTATTCTACAAATATCAAAATACAGACACCTGCAAAAATTTTTATTCTTAATAATACTAATAATAATTCTGAGCTTTGGGGCTTAAATTGAGGCCAGCACTGAAGTGTCTTAAACCTGAAACTCTTTATAATTTTCCCATTTTGTCTCATTCAAAGAAAATATGAAAAAAAGTCTGGCATATGTATAAATTTCCTCTTTGGGCCATCTGCGTGATTTCCTTCAGGGTTGTGGCTGTGAGCTTGAGGGTTCTCCTCTGCATCTTCACTGTTCCCAGGACAGAATTCATCAGGATGGAGATCTTAGATGTTGTTTCCAGCAGCTGATGGAGTCACTGTCCCAGTTTGGTGGTCACTGTTCCCTTTACCCACAAGAACCGCTGCTGCTTCTAATTTCCATTTCCTTTTAGTCTCTGGTATTTCCTTACCAATGTTGCTGTTACTTGGTGTTTTGCACCTCATTATTATTCTGGTGGCCGCAATGGTTATTGCTTTTTGTGGCCGTTTGAACAAGGAGTGTGTACTGTGGCTGCTCATGAAATAGGACTCCATCAGCTCATTATTCTTGTAGTATCCCAGTTTTCATCAGGAGGCTTTGGTTCTCCAAAGCCTGTTGCCTACTTTGTTGACCCGGACCTGTTAGGTTTGTGTGGTTCTTGTACTCATGAGGTATGAGGTAGGCAGGAAGCCCCAAGAATCTTGCCCGAGGTCCTGCACTGTGTACATATACATACATGTATGTATATGTGCAGTACAGGCCAAAAGTTTGGACACACCTTCTAATTCAAACTAATAGGAAAGTGTGTCCAAACTTTTGGCCTGTACTGTATATATATATTTTTATATATATATATTCAGTGCATAGAGCGTTATTCAAATCATTTAGTCTGCATCTGCCATGAGGATTGATATAAATACTTTCACAAAGCAATGCACATATTTCCAAATGTTACCAACATTCAGATGAGTTGGTCAAAGAGAAATCCAATATCTGGACACATGATTGCTGATAAGAAACATACATTCAAGTTGAATCAACAACTGAATCTCCATCACCTATCCATACGCTGCTCCATCAGTATTCACAAGAGAGACTGCGGTCACACTGACTGATACGGGATGACTCTTCTGTCAAATCACTTGCCAGGCCACAACACAATGAATGACAAATATGGGACATTAAAATGTTAATGATAGCAAAAGCAAACCGCAGTGCATGCTATGAAGAGTTTAGGAGCATTGATTATCAAGATGGACACCCTTGGAATATCTCAGTTACCTGAAGAGAAAATTGTAAACCGTAAGGTCATTGTGTCTGCAGACGCAAAGGTGATCTGCCATCCATTTTGCAAATAGGATCAAAGATGCAGATAGGACATTTTCTTTGCAAGGATAATAAATTAAGTTTACAAGTGATGGCTCAGCCACAGCAATATGAAAGACCTTCACACGATGAATGTTTGCATTTACGCATGATTCATATTCCTCTGCGTTTGGATGCGGAGAGAGTGTTGGTATAGATAAGCTCGGTAAAGGTGATTATAGCTAACAGGTGAATACATTAAGGTTGCAGGAAGCTTTCATTTATTTTCACACTAAATGATGGAACGCGGCTGAATCAGTTTGAGCATCAAGCCAGCATCAGCAAAAAGTGACAAACGAACAACCCTTGTCCTCTAAGTTTGTTATTTCCTTTCACTCTTAGGCTGAAATACTAATTAAAACGAACACAGTGGCATTAAGTTAATGGACCAATTAGAGATAATTTCCATTGTAATAAAATCAAATGCTCTAATGATAGCCAAACTGTAAAATAGAACAAAATTTAACACAATGCTGAATTGATTAATTGTTGCTTTCATGTTTTATAAACACAATAAAACCATCCTGCCTCGACAGTCCGCTTTCGTAGAATCTGTCTCGGTGGCTAAAAGTTTTTGTTGCTGTTATCAATGCTGCAATAATCATATTAAACAAAGTGAAATTTTTGCCAGGTTATGATGATACACCAGTTTACGGATCACCAAGTTTATTACTCCATCTATGCAAAAAAAAAGCAAAGGGAATATTCCAACTTTTACTAAACTCCAATAACATTTACAATGTCACCTAGTTTTTAACAATATTTATTTATTTATTCATGTACATACGGCCAAAACCCATAACAGAAGAGAAACAGATTTAAATTGACTCAGGTAGTTTGAAAATCAGTATAAGTTTGTTATAATACATTATTTTTAATCCAACTGTGTGTGTGTGTGTGAGAGAGAGAGAGAAAGAGAGCTTAGCGATTCTGTTTTGCCTTGATGTCAGCAATGATCTTCCATTCGTCACTTCTATTGCCAGACTCCAGTGGGGAGCAAAGACAGAAAGAGAAGGGGTGATAGGTACAGAAGGGGGCAGGAAGGAAACCAATGAATACATAAAGCGAGAGAGCAGAAGAGAAGAGGGAAGAGGGTGACACAGCAGAAAGACGAGGTGAAAAATGGAGATGAGAAGCAGGCAGAGAGCGAAGAAAGATGGGTAAGATCGTGGAGGATGGCAGACACCACAGAGAAAAGGCAGAATGACACTTGAGTGTTCGACAGCAGAGAGGGAGAGAAGAAAAAGTGGATGGGGACAGGCTGAGGAGAAAGACGGAATACGGAGAAAAGAGGGTTAAAAAGGAGGAGAGAGACGTAAAGAAAGTCAGTCCAGCAGTCTAACAGTTTGATTTCATAAAGGTGCATTACTGATTTTCTCCATCTTATCTTTCCTGTTGGTTAGTTTCCCTTTGGAATCACTCATCCTCTCCGCTGATGTAATTATCTTAATATTTCATCATATCTCTCTCTTTCCCTCCCTCTGCTGTCATTCTTTCCGCACCTGACTGGAAACTGTTTCTGAGATTTAAGCAACTGACTACATTAACGTGACTGCTAAAACCAGAGAATACTCCACGTATGGAGTCCCAAAGCATTCAGTATTAAATAAATAAGAATCCTATGTAGGTTAAATAAAGCAAATGAAACCAGAATGAGTAAGTAACAATAATGACAAAAAGTTTTTTTCTTTTTTTAGAAGTCTAATTCGATTATAATTAGGAAAAAATAAAAAGTCCTCTAAAAAGACCAAAACAGATGCGGAAAAGATGAACAAGGAAACTGTGGGAGAAGACATTATTCAAACCCATTTCAATTTTATTTTATTGGGGAATAATTTATAAAAAACACCTTAATTCAAAACTTTTACACACAGTGACATTATGTAACACCTTTTATTTTATCGTTTCATGCAGAAGTTGTGTGTTCTAATTGATTTATTGTTTACTGTTTAGATCACAATGGCAATGAATCCTTATAGTCTGTATACTTTCATGGCTGAAATTAATCAATACTAATTCAAACACAATTCAAACAATAATATGTTCTTGTGCTGTTTCATCGATTAATAATGTCTTTAATGAACAATTGACAATGATGCAAAAAAACATACGAGTGAACAAAAAAAAAGATATCATTCAAACTACTTGGACTTCATTTGCATCAAAAAACTAGATTAATAACATATTTATGTGTTGGCCAATCAATGAATAATGTTTTAAAGTAGATTATGCACACTCTCAGTAAGATTTCCAAGTTTCAAAGATTAATGTGAACATCTTTCGTCTGACCTTAACTAGGTTGTTGCTCATGCCTCATTGATCAAAGCCTGACAGGGATACATTTTAAATGTGTGTAAGAACTGCCTGTGACCACGCAAACGTTGGTATTAATCTAATATGCACTCCATGTGTGTAGTGAACAATGATGAATCCTCCATTTGCTCTACATCTACCTGCTTGTGGGCGAATGGGAATAATTTTGGAGAAACACCCATAAATCTCAGCTGGATTGTAGCGCCGAAAGAAGTTCAGTGGACCCAAAATGTTTTATTTGGTGCTTTGATGAGGGGCATGGCCAAGAGAGCTGCACACACACAAACACACGCACAAAAAGAGTGGTGGTGGGGAAGGGGGATGATAACTGCTGTAAATACTGTCACCTCTAATAAGAACTTTGGCAGAGGTAAGGATAAAATGGTTTGACCTGAAAGAGATGGCAGGGGGAAAAAAATCAACTGCAGCATTGCAGCACATAAAAAAGACATCAGTGGAAGAGAATTAAAAAGAATATTCTTTGACCTAACATAGCAGTACGTACATGGAGGTGCAACGTTGCTTTACTTAAAGGAGGGAACGCTGGAGTGTCAGGTTCAAATAATTCGTTGCACCATGAAAGAAATTTCTTGTATTCTCAAAGCAAAAGGAAACCTTGTGACCTTGTGAACGAGAGAGAAATTGTCTAAATTGACATAAAACTCATTTGAAACTGATTACTCAAGGTACTTTCACACACTCAGATATTTTCAGAAGGTCTTGACTGTCAACTCAGCAAGTCTATTTTGCAAAGTGAGTCATTGCCTCAGGGTGCGTCCTTCCATTCTTCACAACTTACTATTCTTCCTGTTTCAAAACATAAACTTCCAAGACTAACTATTCATCTACCACCTGGCACATCATTTTGCCGAAAGTATTCGCTCACCTGCCTTGAATCACATATATAACAGTTTCAACTTTGTGAGGTCACAAAGGCCATGTTGATGAGAAGGCCATGTTCAAACAGGAGGGGACCATCCCCAAACTGTTGGGAGCATGGAAATGTCCAAAATCTCTTGGTATGCAACATGCCTCATTTGGTCTCATATGGTCCCACAATTACCCACTCTTGGGTTTTGAAGATTTGTCTCACATGACTCATCATTAACAATGATTCGATGAGGTACAGACAATAAATTCAAAAAAAAAAAATAAAACGGAAAATTAATCTGGCCACCTGAGATAATGCGGAACAGGAGATAAGGGTGTTGGTGTTAATTGACGGTGTTTAATGTTTGGGGATTGGCAATTAACGTCTGTGTTTATGAGGTTACATACAGACATTCACTGGATCATGTACACAAATCACAACGTTCTCCTAAATTTGAAATACCTACTCTACTGTAGTGACCCACGTGAATGAGCTTCTGCAAAGTTGGAAAAAAAAAAAGAAGAAAAAGAAATACATAAAACTTTTATCAGACGCGATATAAAGAGCAGGAGTGTATTCTTCTTAAATGTGTATTTCTAATCTAATGCTGAGGACATGGCAAGTGTTTTACACTTATGGAGGTTAATGGTGGTACAATAACACAGTGGCATTTCTGACATACGTAGACAGGATTTATGTGGTACTTTAATTCCAAGTGCTTTATGGTGGGAGCAGTAGTAGCAGCAGGAAGCTTTTCAAGTTCACCAAGGTTCAGGGAAGCTTTGCACCCTTTCCATGATATGCAGCCGTAGGTATTTAACATATGTTACGACCTGTTATGGACTTTAGGTTGAGTGGTAATTAAATCCTTTAGTCCAAAAACAAATCATTTTACCGGGACTACCTCTGCTATGATACCAGAGGGTATGATAAAAATACATCCCGATTTCTGCAACAAACCAAACAACATTCACTCACATAAAGGAGCTCTTCCTTTCAAATACAAACGCTAAGCTATGCTTGAAGCCAGAAGAAAGTGTCCATTTTACTTTTTTATCTCCATTTCTGTCCCTTTTGTTGTTAAGTTAGCATGCTAATAAACTAGCCAAGGCCCAGCTGGAGTGTTTCTGTTCTACACTGTAAGCTTACAGCGTATTATAACTTTTGGTGCTGTAAACGCGACAGTATTTGAAGCTCATGGTAAAACCCACAGGTAAACAGCTAATATGAACCTTAGCTGTCAAGAAATAGCAAAACTTCCAAATAGCTCCTTGATAACAGGACAACTGTTAACTTGAAGATATACTGCAATCCCATAATGTTCTCTCCCATTTGACACAAATGTCCACGTTATACATTTTGTTAGCGTGTAGCCTTACTGAAGTTAGCTGGTAGTTCAATGCTCCTTGCCTAGCTACAGCCTTAAAGACATTCTAGCGTGTCTTTTTTGTTGTAGTTGTTGCTGAGCAGTCTGAGTTTGGCATTGCTGACTGAATAAATGCCCCTGTTACTGCACCACGGACTTCCTGGTGGTAAGGGTTTTATGTCATTTCCGATCACTGGCGATGCTGTTAAACTTCATGTCGCTGACCTCTGTCTGTTTATCTCCGTGGGTTTCTCTGGTTTAAATCAGCTGCTCACTCAAAATAAGTGACAGGTCATTTTTATTCAACTCACAGTTAGTGAAGCATTTCGTTTTGTACTCGTTGCGACCTACAGCAGCTCCTAGAGGAGCTCTGAGAGGGATAGCTGGTTCACCAGCGACCAGTTCATGTTTCCAACAGACTCTCTCCTCTCAGCAAAGCACCTGCTGAGAAACCAACTCTGGTTATTGGCAATTCCTTTCTGAGGAACGTAACGTTAGCCTAACCAGCCCCCATGGTTAACTGAATCCCGGGGGTCAGAGAGGGCGACTGAGGGCAAGAGTCTTATCTGAAACTGAAGAGAAGCGTAAATACGGTAAAGTGGTAATTGACATTGGCAGCAACGGCACCCGACCACCCCAGTTGGAGGCCACAAAGGTTAATGTGGAGCTGGTGTTCAATTTTCCAAAAATATTGTAAGACACCATAGTTTTCTCTGGACCCCTGTTCGATCTGTCCAGAATTGACATGTGCACCCACATGTCCAAGAACCAATGTCTGTAGATACTGTGTCTGTCCCCCGACCTCCCAAATTCAGTACATCTATTGAACCAATTAAAAGTGAGAACTAACCCCGATTCAAATACCCCAAATACTACAAACATTAGATGTAGAATATTTACATCAGTATCATCCAAATCCCTGTTAGTTAATGATCTGCTCACTGATCATATTACGGATTTATGTTGTCACTGAAACATGGCTTCAGAAAGAGTATGTAACTATAAATGAATCTGCAACCCCCACTCATATTAACTTTCATATTCCTCATGCCATACTGTAGGTTGAGGAGGAAGGGTGGCTGCGATATTTCATTCCAGCTTATTAATCAGTCCTAGACCAAACTCTGGTTATAGATCTTTTGAAAGCCTCACTCTCAGTCTCTCCCATTCAAACTGGAAAATTGAAAAAGCGCTTCTTTTCATTACAGTATATGATCCACCTGGTCCTTACTCAGTCTCCATCAGAGATCTCAGAGTTTGTCAGACTTACTACTTACAGATAAAATCAGTGTTGGGAGTGATTTCCATATTCCTGTAGATGTTGTCAGTGACAGCCTTACTTCTGCATTGAAGTCATTACTGGACACCGTTGGCTTTCCTCAGTGTGTGAAAGAACCTACTCACTGTTTCAGTCACACACTTGATCTGGATGTTAACATACGGCATTGAAAGAGACCAATTACTAATATTTCCCAACAACCCTCTTCATTCTTCACCCGACCACTACTTAAGAACATTTGAGTTTACAACAAATGGCTGCAAAGCATCTGGGAGTAAATTCAGCGATAGCAGATGTTTATCTGAAAATGCTGTGGCCAAATTTAAGGAGAATTTGTCGTGCCCAGATGGTGTGTTGAAGGCCGTCTTCCGTTCGTCCCCCTCTCTAATGCGAGCCAGATGGTAGGCATTGTGAAGGTCCAGCTTGGAAAAGATGGTGGCCTCCTGGAGCAGTTCGAAGGCAGTAGAGATTTTGGAGAAAAGGAAGCGCGGCCTAACTGTCAGGTCTGTTCAGATTCCGCTGTCTGGTGTCCTGGTGTAGGAGCTGAGCTGCTCATCCCCCTACTGAACTGCACGGTGGGCTGGCAATGAAAGGACCCCTGACGTCCTGTCAACGATCCTGGATGCGGAGGTCGAGCTGAACCAGGGGTCACGCAGGCAAACCTCACAGTCAGGTGCGGAAGGCTGGTCAGGTAACTGGGGCAGAGACGAGGAGATGTGGGAAGGGACAGGCAGAGTTGGTACCAGGAGATCAGTCCGGAAAAGAGTGCTGGAGAGTAGTGCATGACACAACGACAATCTGGTTGTGTCTGTAAGGATCTGGGCTGTTAAAATACTGATTGGCTGACGAGTGGAGAGGAGATTAGTTAGCGAGATCAGGTGCAGGAGATGGTGACTGATGAGGTGGTGAGGCAGGAGATGCGCGAGTGTGGGCTGAGTGTGAGAGAGAATTTTCAGACATCATCTGCTAAACTGCCATGTTGAAATTCAATATAGGACTTCAAATCTTGATTCTGTGGCACCTCTGAAAAAAAAAAAAAAAAAGCCCTTCGTCAAGCCCTGAAATACCTGCCTTAAAGAAAACATCACGGAAGTTGGAAAGGAAATGGCAGAGCAATTGAGCAGCAGATGAATTCTACTTAACCTGCAAAGAAAGCCTAAAAACATATTAAAAAAGTTCTTGGCAGTGCCAGAAGCTCAGACTATTCAGTGTTGAAAGAAGAAAACCAGAACAATCCTGGGATTCTCTTCAGTACTGTAGCCAGGCTGACAGAGTCACAGCTCAGCGGAACCATTGATTCCTTTAGCTCTTAGCCGAGAGGATTTTATGGGCTTTTTACTAATAAGCCATACCTCAAATGCAGCAGCTTCTCCGTCAACTGTAACACCTGCTCAGTGTTTGGAATGTGTGGAATTAAATCTCTCCGAGCCAGTTTCTATATTGTCATCATCTAAACCATCAACCTGTCTTTTAGAGCTGAAACCTAACAGGCTGTTTAAAGATGCTTCTCCACTAATTAACATGTATATTCTGGATCTGATCACTGTGAGTTTATCTCTTGGTGATGTACCACAGCCTTCCAAGGTTTCTGTTATTAAACCTCTCCTCAAAAGACCTGTTCTTGATCCAGATGTTTTGGCTAACTATAAATTATGTGAACATCTGCACAGGAGCAGCATTAGTAGAAGTCACCAGCCACATGCTCATGGCCTCAGACAACAGATTGGCCTCCATACTTGTCCTGTCAGATCTTAGTGCTGCTTTTGACACCATTGACCAAAATATTCTATTACAAAGGCTGAAACAGGAAATTTTGATCAAAGGAGCCGCACTACGCTGGTTCAAATCATACTTATACAGATATCACTTCATTCATGTTAACAATGACTCTTCCTCACACACACTTAATCATGGAGTTCCACAGGGTTCTGTCCTTGGACCAGTCCTTTTCACCTTATATATGCCTCCCGTAGGCAATATTATCTGGGAGCACAGCATTAGTTTTCATTGTTATGCAGATGATACTCAGTTATACTCAGTGAGTCAGTCAGTGAAGCTGAATGAAACTAATCAGCTGATCAGACTTCAGGCATGTCCTACAGACATAAACACCTTGATGGCCTGCAACTTCTTACTTCTGAACTCAGACAAAACTGAAGTCGTTGTACTTGGCCCTAAGCACCTTAGAGAAGCATCATCTGATCATCTAACCACTCTGGATGGCATTAGTTTGGCCTGTTTGGAATCATGGAATCATTTTTGATCAGGACATGTCCTTTGCCATATAAAAGAAGTCTCTCAGACAGCCTTCTTTCACCTATGCAATATTGCAAAGATCAGAAACACCCTGTCTCAAGAGGATGCAGGAAACAACTAGTCCATCCATTTGTTACCTCTGGACTAGACTACTGTAATTCATCCCTATCAGGGTGTCCCAACAGTTTTCTGAAAAGCCTTCAGTTGATTCAGAACGCTGCTGCACAAACATTAACAGGAACTGGAGAAAGAGATCACATTTCTCCCGCGCTAGTTTCTCTTCATTGGCTCCCAGTAAAATTCAGAATGGAATGTAAAATCTTCCTCCTAATGTACAAAGGTCTTAATGACCAATCTCCATCATATCTCAGAGATCATAATTCCTTGTTGTCCCAGCAGGTCACTTCACTCTCTTGATGTAGGTCTACTTGTGGTTCATGAAGTCTCAGAGAGTAAACCAGGAGGCAGATCTTTCAGCTGTCAGGCTGCTCTTCTATAGAACCAACTCCCAGTATCAGTCCGGGGGCGGACTCTGTCTCAGCTTTAAGATCAGGCTGAAAACCTTCCTTTATGAGAAAGCCTGCAGTTAACGCTTTAAGGTATAATTAGTCTTTTTCTTTTAGTTGTGCTGGAGATTGCACTGAGAGCCTCTCTCTCTCTCCCGGATGCATGTATATGACAACATTACATTACATGTCTCTAACTTTGTCTCTCCCAGTCGTCTGTGTTTTGTCCCTCCTGTCCCCGTCCTACAGGTGCTGAGTCATCTCTGCTCCATGTTCCAGCTCAGTTACCTTTAGTTATCATTACACACTACTACTCACTTCCCATCGTAACCTCTTCTACTCCTCTACTCAGAATATTTATTAGTGCACACTTAGAACTACCAGGCTGCAACCACTGTGTGTCTCTGTATGTTTTGTTTGTATTTTCACGGCATCTTTTCTCCCCCTGTTCTTGTTCTCTCTCCATCCCTCTACTGAGTTCCCCCCTTCCTCTCCTTCACGCTCTCTCTCACTGCCTCTGCTTCTCTCTCCTCCCCCCACCCTCACCCCTCCCATTTTTATCAACAAACGAACTGACTCAAATATGGACAATATCCACTTTCTCACTTTGTTTCTTTTTAATCTAAAGTGATGTGATTTATATAATGCAATTTTACAACGTGCCTTTCAGGTAATGAAAGCACCATTTTATCACTTAATTTTAGGTGCAACTGCTAAATAAATGATTCACAGTTATTCAATGATAAGCCAAAGCCAAATTACCTTGACCACCTTATAGCAAAAAAATAAATAAATAAATAAATAAAATATATATCTATAGTATACTGCAGAGGATACAGTGGTGTGAAGTAGGCTGTTTCATTTTGTCATGTGATTTGTGATAAACCCAAAAGGTTTAAGATAACAACAAACTTTAATTACTGAAATTAATTATTGTTTCAGAAGTCTGATCCTTTTATCATTACAGATATGATGGTGTTTGCTGCTTACAGGGAGAGCAGTGAGAGTAGAGGCATCATAGCTGATTTCTGTCCACACGATCGCTCTGAAATACAAAGATAAGAGGAAAGTAATCACCAAACCAGCGTGACCCTTTTAAAACTTTTTTTGTTCTTTTTCCTCCACTCTCGTCACATTGCTCTCTGTTTTTATCTAGTCTTATCAGGTGCTTGTACCGTTTTGAACATGTTGGATTTACTTTCAGTGGGTCAGTAATAAACTGCTGGATCTTCTCTGAGTGAGTTAAATGGAGCTAAACTGTAATCCAGGTTTAACTTATTAACTTACTCCCATTTGGAGTGATTGGACTGTTTGATGGTTATTGTAAAGAAACATCCATGTTGGTTACTTAAAAAAAAAAATAATTTTCCCTATGATAACTCACATCAAGTCCTTTTCTGATTTTCTGATTTCAGCAAATTGTCAAGCTAGATTGAATAATGCAGGGAAATCAGTGACTGTTTTTGAGGCAGGAAAATTAATGGAAGCAACGTCATTGGCAAAGTTGATTTTGTTTAATTTAATTGACTGACTCTGGCATTGGTTGGTGCTAGGCAGGTCGGTCTGAGGAATTCAGAAACTCCTGATTTTGGGGGGATTTTCACAGAGAACCAGAAAAATATCTGGTGAGCAGAAGTTCTCTGGTCCAAAATGCCTCATAAATGCTTGGGAATGTTCACTGGCGAAGGGATTGACATGAAACTAAACTAAGCATTAGAAGATTAGAAAATGTTCATTACCTGAAGTAGGGAAGCTGCCTGTTAGCTCAGAGCAGAGTCCTGCACTGAGCCAAAGGTCCAAAGGTAACAAACAGAGCCTGGATATGTCGTGGATAAAACTAAAAATGAACAGGTGGGCAGAAACCAATAGGAGAGGTTTTGCAGCTCTAAACTAGCATTTTATCAAAACCTCATCAGCTGCCATTTTTTCTATTCCTATGATGCTATCTCTCTCCTCCTTCTTCATCTCTCCAGAAGTGAGAAAGCTGCTGACTGACAGCTGCACCGAAATGACGGATGACTGTGGACAGGTGATTACCGCAAAACTGGTCATCTTTGTGTCACTTTGCATCACATCAACAACGAGCGGGAGCTGACTGAGTGTTGTGCACATCTGAGTGGGACGGCGCATCAAGGAGGATAAAATCAGACGGGGCGTTGTGCAAGTGTTTCCAAGTGAGTGACTTATGTGTTTCATTGATGGGTCAGGTCTCATATTAATGGGATGGGTCGGGTCGGGATAATTGCCGGTAATGAGTCAATTCGAGCACCACAGAGCTCTGAGGGTGCAGGTTTGCGAAGTTGGACCTGTTGTGGGTCTCAGCTGTTGGTTCCAGTTATCTGGTCGCCGCTCTGGTTGCAAATACAGACTGTGGGTGGTTTTGAAAGTGTGTCACGTTGTAATGCTCATGATTTTTCCGGAGAAACGAATTAAAGAGGCAAACAGAGTCTCTTTTCATGATCCCATGTGATGAATGATGCTGATTAAATCCAGTACTGACACAGTTTGTCAGGTTTTTCTTGCAATAATGTTGCACACTTGGCAGGCATCCAGATTTTGTTCTATTTTGAAGAAAGAGGAGGATTTTCATAAATGCTAATGTAATGAGTGTAATAATCAGATTGAATGCACCGCTGCCTTTATGTGCACAGATCCTGATCTATTTATCATGCTGATTTTTGATTGTTCAAATACTGGTTTCAACAAGCTCTTGTTGGTCCTTGTTAAGTACTCGGTGGTATTATAGCTCCATATTTTGCTCACCCCCCTTGTGTGGTGGGGCAGAGCGCTGAGAAGTGTGTGTGTGTTTGTGTGTGCGTGTGCATTTGAAGATGAGGTTGTTGTTCAGGGCTTTTAGAGACAGCCAGGGATTTGAGCATGTTTGTTTTTCTTCTTCCTGTCCTTTAGGTGGGATTCAGCAATAAAGAGCTTCAAAAGTCTATCCTTCCTGAAGCCTCCTATTGCCTCTCGTCTTCCCTTCTCTCTTCTCTTGTCTTCCTCTCACGTCCTACTGTTGCATCCCTAAAGCTCTCTGTGGCGTTCTTTATTTTTGGGACTTCTGTTGTCGAGACACAGTTGATTTGAATCTCATTAATCAGAAATATAGAGGGAAAAAATGAGTGAAAATGGAAAGCATCATTCTCCGCTCTCTCTCCCACACGCTAACACACACACACACACACACCAAAGAGCGAAACTGAAGCACTTGGTGAAAGTCACCACGGAGATAATTAGAGCCATGTCCAGATGAATATCTCTCACTGCAAGTCCCAAACAGCACTGATTAGCATGATCCCTGTTTCACAAACACACACAGAAACCAAGAGGCATATGCGTATGGGTAACTCCGAACAAGCACACTCTCAGAGGAACACACACACACACCCATTACTATATTTATGAGGATCTCTAATTGACACACTGCAGTCCCCTAGTCCCTCACGCTAACAATAGCCATCACAACTAAATGTTCGAGTCTCAAGATGGGAATACGATGTACAATTATATCAAATTTACATTCCCACTCAGGCCACATGAATTATTCCTATATGATATAAAGGCAAACGCTCACGATTGATCTCCTCACACTGTACAGTCAAATTTCAAAAACACACGCACATGCACCAGTCATAAGGAACAGCAAACCAACAATGCTGTTAAATAAGAAGAAAAACACGAACAAGCTGCTGGAGCTCGACACCAAAGTTTTCTAACTCCCCACGGCTATAATGCGCAACAATGCCAAAATAGTATCATGCAACGTGACTTATTTTACTATGTGTTCTAAGGTGCCCTTGGATGCCTTCAAAGATCATATAGTTAATGTAAGTATAGTGAGTCTGGTTTTCACACCGCAGGTGGATTTCCATCAGTTTGTGGAATGACATTTTAAAACTTCCAGTTTGTAATGTGTCAATTGCCATCCTGTTTTGTTTTGTTTTTGTTGTTATTTTTAACCAGCAGCAACGATATTTGGAGGAGAAGGTGTAGCTGCGCAGGAGTTAGGGGCATATCTGACCTGCTGTGTGTGTGATATAGGCTGTCACACAGTAGCCACAGTAGTGGGGTTACCAGCTTTAGCAAGGAGCCCCAGATTTCATTTTCCCCAGCAACCTCAGCTAGCTCTGACTGGTAAATCCCAAGGTGCCCCCGCGCCGGCAAGGAGATATCATCTCTCTACCAGGTCCTTGGTCGGCTCCGAGGTCTCCTCCCAGTTGGACGTGCCAGGAGCACCTCCACAGGGAAGCGTCCTGCTGGCATCCTTATCAGATATCCGAACCATCTGAATGATTAAGACGTGACATAAAATAATTAGGAAAAGATTTACAGAGGTGATAAATCATGTGAGAAGATGGGACATTTTCCCATAGATTTTGATGCATTTTCATTCATTCATCTTCTGCCACTTAGCCATTTCTTGGTTGCGGTTGCTGGAGCCAGTCCCAGCTCACTCTGGCTGAGGGCGGGGTCACCCAGGACAGGTCACCAGTCCATCACAGGGCCAACACACAAAGACAGACAGAGACCAACAACCACTCACACTCACACTCAGACCTACAGACAGTTTAGAGTCACCAGCTAACCCAAACACAATGTCTTTGGGTGGTGGGAGGAACGGACGGGTGGAAACCCACACACGCATTGGGGAGAACATGCAGACACCACACAGAAAGGCCCCACGACTCTCTTGCTGTGAGGCAACAGCGCTAACCACTTTGCTGCTGTGCTGCCCCAAGACAATTTCATCTCTTTTTAACTAGTTTTGTATCCCCCTCATGAGGGCAGGTTCAAAACACTTCGTCCCGTCATCCTGTCATCCCCCAGTCACACACAAAAACAAACACGCAGTATATACAGTGCAATGCCATTTCCTAGCCAACAGAGACTACAACACCCTTTGAACCAGTAAATTACTTTTCATCTCCCCTAATGCAGTTCTTCATCTTTCAAATTTCTTTGTTTGCCTCCTCATCTGTTTTTGTTGCTTTGCTGCAGTGTCACTTTAAATCCCTCTCTCTCGCTCCCACTCATCCTCTACCTTGATATCGCAAAGTCTACCACTACCAGTCCAGGGGCTTGTGTAATGTTGAGAAATGAAGTTAGCTGAGCAGTTATAATTGGGCTAGAGAACTGAAATTGAAGAGGAGAGGCAAAGTTGGAGAAGCCATACAAAACACAAAAGTAGTAGAATTGAAAAGGAGACAGTTGTGTTTTTATTGTTTTTGTTCTTATTGTTTTTTTTTTGTTAGTTTTTTTTTGGGGGGGGGTTTGGGGAGCGACTCTCGTGCTCTCATTTCCCACAAAGAAAGCTGTCTTAGTCAGTTCGTCTGAGAAATTAGTAGACTTCAAACAGAAACCAAAAAAGTTCCCACAACGTGCCAGCCAATTAAACCAGACTGTGAAGCAGGCAAACAGACCGTGGCCATTACCGTGAGGTGAGATTCTGCTGAAGTGGTCTTGTGGGGTTTGGGGCTGTTTTTTCAGGTGTTAAAGGTGCTATGTATAGCAGTCTCACATCAACAGTTCAAACACAGTTTCCTTTACAAAGTGTACACATCTGAGTTTGGTGGCTTTGTCTTTTTACGTTTTGTTGTGTGGGCTGAATTGCTTTACCTCAGTGTGAACTTAAAAACCTTTAGTCATCTATTTCTAGGGTACTTATGAATAGCAGTGAGTTTTTTTCAGTATGTTCCTCCAAACATCACAGTGTCTTTTGGGCACTGGTGATCTGAGATGGTCTGAGCTGTACTCATGCAGTGTTTTTCTTTCAACTAGAGAATCGACTCTTTCTGACGTTATCAACAGGTGCCGCTGACTTTCATCGCTGCACTTGTGAAGAAATGTCTGGAAGATCAGTCTGACCCATGCTGCCTCTTGGCTCCTTTAGTTCTCTATGTTTATCAATGTAATCTCATGCTAGTGAGATGTAAAAGCTTGGAAAAAAAACAAAAAACAAAAAGCACAACAGCCATTAAAAGAGCCTATATGCCTATATATATAAAAAAGTGTGCCAAAGCAATATATTTCATTAAAAAACGATGTTAATGTATACATCCAGCTAGCACCTACGTGATTTTTTGGGTGTTAGCGATCGTTGGCTAATATCTTGGGCATATCGGGTTATCACAATTGTAATTTCCCATGAAATTACAACTTCATTCAGTAAATTCATCATAGTCTCACAATCATTAGTTTTAAGCTGGCAGCCCAAAAATAAAGCTCATTGAATGTTCAACACTTGTAAAGAAAAAGATCCTGTGCATGTGTCATGTGTCTGAACTTCCACTGGATTTTAATACAGAACTATTTTTGCTCTGTCTACAGTTCGTTTAAAGGACTTGTCAGTCTTTGACACTAGAACAATGAAATGAGGAGAGTTGTACCAATAATACTCATTTAGAAGGGGATGATGAAATCTTCGGTGTTTTATTATTTAATGGGGCTAATTATGGTACGTTTCAGTATGATATAAAATCAAACAGTTGTCTATTGGAATAAGTTCACCAAACTACAAGTTGATCAAGATCATGAAAGAAAAAAAAAAAAAAAAAAAACTGTTAGTCATTTTTTCAGTTCAATTAAAGATAGCAGGGACATTTTTAGCTTTTTTTTTTCCAAGAATATCTCCTTATGTAGCTCAGAGTGGTGTGACGAGAAGAGGAAAGCTGTAGCTACTGCTCTGACAGCTACTTGGAATGTGACTTTATGAACTCATCAGCTGAAGGATTACGTTACTACCTCTTTATCTAAAGCCCTTCAAATGTGTGATGCATTGTCTCCATTTGAGTAAACTGATATTTCTGTTTGTAAACTATAATCATTTATTCACTGCTGATAGACAAATACGGAAATGACTAAGAGAGTCTGGGTAGAGACGTGTCCTAAATATAGACTTCAGCTTCAGGCTGGATTTTTTTTATTTTTTTTTATTTAGGGAGCAACATTCACTGTCTGACTTATCACCAGCATTAATATGCTGCAGAGGTGGCGTTGAGAAGCCCCTCGCAGTCACTGGCAGCTATGCCAAGAACACACACATGCACGCACGCACGCATTTGTAATGGGAGCGCAAGGGCTACAATTAGAAAGTCGGGCAATTCCACATTTTCAATTAAAACTTGAAAGACAAAACCCATTTGACATTAATAACTGAGACACATGCAGCCTCTGCCATGTCAAATCTTCCTTAATTAATTGTTACAGCGTGAGTTTAAAGGGGCAAAAATGTCCTCTAGTTAGAAGGGCATTCTTGTCAATACTTGAATTTAAATACGTGAATTTGCATGTTTAACTTTACCTGTCGCACCGTTATCACTGAGACATTAGCTTTTATGCCGGAGTTAAAATGGAAAGGTTCATCTGAAGCATTCTCATCTTAATGCCATTCGTGTCCTTTCTATGTGCTAATAGCAGTTTGAGGATTGAAGATCCAAGGTTTGGGTGCATGTGAAAGAGTGAAAAGAATAAATCAATGACGGTGGCTGCATGGTAATCCATTTATAGGACTTGTTATGCACCCCTCCAGATGGAGCAGCTTGACTCAGACTAAAACAATCCACTCAGCTCAGTTGAAAGTTGAATGGATGAGTCCATCCAACAACTCCAAGCTGGATGTGAGAAGATGTAAGACTGATTCCCGCCATACTGAGGACAAATGATGTTTGAATCTCCATAGAAAACCCATTTATCCCAAGAAGCCTATGTTGATTTTATTCCCTGTATTTACAAGCTGTGAACACAGTCACGTCTTGATGTATGAGTGGATAGAGATCAGTGTCAGTAGTCCAGGGATGAAGGGATCTCGTTGACAGTCCATTTTAAGCCTCAGCATTGCACTGTCTAATAATCCTTTTGGGGTTTACACAACACACGCGCAAAATGCACGTTGTCATAGATTTTTTCATTCTTAGTTTAGAGTCTTTTGTTTTGACATCATACTTCAGTTGAAGCACGAAACAAGACGGCGTAAGACTCGCGCTTTGTAATAGGAAGCCAGTAGTTTACTCTGCACTGAGCTGTCACCAAAACATCATTCATTCATCACCAGTTAACCCAAACATGATGTTTTTGGACGGTGGGAGGAAACCCACACAGGCACGGGGAGAACATGCAAACTCCACACAGAATGGATCCAGACTGGGAACTGAACCTGCGACCTTCTTGTTGTGCCCATTGTGCTGCCCATGTCCAACACTTATTAACACTTACATTCATGAGATATACGGTTATCCTGTTTGGGTAGTGAGAGGAGGTGGGGCCAATCCCAGATGACATCGGGCCTTGGATGGGCCTATCACAGGGCTGAGATATAGAGACCTTGACCTCTCTGTCTTTATCAGTTAGCGCTAGAAAAAAGTATTGGCACACATCTGAAACAGTATTCTACATTTATGTACGTTTGTTTTATTTAAAATGTGTTCAACTTTTCTAATTTCCTTCCTTCATTATTACTGCTCAGAAAAATGATTACATTTGCAGGGATTCACATGAATAGACTGGATATTTTCTAGATTGTAAGTTAGCCTTTGACAGGGAACTCAAATGTATTTGGAAAAAAAAAACATCTTGCAGCTTGAGCTTGCTTGAAAAAATCAGATCAGTCAGATTTGTTTCAACCCTGCACTGTGCATTGCTCCATCATATGCAGATATTTTGTCGAGTCCTGCAGACTAAAGGACAGCTGAAGCCACACCACTGTATTTGAGGCAATGATTACACCCAGCCAAGTATGTGAATATGATTACTGGAGTAAATGCATTTGATAGATGTTATTAAAGTTTGACTTGCAAATACTGATTCAAAATGTCTTCATGCAGGAGCTACCTTGCCAGTAATTTAGATGAAGTAAATGTAAGCCAGTTAACACCAGTTCATTGACGAGTGTGATGCTGTTTCTTCTGCCGTCTTCCAGCCAGTTTTCTGTTAACAGCAAAAATGTAGGCTATAGCTTGATTGAGCATGCTGACGCATTCATCTTGCCTATATCGATTCATTTATCCGCCATCAACTCTTAAATATTCCAATATTTAGATAATTATTTATGTGCAAGGCCTTTTGCTGCCATTTTTAGAAGGTTTCTTTTTAGTTAATTTCCAAATTGCAACAATTCAAAAATATAAAATTTAAAACTCAAAATATCCAAAGTCTCGGAGTCAAAATTCCCACGGAAAGTTTCCTGAAATCTCCCACCCCTTTGCAACTATAGACTCAAAATCCCCCTATTACAGTGAACATCCAATTTTAGAAGGAAAAACAGTAAAGCATGAAAACAATGGAAACGCTTTAATGTGTGTGCGAAGGGTAAATACTTGATGAAACTTTCTGAGTTGGCCTTGGTTATTGCAGAGTTGTTCAAAGGTGCCCTCTGCGTTAGAAAGCTTGAGGCATACTGCTGCATTTTTTTTTGTGAACAACCACAAGTTGTAAGGAGGGCTTTTTATTTTTTTTTTATTATTTTTTTTTTTTTTTACATTGACTGTGATTCACCGTGAGCTGATGCAAATGTTTTGAATGCATTTTCTTCCCCATAAAACATTTTCACAGCAGATTTTGAAAACATTTCCCATTCAGCTTCCTTTATTCATATTAACAGCAGTCACCGCCTCTCTGAGCTGCCAAATTCCCGCATATCTTCATGTTTACAAAACTCAAACTCAAAACGATAATTAAATAGAAAAATGCGGAGTGGCTTCAGACGGGGATTTACTTGTGGGTTTCACCCAAAAACTTCTTTTCCTCCCACTTACAGCTGTCTCCAGTAATATCTACACCATCCATACCTCATTAGCTAATAGCAGCTCCCTGTTTACACTGTAACTATGGATGTAAAGACAATAATAAAAGTGGTCACTTTTTAAATATGATTTGTCCTCGTCATACGGTCCAGCAGTGTGTGTTTCAGTGTAAATATGCAGGAGGTCAGGGTAAAGTTGAACTGGCTTACTTATACCCTATGTCTATGTGCAAAAACCTGATGTAAAAAGGGGCAACCCAATTACATTCAGACTTCTTTACTACTTTCTATACTCTGTCTCATCTGCTTTCAAGTTGGGCAGAAACAAATCGTCAAAAATAGCTTTAGAATTGCACTTGACAATTTTTGCAGCCAATTTTCCTCAATTCCAGCTCTTCATGTTTGCCTGAATTGCAGCTACGGACAGCCTCCGTCTCAGTGGCAGCCTTTCACTTGGTGCTGCTGGCTTATATAACAGGTCACTGGGTCTTTCCTTTTTCTCAATCCTGAGAGGAAAAGAGGAACTTGTTTTTAAAAACTAAAGCCGTCCCACCCCGCTTGCCCCGGGCCACTGTCAAATTGTCACATTTTCTAAAGCTCCACTTTCACAAATCAAACCATATCAACATTGAAATTACCGCCATCACAGTGAAACCCCACTCTTCATTTATTCTCAATTGTTTTTATCTGTCGATCTGAATTCGACCCCTCCTTTCACTAGATTTCCTCGGTTATAAACATCGTTTCCCACTGTTATTTCTCTCGCTCTCATCTTCCCTTTGTGTCGCCTCTTCTGCCTTTTCTTCATGAGCCTCTTCCCTCCTTCACCACTAAAAGCTTTGCTTTTTGTAATCATCTCCTTTCACCATCCTCCAGGTGTGTGCAGCCTTTCCGCATGCGTCCAGTGGAGAAGCGTGTCGGCTGCTGCTGAATGAAGCTTTAAACACCACAGAGGGCCACAATCTTGCAGCTCCATCTTGATTGCAATGAGAGCACCGGAGTAAAAACACTTCATTGAATCACATTTGTACCGTTCTTTGTATATATACATAAAAAAAAAAAAAAAAAAGCAAGCGAGCAGCCACTTGCAATCTGAGCTCCGGCCTGCAAGACATGCTTTGTTCAGCTAAAGGCAACACACAATATTGAATAACATATGTGTTTTAGACTCTTCATCTCTCTGGGTTTTGTTTTCTCCGTGTCCCCACATCACTGCAAAAATGTCCTAATTTAGTTTTGTGCTCAGAGAAAGGCATGCTGCCAATTCAGAGAGGTCATTCTGCCTGTCTACTCCAGCACAAAAAAATAACAGTCGTCTCAGCTGCATGAAGGAAAGAAATGATTCCACTTTCAGGTAACTTGATTTGCACCGGAGTGGGCTAAATGAAACTATCTCAGCTCCGTGATGATTTTTAACAATTTAATAGACCCTGACTTGCTGGAGTCGTGCAGATTTTTAAAGGTGAAATGACACCTTCTGATTCATTAGGAATAAAACCCACCTTTGATGAGTCCAATGCACTCAAGGATTTTACAACTGTAGTCTTAAGCTAATGTTAGCTCTTATTATCAATGTAAAATTTACATTAAAATGACACTACTTCTATCCATTTTGTCTTTACCTAATTATAATACAACTACAACAGTATACAGCCCAAATGCATATTAATATACAGTTTGGTCCTTCTTCTTACTTGTTTAGCAACTTTTAAGATCTCCTTGTTTCATTGACTGTGGCTAGTGACTGAAATGAAACAAACTGTTCACATCATCTCCCATAATCACATAATCACAAAGATAATGGTGAAAGACAGAATTTTCATCAGTCCCCTGTAGCTGTTTCTGAAAACTCCAGGGGATGCTGCTTCATTAGTCACTGAGCTAACTGTTTGGCTATAGTCGATATCCCTTTGTTACTGATGATGGTATATCATAGTTGAGAACCTACGGCTGATTCTGCTGTCCCACTCAGCTTTCCACAGCATTTTTCTTTAACCGTTCGGCTCTGCTTCCTTTATTTGATTTTATTTAATTGTATTATTTTTTTCTTGTCTTTTTTGGCTGCAGGAGGCAAAGCTTTGAAAATCCCGCTGATACTTCCAATATTTCGCTATTTGACAGACTCAGAGTGCGATAGTGAATATATATTGGATGTTACATTCACTAGGTGATCTAAAGACATCTGCAAATGATGATAATGCTAGTAAGCAAGTTTGCAATATCATCTTAAAAAGTAATGATATGTCAATGTTGTGCTCACAACTCACAGCTGATGTCTCCTGGGGTGAAATAATTGCAAGTATAACCTTAGTCTAAGCGAGTAAGATATGCTCCCTAAAGTTTCTTTCTGTTTCTCATAAAAGCCTTATATGTTTCCAAGGTTGTTATCTCTCTTGCTCATTTCTTCTTTTTCCATAGTACCCTGACTCAGGACTTTACAGGCTCGTTAGAAGAACTGGACCAGTCCAAGGCCAAGAAAAACAGCTCGTAGTGAGCTGGACGCTGAGGTAAGCCCGTCATTTAACCAGGATTTTTTTTTTTTTTTTTTACTGTTGCAGTCTGAGAGCTTCCCTTGGCTGTTCATTGCTTGGCTGTTGTGACACATGACATTTTCATTAAGTGTTTCTGACTCTGTTTAATGGTGGCTTTCTTTCTTGACTCAACCATGGTAAGTTTACAATGGGGGGGGGGGCTTTTATGTAACTGTTTTTTATAATTAAGAGAAAAAGAGTGGAAAAAGAGCAGCAGTGGTTAGCACTGTTGCTTGACACTTCCTCCCGCAGTCCAAAGACTCCAAAATGCACATAGGCCTGAATTTGACTGGTTGTTTTTCTCTGTATGTCGGGACTGTGATAGACCAGCAACCTGTCCAGGCTCCGCCCTCGCCCAATGTCAGCTGGGATTAGTTCCAGCCCCCTACCGTGACCCTGCATGGGTAAGAAGTACAGAGAAATGACTGGATGGATGTTGCGATTGGGTGATTATTTGTAGTCACTTCCAATTCGAATGTGTCTTTATTGTAGGGGACCATTTGCCCGGTGAAGGTCCAGCACAAAAACAAAACTAAGAAGTAAGTTACACCACATGCAATTACCTCAAATGTAGTGTAAAAAATGTCCATATGATGGTCTCCAGAGATCCTGGATGGTTTATTCAGATAGAATTTAATAAAATAGGGGCTTTGGTGCTTAACATATAAGGAGTTCAGATGCATATTTACAGCCAAGAATAAAAACAAAATGATTTGGTATATGAACTGCAATGACTTAAATGTAGTACTGTACAGTAATGTACAGGCACGCTGAGCCGAGGAGCCTTTCACTTTAAAAACTAGGTTGTAAGGGCCACAAGTATGCTGGAGCTTTTTTCGTTGATTGATGTGGTTTTCAAGTCGATTAATCTCCTAACTTGACCAGCCTAATAGGGCCAAGGATAGCTGGAGAAGAGAGAGGCAGGAAGAGGGGAATACATGACACACACACAAAAAAAAAAAAAAAAAGAGATGCAGCAGACAACTGGGGAGGAGGAAGCTTTGAAAGACAGGATGGGAGGCAGAAGGGCAGAAATAGGCACAGGGAAAAGAAGAGGTGAAAGGGAGTTACAGAAACTGGTATCCAGCAAGAGACAACATGGCACAGTCAGAGAGCAGCCTAATAGGCCACCGCTACCTTGAGAAGTGTAAAGTAGGTCTGGACAGTGCAGGCTATTTGCAGACTGAGCGGTATTACACATTGTTAATAGGTTCAACCAGGGCTCTGCTCATTAATCAGAATGAGAACAGTCACCAGGAGCAGAGGAAGAGACGAGGAGAGGAGGAGGAGAATGATGGATGGGGGCAGACATCGCAGGAGGAAAATGAGGTTTGGTAGAGCAGAGGTGAGAGCCTCAGCGCCAGTTCTCCCGTTTTTTTTTCCTCTCACCTCGCTCTCGTTCATCGTTACCACAATCTTTAGCTTGCTTCATGCCCCGCTGTCTCTTTGTCCGATGGATTTCCACATCTCATCATCAAACGTTAGTGTTACTAATTCAAAGGAATGTAGAAGAAAATTAAGCAGCTCACTACCATGGTCATGTCAGTGCGGCAAATGAGAAGCGGCCACCTGCAGCTTAACAAGGTCTGGGAAAGGGCAATATTTTATACTTCATTTGAAATAGTAAGAAAAATGTTTCTATTTTATGAGTTAATTAGTGACCTTTAATGTTGTTGGCAGATTGTTATTTCTTGACATTATCCTCGTGCTTATTGAAATTAAACATTTTAAAAAGCGGACAGTGAAGCAGCATAATGGTTAGAGCTGTCGCCCCACAATAAGAAGGTTGTGGCTTCAGTTCCTGGCCCGGTGGAGTTTGCATGTTCTCCCTGTGACTGCGTGGGTTTCCTCCCACCGTCCAAAGGCATCATGTTTGGGTTAGCTGGTGACTCTAAACTGTCTGTAGGTGTGTGAGTGGTTGTTGGTCTGTGTGTCGGCCCTCTGATGGACAGGTGACCCCGCCCTCAGCCAGAGTGAACTGCACTCCCCGCAAACCTGGAAACAGATGAGCAGTTGAAGATGAATGAAACATAAACAGCAGTGTTAGCAATCTTCATTTTTAACTGCCAGTCCGAAGTTCTGGCAAGACAATTTGATTGCCAAACAGCACGTAACAAAATGGTGGGTTTTGATAGAGCGTCTGAGTTACTAACTCAGGTCCAGGTTCTATATTACTACAGCGAAAGTATCACAGTATCACAGAGCTCAGTCCACAGAGAAATGCTCATAGCCCACATTCAAAAATTGAGCCTGCTGAACCAGCTGTCAGGACTTCTGTTGCTTTGTGATCTCACAACAAAGACCCTCATCCCTCAACACATATGTTTATCAGAACACTCACCAGCCTGTTGTTATTAGAGCTCCAGAGAGAAGAAAAGACACCCAGAAGGTTTTTGGTTCTGAAAACCAAAGTATATGTGGCTATCAGCACTTGAGATGAAACACTTTTAGAGGAAAATGAAAAAGGACGCGATTTCGAATGAAAAAAGACCTGATTGGAGTGTGGTCCTAATTTTGAAAGTCATCATCAATAACTACAAGGGAGTGAAAAGATGCATCACTTGAAACTGACTTTGCATCATTTATATTTGAACTTGAAAGTGTTTGCCTTCACTAATAGCAGTGAGGTGCTGAATCTTAACAACGTCATTTAAAGTTGGATTCATAAGGAAGATCAAATCAATCTTGTCAGGCTGTGAGATACTCACTTGTGGCCAAATGGCAGACTTTTGAACCAATCAAGCAACTGTTTATTGGAATAATAGCAGCTCCTATAGAGGTTGGCATAGATGACACAGCATAAGTTTGATCAGCTGCATTCAACTTTAACAGTGATAATTATTACTTTTTCCTCCTTTATTTGATAACAAAGTGAGAGAGGGAGACAGGAAAGCGAGGAAGACAGATGGATGACATGAAGCCCTCGTAACATACGCAACCAGGGCGCCTCATTCATTTTCTTTTTTTTAAATACTTGTGCAATTCAAATTCAGTTTCCTTCTTCTATGTATTTCTTCCCTGAAGGAGACAGCAATCACAACAATCATAATATGTCACTGAAGTGTTACTGCACAGTTCATTTGGATGTTTATAAATACAGAAGAGTACATTTAACTTGCACCATCACTTCCAAATTAGGCTGACAGCAACGTGCCATTTTATTGAGGGCCAAAGTGGTGAGAAGCCAACATTGCAACATCACTAAAAGCACATTCTCCTGTCATGAAAATGAGAAACCACCAGCTTGGATCCATTTGAACGTCAGACATATTAAAACTCTGTCTCTTGGACAATATGTTCAGTGCAAATGAGTGAATTTGAGGAAGCGATTTTGGGCATGGCTATAGAGTGAGGACAGCCAAGATCCAATTGGCCATCGGAGGTCATTTGGTTCTTGGTCCACTAGGGATTCCTCCCCCAGGAATTCCTAAAGGTCTGCTCTGCTGGTTGACCTGAACAACCAGGCCAAAATCACAGATCAAAAATAAATAAGCAATTTAGAGCAAAAGCATCAAGGTGCAGCCGTGACTGGTTCCTCCACTACGTGCAAGTGTTTTTTCTGATTTGGCGACTGGCCCGGGAACCAAAGCCACAACCTTTTTATTGTTGGGTAACAGCACTAACTACTATGCTGCCCCAACTGACAAGTAGCCCTTGTTTTTTTTTTTTTTTTTTTTTTTTTGTTTGTTTGTTTGTTTATTGTTTTTTCTACCAGATGCAGAGTATAGATTTAATAAACGTTATAATAAGATAATAAGTTAGCTAAGACAGAACGACAAAAACTCAGCATTTGATCCACTTGTCATTATAGCAGTGTTACGCGTGAATGCGAAGACAGGAAAATATAACAAAACTGCCCAAATTTGTCCATCCAGCCAGTCTCGCTATGCTGTCCAGGTTGGCGGGTGGCTGGAATCTGTTCCAGAATGAACTGGGTGAGTGGCAGGGGACGCCATGGACACTCCACCAGTCTATCACGTAACCCAGATCTTTATAGAAATCTGAAATTTATAATGCCATAATGAAACTGAGCCATTATATTTGGCAGGTGAATGAGAAAAGTGTAGGAGTTGTCATCTGGCATGTTTACTGTCTTATCTGGTGAAATCTGGCGTGTCTTTCATTACTCCAAAGATTTTGACAGTTCGCTTTACAAATAAAATAGGAGCAATTCAGAGTGTTGATCGTTTGTTGTGGTTTGTCGAGCATCGTTGCTACTGAGCTTTAAATTTTGATCCTCATATTTTATTGAAGGGAAAGTTGCTTTTCGACATTTTTCTTTATTTGAGTTGACAAAAACTGAGCTGTTTATTTGACTAATAGGCATTTGAAAGCATCGCTATCTTGCATGATTTTGTGTGTGTTGTTAGCCTGGTTGTTTGACTCTCAGTCTACATGATTGTCCCAGCCCAGCTCTTTTAACATGGTGAAAGTATTCACTTTGTTTCATGTGACTTGTCTTAAATTTATATTTTGGGTTAGTGCTGTCAAACAACAAGATCAAACATAAAAGTGGATGTTGACTCTGAGCCTAGCAAGTCAAACCAGTGCTGAAGAGCCGTCTGCAGAATGACCATCAAGTCTATCGAAGCATCTTTTCTATTTCTTCAATACAAATTGATTTTCTTTTTTAATATGTCATTATTTTATTTTATTTTATTTACTTATTTATTTTTATTATGGTCTTATTTCTAGGAAAACAACCCATAAAGCAGAGTATGCATTAGGGCGTGGCTACTATGTGATTGACAGGCTGTATCACTCAGTCATGATTGAGTGATACATGATACACTTTCCATTTCTTCTGGTTTTAAAAAAACAACATGCAATGGCCCTACGACTTACTGGGACCTTGAAAATGGTGGTTTATGCACTAATGTATGACATCATGGTTTAGTTCAACAGGTCAATCCATCCAGTTTTTTGTTGTTTGTTTTTTTTGTTTTCCAGGTTTTGTTTACCTCCTTCTCAAAAATTCTCACCACCACCCTAACCCTAACCCTCAACTATTATCTATCATTCCATCGAGTTGTGTTGCGAGAGGAAAACCTTCCGTGATAATAACGTTTACTCAAAATTTTCAATAGACACCAAATCATAAAGGAGAGCCTCAAAGTACAGATTTAGACAAACCTGTTTCTACATTAACCGCAGGATTTTCGTATTTATTTTATTTTTTATGAATTTAAGTTTAATAATTTGAGACTGAACGTCCAAGGGCAGTCAAAACTAGCAAGAGAGAGAACACTGGCAAGTAAAAAAAAAAGCAAAACAAAAAACAGCCGTGAAGAGTTGTCATTGATATTGAACTCCCAAAAAAACAGAATAGGCATCGCTACAAAATATGTGACACTTTTTCTGTGATTGAAAATTACTCTGAAAGGCCCTAAAGGAAAGTGATGGATCAGTTTTAATTGAGCTGCCAAGTTTGACAGGAAGACAAGATCATTTTAGGGGCATCTTTGGACATTTTCATTATCCTTTCATTATTCTGTCAGTCCCTACACAGGCTGATGCACCAAATGAATGGGCACTGGACTCTTGAACTTCCTGTGGCACTTTACAACAGGCAAACGCGGAAATACATTGCTGCTAAGTAACAGAAACCACCTTATTTTTCACATAGCGTCATTGTGTGGGTGCCTTTTTCCTGTAGATGCCCCGGGGATCTTCTTTCTTTCTTTTATTTCTTTTTTTTTTTTTTTTTTTTTTTCCTTTAGCTAGTTTTAATTCTACTTCCAAAAGAGTAAAGTAAATGTTTTCAAGGTAGTTTGCCTGTGCCCAAAAGCATGAACAAAGCTTTGGAATATGCACAAAACTTAACATATTTTACAAAAAGAGCCTCACTACGCTGAGGCTGTTTGCCCTTCTTTGCCAGGTTTCTGCTGCGTGAATGGTATTGTGCCAAGCCCTCATGCCACACACACACACATACACATTCAAAGACCGAACGTGCACGCTGAGTTCAATTTCCAACTCAGCCTCCCACAGAAAGAGTTTATCTGCAGTATCTGTGTGAAAAGAAGTCGGGCTCTAACTACTATGTAACCGCAGATATTAAAAATTCACTTTATTTTGATGCTCAAGGAAAAAAAATCCAGTCAAAAATGCAGTTTCAGTAAATCACAGCTAGGAAATCTAAGGATTTCATCGCAGAGCTGTTCACAGTCTGCAATGTTATCTTGGCAAAAGGGTCGAGGTTTGAGTTCAAAAGTGAAACAGACAGATTCCATTCAGGATGCATTCAGACAGCCTGCAGGTGCCCCATCACACAAACTGAAATGTAAAAACATACTTCAAGCTGCACATTTCCTTTGCTAAATGCTAGAATGAATGAAGAATGAGGGGGAAAGTCAAGGTTTCTGCCGTTCCTCCTTTTATTTGGTAATAAAGTGATGGTTTTATCATGCTAATCATGCTATTATGCCAATGCCAGAGCTGCTATGTTTGTAGCAAACAAACAGCTGTGTTTTAAATCCTGTATGTATCTGGTCACCATCCCTGTTTGAGAACGTGAGTGTTTGCGCCAAATTTCCTGCGTATTCAATTCATCCTGTGGGAATGATTAATTTCCATTTAATTGCTGTTGACAACACTCAGGAAGTGTTTCCATCTGACTGATGATAAGTTTGCATCTTGAGTTTAGTCATATTTTATAATAACAATAAAGGAATTGCAATCCACAAGATTTTTGTTTCGTCTTTTTTTGTGTTTTTTTGTTGTTGTTATTTGTGTTTTCCTCTCCTATTTTCAGCCAGAACTCTGACCAACCCTAAAGAAATAGTGTAAGGGATGGCTTCACAGAAACTGAAAATCCAAGAAAATGTGTACGTGTGCACACACTCTGCAGAGGTGATGGAGAAGGTCGAGGGTACAGTAGTTGTGCTAAAACAGGACTCAGGTGGCCACAGGATTATTTTTCTGCAAACAGATGGAGAATTTTCGCACCTTTATCTAAATTAAATTCAACCGGGAAGCCCACACGGAGATACACACTTGCACAGTCGCTCATGCATTCAAACCGACACTGTAATTGTCCCCCAGCTATGACCAAGAGTGCGTTAATGTTCGCGTTCACGTGACTCTACTTGTTTCTCATTTAGTTTTAAACGAGAAAGAAGTCAGCTAATCAACACCGAAGAGGCATTATGAAGAGCGTGACACGAGTTAATTGCCACAGTGTCACAACTCAATTTGATTATAAGACATTTATGTCTTCAACGTCACCTCATTAATACACAACTGCTATTGTGTTTTTGTTTTTTCTGCACCGTCACTAATAACATGTTTTAAAGAGGAAAGTCTCGTTGTGACAACATATCTGTTGAAACAGAGTTGGGGTGTTTTTTGTCACCAACACATCCACTACAGCCACATATGTAATTCACACCCTCTCTTTTGAATCACAGGTACATTTGACACACTCCCACATATTTGCTTTGTGTTGATAAAACCTGTCATTTAGGTGTAAATGTGTTCACTGCTCTCTAGCTGATGACTAACATGGTTTTCCACAGAAGCTATAGTATGTCAAATGGCCTTTTCTTGATAACGTTAATAGCAATCGGAAGAGGTAAGTGCAGAACTCAACTTTTTTTTTTTTTTTTCTTTTGAATTCAAGAAAGAGCCGAGTTGTTTTTCTGCGGGAAACTAATGGTGTGTTCAGAAGAAACACAAAGTGGAATTTGACCTGAAGCATTGCATATGCATGGTTATACACATAGTGTGTTTCCTACTGTCTTCATGCAAACAGTCAAGGTTTCAATTTTCAGTGCCTGAGTAAATTAAAAGTGCCTTCATTTTACTTCAGTGCCATGCCAAAGACTATGTAAGTGTACTTAGTTACGAGTGGAGGGCCAAGTCCATTTCAGACTGACGGTGCGATGAAGTCCTCCAGGAACGAAATTGGTGAATACATGTTAAAACTTGGCGATTGAAGTATTTCTCAACATTTCAACTGAACTGTTGTTTGAAACTCTCCTGAACTTGTCCAAGGCTTTAACGGGGAGGTCAGGTCCCCTCTGTGTTTTGAAACCTCCATACAGTCAGTGTGTACATTGCCATTTAGCAACAGACCAAGCTAACACCAATAGAGTAGCCATCTGGGGAAATAAACTGGCTGTGATTAAAGTCTGATACACCTACAGAGGAGACACATGGCACTGTATTGCTTTTCAATGTCAAATCAACAAAGACCAAGCTACACAGTGTAGTTAATTTGAGTAATTCCTGAATGAATGGGGATTTTTGCAAATTCACACTAGAAAAAATATTTCCTAAAGTAATTAAATCAAAATGATAAAATAACATATTCACAACTTTGGTTGCAATGTGGGGGAGGGCAAACAAGAACTGAACACCTTGAAAAATAGGGATAACAAGAGTTTAACAAATGTAATGTGAATGTTTTTGCCACGACGGCACTTGCATAAGAAAACATGACTAGAACTGTTGCTACAGTACAAAGACCATACATGTGATGGCTGAAGACTTTGAAATCGTAGATGCGGTTGTTGTGTATTCCAGTTCAGTTCTCCACTCAATTAAAATGTCAAGGGAGTCAAATAATCACATCCATACATGACTAGTTCAATGTACTGTTTGAATAAATTGATTCCACACACTGATCGGTTTGTTCTTGCAATGCGCATTTCTTAATTTTTCATCAAAGAAAAACAAAATAAGAAATTGTATATTCATGGGCAGTTCAGTTATTTTTTGCTCAGTTGAACAACATGAACATGATGTTCAAATGCATTAGCTAAGAGTCCTCTTGATCACATGTGGGGAGTTAGAGCCTCACAAACAGCTTTCACACACTCTTGTTTTTTTTTTTTTTATATATATATATTTATTTATTTTTTTATAAAAAGCAAGTGCAGAGCAGGTTTCAAGATGCAGCCACCAAGAGGAAAAATAGGATTTTAGTAGACTGGAGTGTTTGATTATAATGGATTTTTCACAATAAAACCCAGCATTCTTGATTTATATGTGGGTACGTACTGGAATCCTCATGTGTAGTTATAGTATTCACCCGAATAGCTCAGCATCTGTTCACTGAAAAATCTTACTGGAATGTTATAAGACTATTTATTTATTTATTTCATGTAACCTTTTGATGGAAAAAAAAAAAACAAAGAACAACAAAGAAAAACACAGAAAACCAGCTGATGGCATGTTTTCCTCACTGAGGTTACTGGTTGCTACACAGTTCGAGTGTCTCTGGAAGACGCCAGTTGACCACAAAGTCAATCCCAGATCTTAAGACTTATAAGAACATCTTCGTCTTTCTGATTGCACAAAACAAGGTTGACTTCACTTGCAGTCAAAGCACCTTGATGAAGCATCAGGAATAGGAAACCGGGGCTCGGCCAGTGGAGAGGTGGATAATCATGTGATTAGTGGACAGTGTCAAATCTGGTGCGTAGTTTGTGCACGGTGAAGTCAATACGACAACTGTCTGGGATCATTGTTTTGCTACATCACATGAAGGTGCTTTTAGCAGCAGCAATTAACACACCGCACATTAAGGCAATGTTGGTTTTGGATGAAAGATGGATTTATTTAATTTGCAGTCAGAAAAATTTGAAATACACATTTGCCTCTTTGTTTGCTGTTTTGCTTGTTTTGCTTGTTTTTATGGGGGTTTGAAGAACTAGCCTGACACTGATTCAGTTGCTGATGGTCAACCTTAGACTTACTGCTTGTTCAACTACAACGCCTTGACTGGTAATTAAAGTCATATTCTCAAGATTTAAGAGTAACTGATTCCACTTCTGCAGATTTAACATCTGAGCGTGAACTTGGCAGCTGGATTTGGACCCCAGGCCTGGGGCTTTCCTTTGTGGACTTGATTTGTTCTCGCTGTGCCTCCATGAGTCTCACAGTCCAAAGACCTGCACATTAGGCTAATTAGTGACTCCAAATTGTTTGAAGATGTGCATGTGAGCATCAATGGCTATTTGTCTCTGTCTTTGTCTCTAACCCTAACCCTAACCCAGCCCCCTGCGACCCTGCACAGATAAACACGTATAAATCATGGATGGATGTGCTTCCTGTTCTTACTTGAAGTCATAGAGACAAAGGAAATTGACATTTTCAGGAAACAATTTATAGTTTAACAACAATGGGTTATGCAGCAGCTCATGTAGTCAAAATGGGTTAAATAAACATATCACGTCTCAAAATGCAGCAAGAGTGGAACAAATCAAGAAAATGTAGTTATTACCTTTTGCATAATTACTTGTTTTTTTTTTTTTTTGTTTGTTTTTTTTTGCTTCTCCAGAATCATTAATCCAAATGTCATATTCTCTTAAGCAGGAGAGATTTGTTTGTATTTGTGGTTGATGCTTGTTGTTAAATTATTTTGGTGCCCGAAATGCTAATTGCTTCTGCTTATTTTTAATCTGTTTAGGATGCATGAAGCAGGGGGAGTTTGAATCTTTTATGGGTTTCGCGCACAAATGTGCAGACCAACACACACACACACACACAGAACACAGCATAAACCATGTTCGCACAACTCGTGTACACAGATACACACTCAGTGTTTACCTGATGCAGTAGTTTAATTTCACCCCCACCAGCCAGTCGTCAATGAAGTAATAAATAAGTTATCAACCCCTTATTCAAATCCAAGGACATAGCCTTTCACTAAGCCACACAGAGGTACAAAATCAACTGATGGAAGGTCTCATCAGTGACATGATGGTTCTGCATTTGTAAACGGAAACACGTAGTCAATGTGGTCCTGCTGTGAGTGTGTACAATAGCAATTAGCTATTGTACCACAAAGAGAGGTGCAAGAAACAAGCTGAAGTGCTACTACAATCAAATAGGCATAATCATCCATCTATGTAGAGCAGAAAGTCCATTGAGGAGAAAGTCAGTGGTTTGTTTCCGAGCTCCTTTCATCTAGTACATATGTGGAAGTGTCCTTGGGCAAGATATTGAACCCTAAATTGCCTCTGATAGCTGTTCCATCTGTTCCATCAGCATATGAGGTTAAGGATGTATGTGGGGAGTCGATTAGGTATGTGAGTAATAGTAGAAAGTGCTGTGTTAGTGCGGTGTGTGTTAGTGCGGTGTGTGTATGAGTGAAAACTGGTAGGAAGTCTCAGATCCTCAGGTGGCTCTTTTGGTCATTTAAAAGTCACGGCTGATATTTAGGTTGACTCTGGAGAGAGGTGACTGAGGAGACAAGGCCGACAGAGCCAGTGACTTCTTTAATCACTCCACATTTATGTTATGATTTGAATCCTCCCTCACTGCGTGCATGGTATCGGCTACCTGTAATTATTTCGGAGTATATATATTTTTTGTCCTGCGATACTCAGTCTTACTTGTGTCCTGGTCTGATTTGTGTCAAAGCACTTTCTAAAAAATGTTTGTGTTTTTCATTGCAAAGCCCTTTCGACTAGAAAAGCTCCACGAGTGCAGTCCTTTGCTATTAATTTAACATACCAGCACCAGTAGCCACCAGTCCAAGTCCTTAAGTCTCAGTTCAGTAGAACTCGTGTACTTTGGAAGAGCAGATTGGCTCAGTGGTAACATCCTGCCCCCGTTACCCAGAGGTCTGGTTGCTTGTGTTGACTGGGTTTATCTGTGGGATGCTGTCCGGTGATGGAACAAGATGGCCTCACATGAAAGCGGTGCCAGATAAAATCACCTGTTGAGCGTTCGAATTTCTCGTCTGTCTACGTGTGCCTTTTTTATCAGTCTTGTAATATTCTGTCCTACTTTATTCTTTACTGGTGCATTGCTGCATTTGTAGGCACCAGCTGTCAATTAGTGGAACATTGTAGCCGAGTTGCGTGTTGCCCACATACTCCTCCGCATATAAACACGCAAGTGTGAACCACAAAGACAACAATGACACACTTACTAAAACACTGCTCCGGGACTCACTAGTTGCTTGCTGTACTTTGGCTACATCTCTGATAACTGCGTTTCTAACCACCTGTGGGCAAATGAATGAGCGTTCTCTGAGCAGATGAACTGAACGCTGTCCAGTTTCTTGTTTCTTTCCCAGCTTTCCCACCAGTTACTGAAACATTGGCAATACGCTTTAGGAACTCTAACTCATGTGCTTTAAGACACCAGACATCCCTGTTAAAGTCCTCAAAAGATTTTAAGCCAACTTAGCTTTTGAAACAGCCACCATCTCATTCATACACAAAAGTATGTGTGTATATAAAAAGTATGTGTGTATGTGGACTTGCTGGGGCCAATCCCAGCTCACACTGGGTCCATCACACAGAGAGAGACAAAATCAAAATATGAGCTATTGTTTTCCTTAGGAATCAGATCCTTCCTTAGTCAATGCCAATTTCTACTTTTCTATTTGTGGTTTTCCAACTTCTTTTCATGCTCTGACTTCAACAACACAAATTCTATCTGATTTTCCAAACGGCTGATCGAAGATGCACTCAGAGAACTCTTAGGCTCTCCGTCATGAACATTTCAGTTCAACTTCAAACGAAGTTGTGCTGAGAGAACCCCATCAAATGTTCCTTAGGCTCCTGAAACTCGTGGGAGTGAAACCATCAATGTCAGCCATAAATGCCCAAAGACTGCTGAGGACATTGAGATAAAAACCGCAATAATTTAATGCTACGCAGCAAATTTACTATATAGAACGTTTAACTAGCAAACTAAACTGACCTCTATTCTTTTAAATTTTAGCTTGTCACATTAGTAACAGGTATTCTGTCACATTTCCAAAGAAAGCCCAGATGTCATGCTGTACCACTTTCTCCGACAGAAGCTGCAGCTATACACTTAACTACTAGCTGATCACCCCAAGTCAATAAAACCTAAACAGATTTGTGTTCCCCCAACAAAGACTCAAAGATGTGTGTGATACTCCATCAACCTAGCTCAAAAGATGAAACGTGGAAACCTTAAATATTGACTCATTTCTCCTTCTGAAGCACTCACAGGATCCCAACAACTAGTAAACTGGTCTTGAGGCCTTGTTGTAAAATACTGAACATCTTCACTGTTAGTAAATGCGAACACAGCTTCTTGGTTAAATCTCACCACATATACAAACACCGAGCTGTTTGAGACGCACGGTGTCATGAATCACTGTCTCATTGTGTAGGTGGCCACGGAAAACCATTTAACCTGGAACAAAATTATTGAAATTTTACCATCTGAGTCATTCATGCTGGATGTTGTGAATATTTCAGCACTTTATTTGAAATTGCAATGACAAAACTGTGCAGCTCTGTTGTCCATATAACTAAGTAGCCTATAAGTTGATATTTTTATATTTTCTATTATGTGTGTATGTGTTGGTTTGAGAGAGTTTCATGCTGGTGTTGACCAGCTGACTGAAGAAGACATACGGCTAGTCTAATTAAGGACTGAACACAAATTTAAATCGCATACCTTTTCAGCAGACTCATAAATCAGGGTGCCCATTATACCGCCGGTCCATTCACACTATGGCTGATTGAAAAATTAATTGTATATCTCAAGGCTTGATCACCGGATATTTCATCAAGCATTCTTTATTAATGGCTGTGTATTATACGCAACTTGAAGTGAGATATCATTTATCTTCAAACACGTGTGTCACCATGTAATGAACTGTGTCATCAGCTTCCTGCTGCTTTGTTGCAGGTCAAGGGCAAATATCTGTCCCTGATAGGACTGTTATTCAAACTCCCAACAATGTACTCACAAGGCCATTGCTGTGTTCAATGCAAATGCAAAATAAATGCAGCAGTCACCCAAGCACTTTATCAGGAGCCTCCTGAGCTCTTTAGTGCTCTCAAACAGCCTTGGTTCATAATGCCATGGATTGTATGTGACGTCATCTCTGCAGATTCACCAGCTACTAGTTTAGACCGTATTTCACTGAGCTTATCATCAGTTTCGACAAGCCATTTGATGATGAATTGCTTTGTGGTGACCCAAGAAAAAGTTGCCTATTCCACAACACCACCTGGACTATTGACACAAGGCAGGGTTGTTCCATGGATGAATGCGATTGAGGGCAAACTCTGGCCCTATCCGTCTCTGCAGTGTCTGGATTTATCAGACCAGACTATGATTTTCCATCCAGCCCTGATCAGCATATGTCCACTTCAGTCCTGGGTTTCTGAGCTCACCCAACCGGAGCTGAACATAACATTCTCCTTGCGGCACAATTTTCAACATTTGTCGATTCTCAGTTGCTTTGCTGCTCAAAATAATCTGAGTAATGACCCTTTCTGTGAGCTTGAACCGGTCCATTCTCCTTTGACCTCCCCTCAACAAGTTTTCCTCAACAGAGTTGCTGCTGACTGGTGTTCTGGTTGGTCAGAGGCACTATAAACTCTGGCCACGGGACTGCTGACGCTCCATGAAAATGAAAGGGAGAAGCATCAGGGAATATTCGTTCAAGCAGCGGTCTGCAATTTTTGTTAATTTTAACTTTTTCTTTTTAGCTTTCCAATTTTTTTATTTTTTTTTTGCTGTGTTTCCGTTTCAGCCAGATCTTCTCCTTAAGAATGACCGTTCTTCAGCCGAGTCAACCCGAAGTAAAAGGCTAATAGTGTTTGGGTAGAACTGAAAATACTTTGTATTTGCAATTGCTGGAAGTATTTTGATTGTGGTTAGACGGGCCGCCATGTCCACAAAGTAAACCGAGCATTGTATTGCTGCTTGTTGTGCAGACAAATCAAAGTTGCTGTGTTAAACGGACCGGAGCGTCAACACTAGGAGAGTGTCTCTTGGTGATTGTTTTATTTTATTTGAATGTTGGATTTGCAGATGTTGGCCGTAACTCCGCAAGGGAGCGGACTCGAATGTCATCAGATGAAAAGCACATACTCAATCGACTCGCTGTGTCTGTGTCATGAAGCATCCTGGATTTTAGTCATGTTTTATTTTTGTTTCCCTCATTCAATTTTTCAGTTTTTCTTTTTTATTTAGGTGTCTAACTCTCCTCTCGTTTCAGATCCACTTCCTGTCCTTACGTGTTGCCCTGTCCTAGTCCTCCCCTGATTTAGCCGACTGCCTTCCTGTCTACTGAACCTGTTTATTAAACCTGACTTTTGGAAAGCTCTCTCCTGGAGTTGTGCTCTTGGGTCCACCCTGATTTCCTGAATTCCGTGTCAGAATGAACTGGCCACATCATGGACCCAGCCGACTCGACTGCCCTAGAAGCCACACTGCGCTCTCAAGGTGTGCGCCTCACGGAACATGAGAAGCAGTTGAGCTCCGTCTGCCATGGCCTCCAAGAACTCACCGTCCGTCACGAGGGGTTGCATACCTCTTTGTCTCAACAAGTGAGTGCCCTCTCTAATCAACTGGAACAGCTCCTGGGTAGACTCGATTCTTCAGCCCCTGTCTCGCCTGTTGCTTCTCCACCGACTGAGACTTCTCATCTTCCTCCCTCGCCTGTGACTGTGTCCCCTTCTGCAGCCCTCTCTCTGTCAAGACCTGAGCACTTTTCAGGCAGGGAGAGCAACTGTCGGGCCTTTTCTTCTCAGTGTGGACTACGTTTGGAACTACAGCCTGCTCCCTTCCCCTCTGACCGAACCAAAGTCGCTTACTTAATTTTTCATCTCTCTGGGAGGGCGTAGGCATGGGCTATGGTGGAGTGGGCTCACGACTCCCCCATTTGTCACTCTCTGGGTCTTTTCAAATGAACTCTAGCAAAGGTTTTTGACCACTCTACTCCAGGGCCCTCATGGACTTGCACCAAGGTAAGCGGCAGGTAGCAGACTCTGCGCACTCTTTCTGCTGACTGTGGTTGGAATGTTCCCTCCCTGCTCGATGTGTTCTATCATGGGCTAGCTGGGGCGGTCACATGGGAAATAGAGGGACAAGTCTGACAAGCTGGCCTTGGTGTCCCAGTTCTTGTGGGTTGTCCTCCTAATAGGTTGTTTGTTCCTCCTGCAGCTCCTGCCAAGGTGATCCACTGGGCCCTCGTCTCCCTCTTCGCCTGTCATCCTGGGGTTAGGAGAGCCTTGTTTTTCATCAGGCAGCGTTTATGGTGGCTGGCCATGGAGAAGGAGGTGAACAGCAGTACATTGCTGCCTGTCCCGCTTTTTCACGAAACAAGACGTCCTCAAGCCCTCCTGCAGGACTCCTCCATCCTCCCATTCCACAGCACCCCTGGTAGGACATCTCCCCAGATTTCGTCACTGGTTTGCCACCCTCTGAAAGTAACACAGTTGTCCTCACTGTTGTAGACAGATTCTCTGAGATGGTCCACTTTATCCCATTGCCTAAGTTACCCTCGGCCAAAGAGATGGTTGAGGTGGTCCTGCAGTGTGTTTTCTGTCTGCATGGGTTTCCCAGGGATGTGGTGTCTGACCGGGGGCCTTAGTTCATCTCCAGGTTTTGGAAATCTCATCTGGCTACCACCCCCAATCCAATGGACAGACAGAGAGGTTGAATCAGGAGCTGGAGAATGGTCTTCGCTGCCTCGTTTCCAGAACTTGAGACCGAAGTGTCAGTTCCATCTGTCCTCATTCGCTGGTATCACCGGGTTTGGAGCCAGGCCCAACCCCAGCTCCGTCTTACCAGCCAGGACAAGAGGTTTGGTTGTCTACTCAGGATCTTCCCCTAAGCAGAACCACTTAAAGCTTGCGCCCCATTTTGTTGGCCCTTTTCCTATCACCAAAGTAATTAACCCTGCTGCTGTTTGTGTGAAGCTCCCTAGGACCCGGAGAATCCACCTCACCTTTGTTAAGCCCGTGCTGGACAGCTTTATGGACTTCCTTCCCGTGTACCGAACCTGTTCATTAAATCTGACTTTTGGAAATCCCTCTGTTGGAGTTGTGCTCTTGGGTCCACCCTGATTTCCTGTCTGCATGTAGTGCTGTATGGTGAAAGGGAGCAGGTCTATATCTTCAGTTTCCCCTTTTTTCTACATCCTCTATCCCACTCCTCTCTTTTCTTTAGCACCAGTCACCCTGGCATCCCCAAATATGGACCTAAACCAACATTCTGGCAGCGCCAGCACACACACATACACTCATGCTGGCTTTGATTCACACACCACAGGGGTCAGATCATAAAGACCAACTCGATGTAACTGTCCCCTCCATTTTCCAAGCATTGTCTGACATCCTGGTCGGCCATCTTACTGTTGAACATCTCAGCTGTAGTCACCCTTGTACGACATTTTGTGCTCCACACTCTGACACACCTACCACCATATAGTTACACACACATTTCCCCTCCAGTTCCTGCTATAATAACCTTGATAGACATAGTGATTATTTGTTAGTTAAAAATAGTTTCAGTTTGTTCTTCAGGAACATTGATGGCTTATAGTTAAATAAATAGTGACATTCAAAGTGTCGGACTTATGTCTTATTGTCTTATTGTGGATGATCTTGCATCACTTGCTGGTGAGCTGGGGTCAGTGTTTGAAATAATGCCTTCCCCCTTTTATAATTGGACTACTTGTCCCCTCCCCAGTTAAACCAAGGCCCCTTATTGAGACCATAGAGACCTGGTTGGCTGTAGTTCCTGATCCCAGGACGGTGTTCCATAATAAATTTCTATTAAACTGAATTCAGCTGGCATATCATAATTCTCTTTGTGAGCACAAAATTCCTGGCTCATATGGTAAGGATTTTTTTTTGTCCTTGGCTCCATTTTCACTGTCATTTAATTTCAGAAAAAATGAAATCAACCCATCTGACACTGTGGATCAAGCAAAGGTGAAAATCTTTTATGAAAATGAACTGAACACTGTGACCTGCATCCATAGCACTCTGTTTCCACACGATTGACTGATTGGATGATTGTATGATTAAGCATAAAGTCCTTGTGGCTGATGCTCTACTAACACCTGTTACATACAGCTAGATGAAATAATGAAAATATAAATAGACTCTAGCCTTCACTATGTAGCCAAGACATTTACTAAGCTCTTGGGTAGCTCTGCATTTCAACAACGTTGTTGGTCATCTGTTGGATTCTAAACAGATTTCTGTGTCTCACTATCGACCTCTCTCAGCCTTTCCTCTGTAACATTATTTGTGGTGGTCAGACTGACCTTTTACAAATAAACTGAGAGCACACTGAAGCTGCACTTTGTAATGGTACAGTAACATGTTTTACATTTGGCTGGTAAGCAATCAAACTAATCCTCACAACACCAGCCAAATGGCAGTAGAGCACTGCCCAATATTGGCTACTTCCAACAGAAGAAATACAGCAGCAATAACATTTTGGTTGCTTAGCAAAATCACGACAAAGAACATCTTTTCAATGAATGTGTAAGCGCACCAGATATTTAAAATGCACCTAAATGATCACCATTCTCATCAAAGCTACTTGAGTTCTGGAGCACACTACAAGAGAACTCAAATATAACTGTTGTTCATTTTTAAAGTGTGAAGTGGAAGGTGGGGCTTTTTTTTTGATTTAAAGAATGTCTAAATCATTAATGAAATGCTAATTAGCAAGCAAGTTCTATTAGATCACTCTTTAGAGAATATTAAAATGTGGGGACGTTGAGATAAGCAGTTGGCGGTCTTAAGTCTTCAGTAGGTTGCATTGAAAATATTGCAGAAGAGAGTCCTTACACCAATGAAAAACTGTGTGCGAAAAATATAGCATTAAGTGACTCATGACTCATTTGAGTCTTTTCCTTGGGTCATGCAGATCCAATTTTATTGCACAATACTATTTTTATTTCATGCATACTGTAGCTACGTCATATTCATCAAATCTATTTAATGTGAGCACTTAGGTTTTTATGGTCAGTGTGGGGGATGTTGCTCCATATCATATTTCCAAATGCAACTTTAAATCAGAGGTCTTTGCTGTATTTTATCCCAGCTCTCTCATTCCTCTCTTTCTATCAGTCCAGCCATGATGAAAACACAGATAAAACATTTCCAAAGCATCTATAAAGATTCTCATTCATCCAGGTCATTGTTCTCTCTCTGTCAAAATTGATTCGTAGGCAACTGGACTTGTATTTGTCTATGAAGACATTTGAAGGCGTTTCGTCTCTTATCCAAGAGGCTTCATCATTTCATGTTTGTTGGTCTCCTAGTCTGCACTAGTCTGACCAAGACAGTGGAGAAAGACCTCTGGAGAAACCTCTGTGGGTGTCTTCACCAAAAAGTACCTGTGAAAGTACTGGTTTCACTTGACCATTGTTGTGGTCACATGTGGACGACAGTCGTTTGGGTCAGGTGCACCCCACAGATCCTGGGTACAGATGAAAGGGCAACATTGTAAACGGGAGATAGGTGGTGTTTTTTCTACTTTTAAAAATGAACTTCAAAAAGAACAGTTTTCACCCTTTAAAGAAAAGTTGAGCTGGATACTAGGGACTTCAGTCACAGTAGTGTAGCTGCGGGCAGCATATTGGTTAGTGCTGTCGCCCTACAATAAGGTCTCCGGTTCAGTTCCCAGCCTGGGGCCTTTCTGTGTGGAGTTTGCATGTTCTCCCTGTGTCTGCCTGGGTTTCCTCCCACCGTCCAAAGACATCATGTTTGTGTTAACTGGTGACTCTAAATTGTGTGAGCGTGAGTGGTTGTTTGTCTCTGTGTGTTGGCCCTGTGATGGACTGGTGACCTGTCCAGGGTGACCCCACCCTCACCCAGAGTGAGCACCCCCCGTGACCCAGAAACGGAAATGCAGTAGAAGATGGATGGATGGGTTGTGTAGCTGCTTCCCTCATCAAGTAATGTGATAACATTAGCTATATAAACTCTGCTGTTCCTGTACAACAGCAGGGTCCAAACTCCTCCCAATAACAAGCAACTACAGCATTAACACAGTTTTTTGATCGGATCCCCCTTACAAAAGGAATTTTGTATATCTGTCACCCAAATCAATCAATTTACCCAGTTATTTATTGATTGATTTTTTTTTTTTTTTTTTCAAAAGGACACATTCTGATGTTGCTTTTCCAGTCTGTACAGTAATCATGCTGTGTAATCATGAACCATACCTGTCTGTTTGGTGGGCCGTCATTGTGTGGGATACATTTCAGTCACTTTAAGACCCCCCCTGTGTGGCTAGAATTCTCAGCTCCACTGAAAAATGGGAACAAAAATAGATGTGTTGGGACAGAGGGTGGTGACTGATTTAAAAAGTTTCACTTTGACATCTGACAATTTATACGCTTTTGGACGAGTTTGTGCAATTTCCAGCCATCTTGTGCTTGCTTTTCGTAACTTGGAGCATTATGCTGAAGAAATGTGTCATTTTGGCAAACGCCGCTCAGTTTTGGGCACTGTATTAACTGTTTTGCAAAAAGTGACTTCTGTTGAGAAATATGTGCTCGGACGACTGAACAACCAACTGTGGAATCGGCAAGATCTTTATTTATTTATTTATTTTTAGACTCCTCATTGGATCAACATCAAGCAACACACACAGTTCAAACTCAGACATCAACATCCACAAGATTACCTGGAGAAAATGTCTGTGTCTGAGACAATGCTAACACATGTATTTCCACTAAAACACACACACACACGCAAAGACGCACATACACAGTGTGGGTTCAGGAGATTAAAGAAAGATTAACTGAAGTTTAAATTACGTTTCTGGGATAAAGATCATTCCTAAGAGCCATCAAATGAGAAAGCGAGAGGGATGAAGGGTAGTGAAGAGGGAGAAAGACGGGGATTACAGCACTTTAATGTTTTTGTGTCATAGATGATATTTAATTTTCTAAAATAGATACTGAGACTTACAAAGAATAGAAGTACAAGTATCACAAAGAGGGTTGATTAAATACTGATGTTGTTCATGAAGTGGCAAAGTTTAGTGGTCCCTCCCTAAACTGCTGTTCTTGGGTTTCAAGATTATGTGCTGTTATTGCAACATATGGCGTGTAAGTACTTCATTTCTCTGGGGCACGTTTGAATTTTCCATTTAATTTTAAACAGCCTGCAGAGGCAGTGACACAAATGTACAATGAAGGATGAAGCGAAGGAACAGAGAGAGGTGCGGCAACATTTGCGTTATTTGATAGAGCATTTTACAGTGGAGGCAAACAGCAGGAAACATTAAAATAGAATGACCCTGTCTCAAATGATAGTAGGAAACCATATCTGGTCTGATAGAAGGGGGGATAGGTTGATGATATCCTTATGCCACATTCGCAAAGCCATTTCATTTTCAAACAGATACTGTTTTTGCTACCTGACTATGTCGACGCAAAGTTCAAATTGAAACACTATTAACAAAAAGATCTAGATTTGCTCACCTGACATGTGACTCACTTCGTGTGTTGATAAAAAGACAGCAGTTAATCCCATAATGTTAATCCAGTGTCTTGTGTTTTTTTAGAAGCACAACACTTCACATGAGCACCACACAGTCACAGGGCAGATATGACACTAGTAAGTCAAGAGGTCATGTTCAGTTCAGTCGTCTACAATAAAGAGGTGGACAGAGAGCGAACGCTGTTGAAGATTTAAGTCAAGCAGTGATCACATCTAACGTGACTCTCTGACCTTTCTACCCGACCCAGAATTGCTCTCACATTATTTTTTATTTCCACTGACTTTTATGAACAATTAGTTGTATTTCTTAGGATGCTAATGAGTGTTACAGCTGATAAACAGCAACTGATTGTCAGGGAAGATGTAGCATTGCAAAGTCCTATACCTAGACACTCTTGCACAGGTCAAAGGAAATTCTATAAATGAAGAAAATGTATTATTTAAAATAGAACAGCTTAAAACCGTCTACATTGCTGACGGATGTTCACAGGCATCGTTTAATTCCTGACTGTTTGTTCCAGCCACCTGCACATTAAATATAAATTGGAAAAATGTAAAAAAACGCAAAAAGCATAAATTACCATGAATCTTCAGCCTCCAGTCAATGATTGTGTGTGTCGTCAGTGTTCGATAGCGTGCTCAGTCTTTTCAACTCTCTTTGAATGTACATGAGTTGAATTCACAACACATTTTCCCTACACCCATCAGGAGCTCTATGCTCCCTGTCAGACATTTTGGGAGACACTCCATTAAATATTGTTTTATAACACATGTATAGACCATGCATAGAAAATCAGTTCAAGGCTGCGAGGAAATACATTTTCCAATAATAGATGCTAGGCAGCAACTGTTAATAACTTGAAGCAGTCTAGTATTGTGGACATTTTATATGAAATGTCTGCAAGTTTAGGGATTAATTGGTGAGTGAACACCCAGACTGGTGACTGTCATCGTTTTGCTGTACTGAAATAATCGGCACTGAGGAAAGACACAGTACATGATACTACAATTCAAACAGTAATCTAAAATGCCTTAACAGCAGATTTCAACAAAAGCAGGAAAAAGCCTTTTCACTATTTAGAGAGGATTTACAGTAAACTTAAAATTCAGAATAGCCAACAAAACAACCAATAATAGAAAAGACTGCAAAGGTCAGAGCTGCACCTCCCCACATGAAATGGAACAAACTAAGTCTGAAATAGAGATCAGGCTGGAGAGAAAATGAAACACATAAAAAAATAAATAAAAAAAACATTGAAAAAGAGCAGCTGGTGCTGGAACTGAGAGAGCGAGAGAGAGCAAATGAAAATCCAGAGGAAAATAAAGAGTTAAAAGTCTTGGCTCGATGATTCATTTATGTGCTTAAGCCTATTTTACACCACCGCTCCTGTTCATTCCCCAACAACAATAGGTTGTTATTTTCCATGTGTTGATAAATTACACTACTCTTTTTGCAAGCAGAACATAGTGCTGTGTTATTATGATACAAGGAAAATGCCACATTAAAAAGAAAGATGAAACATTGACGGAGATAAGGTAAGAGGTGGGGAGGAGGGACAAATACAGATGGAAAGAAGGAGAGAGAATAGGGTTAATCGTTGCATGGAGTAATAATGGTGTAGTGCAAAAATGGAAGTAGGGGAACTATAAACGAACGCCACCTGAAGTAATACAAGGAGAGGCAGAAAAAAACAGGCTGGTGCTGACTGTTAACTGGGATAAAGACAATGGAGAGAATGAGAAAGAGGAGAAGATGCGCCAAAGTGTGTGGGGGCGTTAATGAGTACTCACCACCAGAAACATCAAAGCATGAGAGACAATAGGAGACAACAGGGACTATTTTAAAACCAACTGTGTTTCTTAACTCCCCCACGCACCACCAGTTCCCTAACACTTCCAAAAACACACACACATTACAATGGCTGAGGGCATAATTAAAACGCCCCGCGGCCGAATCAGTCGGAAAGGTATTTCTGTCATGTCGTGCAGAACATTTGCCGACTCGCGGAGTTGGCTTCGTCGCCCAACACCACCACCTTCCCGACGTTAGCGGGCTCATGCTGGAAGGTTCAACTTTTTTGCACGTTGTCCGCTGCCTACCTTTCTCTCGCATGGCTCCTGCCACTCCACGGACTGGGAGAGTGAAATAACAACGACAGCATGCAAGATGCTGAGGGATAAGAAGCTTTGAGTTGACAACAATGAGCAAAAAAGAAAAGAAAAGAAAAATGCGTAAAAGCATTAGAAAATAAAAGCTACAGACCTCCAGTGTGAGCGTATTTCCCAAACTCTGTCACTTAGTTTCAAGGAATGTGTAATACTGGATATAATCCCAAAAGGACTTATTATTTTAAAGTCTACACACTGTGATATCAACTCAGCAGTGAATTTACGGTGTTTTTCTTTTCCAAACGGTCTCGGTTTAAAGTTTAAAGCAAAGTGACAGCTTGTCCTGAGTGTCCTGTTGAAATCTTCTTCACATAACAAGAAAAAAGATCTGTTTGATGGTTTTTAATAACAGGTGTTTAGCCAAAACACAGTGGGCAGGAGATATTGAACTCTGGATGTACCCAGATTTTTATTTTTTTTTTAACCCCATTTTTCTTTTCAAAGTATGTCATTTTTGCACTAACTAATCAAAGTCCATGCACAAAATCTGAAAAGGTCTAAATGCAAAATGTCCCTTCACTGTGCGTACAGTATATTCGTGTTGCATTACACTGGTGCACAGCTGAGCCAGTTTGACGGCATGTCACTTTCCGTGAGTGCCCTTATTATGGTGCCGTAAAACACAGCGTCGCCACAGCACATGATTTATTTCTTTTTCTTTTTAACAAATGGTATATAGGCTCATATTGTCGGACCATTGTGGCTTCTGCTGCCATAGTAATTTAATTCCTGGCTCATGATGATTCGGAGGATAAGTTGTGTCACAAAGGCTCCGCCCATTGGAGCCCTCATTTCATTTCCCAAGGGTAGGCTGTTTCAGATATATATATATGTGAAAGAGCCTCTGAAATGGGACAGCGTAGTCAATGTCAACTGTGACCCACTCAGTCAAATGCAGGCTCTGAAAGACACGGCCCCTGATTGCAAAGAGCGCTAGCTGCTAGCACAGATGGCTAGCAGACATGCACAGTCTTCTGACAGTGGGAAATTCAACCAGTGGAGGGATGGTAATTGAAGACGGCCTCAGTGACAGATGTCTCAGGCTTATGATCCAGCTCTTGCTGGTTTGACTCACCAAAAGCAGTTGACAGCGTATTTGAAGCTAGTGTATTTATTTGAATGCAGATTTTTACACATCTGGGACTTTAACCACCAGTTTCCTTCTTCTCTGCCTGTAAACGGACCTTGATATTGGATTTTGGATCTTAATTGTATAAATAGACCAAGATAGGGACCGAAAATCAGCACTCTATATTTATAACAGTTGCTAAAACCTTCTTTAAGTAATCTTTGTATCAGATTTGCATGTAACACCGAAACATCCATGGCAATTGTGCATTTTGTTTGCCCTGTCCGATTTCATGCCATCACATAGAGCAAATGTCAGTTGACGACTGACGAATGCTACACAATGCGGCGAGTGTTAAACTAGACTGAGCAGTGAGTTGGTGTTGTGTTTGGGTTTCTACTCTGTAGGAGAGCAGCAGTGATGTGGAAGCAGGTCATGTACATTATTGGCGCTGTGAAGCAGCCTTCACACTTCCACTTAATTAAACTATAGAGATGCCATTTCTTTTTTGGTTATTTTCACCTAATTTCCTGGCCTTCCCGCAGAGCTGTACCTGTAATTAGCACTTCAACACTTTTTGTTACCTACATTGCTATTTCCATTCAGCAACTTTTTGAAGAAACACAGTGGTCCAACAATCGGTATTTTTTTTTTTTTTTTAATTAAGCTGTGAACTGTCCTTATGTACAGAAACATTTTATTATCTTTGAATTGCTAATTGCTAAAATGCACATATAAATACATAGTAATAGAATATATATAATTCTTTAGGGCATATAATCTCATAATCCTATAAACTGGCACATCGTTTTTCTATCTTTGTGTGTTGTTTTCACTATAAAAATATACATTTACTCCCTCATAGCTGTACCTTCAGTCACATGAAAATTCCTTAAAATGAAAATGACTTTCAAAATGCATATCAATTTCAAAGTCTTTCACCTGAGGAGGACACGGAGGAAACTTGTGAGAAGCCGATGTAAATCTATTATTTTCTCAATTAGGAGAGAGAAGTGAATCCAGAGATAATCTACTGCCTTCTATGACTGGAGAGACATTTTAATCTATCACATGGCTGGACCACTGATAACAATTTAGCAAAAAATTACAACCTCTCGTAAATGACACTGTAGTGAGTGCTTCAGCAGCGATTTTAAATCTGCCATTGTACTGTAACAGTACTGGTAGCTAAACTTTCACAGCCACCCTTTACAGTGTGCCGCTGCCCTGTTTTCCCCTCATGGCCCCAGGCGTGCTGGGGCTGTTCTTATACGATAAACTGGGATAAAATCCAAAAACAGGGCTTAAACTTTGTCATAAAAAAAAGGTTATGAAATGCATCAAACAGACTCAGTGCGATCCCATGGGGGTTCCGTCAGCTGAAAAGACAGTTCGCTCTGTACAGATTTATTTTGGTCTTTATCACCATAATGGTGGCAAGCTTCATCAAACCATAATTGACTTCTGAAATAACCTTGTTCCTTATTACTCATGCACTTGGGAGTCCTTTCTTCATTTTTTACATTACTTTTCTGTGTCTACTGCTTATGTCCTTGACTTCAGACTTTCTTATGGTACATTATACTGATGAAATAATAGTGTCTTAGTGCTATGTGCTTGGCACGGTGTCTCCTTTGCACGATGCCTCATAATTTATTGTTTCTGTGAAATTCGTACAAGAAATCAGTTGAAGAAAATTGCCATACTTTTCACCGATATTATGCATTTATGTGGTAGGTGATGTCACCTTGAGCCACCTGGATACTCTAACGGGCACCCCACTTTCACTCAACATTGTTATCAAATCATCATTTATCCTGGGAAGTTTAATTTGGTTAATATTAGGCCTGATCAATCTGAAGTCGGGCAATCCACCTCATTATTTCTCCTCAGCTCTTCACATTGCAGTGAAGTGCTTGGAAATTATGCTCATTAGCAAATGAATAGCATTTTCAGTTTAGGTAGGAAGAGGTCATTATTTGTTCTTCAATGGGTCTTTCGGTGACTGCAGCATAGCAAATTCTGGTTTACCATCTATCCGAAAATGGCAATACACATTGTGCACCTGGATTTGTGAATCTTATCTCCTTTTTTTTTTCTTTTATGTGTGTCTGTGTTGAAATTGAACATTTAAGGACATCAGGGCTTGTGACAACATTATGAACAAAAGATTATATTTGTATCATCGTAAGCGTCATAGTAAACTGTTTCTTTTCTCTATTTCTCCAAGTTCCCATTCATTCATTAAACCATCCATTAACAACATCAAATCTGTAATTATGTTTATTTGTATTAAACACTATATTTAGTGGGCTAGTATTAAAATCAAGCCTAGCATAGACAAATCAGGGCTTCCAGGAAAGTTGAAGCTGTGGTGTTTGCAGTTTGGATTATTTCCTAGGTTGATATGACCACTGTCTGTGTATGAGATTCCAATATCTGCTGCAGAGAAAATGGAAAGACTAATAAGTTTTTACATTAGGAAGTGGCTCTGTGTTCCGAGATGTTTAAGCACTGTGGCACTGAATGGAAAAGGCATACTTCAGCTCCCAGTATCTAGTCTAGTGGAGGAGTTTAAATGTACTAAGGTTAGGACAGAGCTCTATCTGGGAGTAAAGATGTGGTTGTTAGTAAGGTGGTTCCAAACCCAACCAAGGGGAGAAAATGGAATCCAAGAATGGCAGTGCAGGAAGCGAAAGCAACTCTTCGGCATACAGAGATTGTGGGTAATGTACAAATAGGCCAGGGAGGCTCAGGGCTTGGCCCAGGCAAACCAGTGTGGCGTAGAGCAGGTACTGCAACTCTAAAGCACATCTAGTCAGGTTGTAAGGTTAGTCTGTCACGGTATACGGTATATACGGTATACGTGGCGACGTGGCGACATAACCAGGTTTTAAAAAGCTTAGTTGCAGGCATTGAAGTTTGAAATTAGAAAGGTCTAAGACAAACAGAGTTGCAATTCAGTTTGTTGAAGAAGGAATGAAAGTTAATAAGATAAGAAGGCAAGGTAGCTTAGAGGATGCTGGTGACTGGGAGATTCTGGTAGATTTAGGAGGAAAGCTTGTTGTTCCCCAGGAATTACCCTGTAAAAAGACCTGAAATAATTTTGTGGTGTAGGAATAGAATGAGAGTATATTTCATAGAGCTGACTGTGCCGTGGGAGGATTCAGTTGTAGGAGCATATGAAAGGAAAAAGCTCAGGTATGTAGAGGTAGGAAAGTTAGGATTTGTCCAGTGGAAGTTGGATGTAGAGGATTTGTAGCAAGGTCTGTTGTCTCTTTGTTGAGGGAGTTAGGAGGAAGGGGACAGAGGGTGAGGAAGATGAGGCAGTAAGATCCAGTCAGTAAATTTGGTTTAGAAGAAGTAATAGTAGCTGGGGGCCCAGCAGGGGGAGCTCTTAAGATAGACAGACTCTAGGGAGGAGCAGGAAGAAATCCAGGAAGAGGAAGTTTTTTTAAGTGGAGGGTGTGGCCTGTTTGAGCCTCTTTGAGACCAGGCGGCTAGTCCAGGTGAGTTGGCTGTATTGGTTTGATTTGGTTTGATCATAGGACTGTCCAGGTGAGTTTGGTTGCTGAATCTGCTAGCGTAACTTGTCCTCCACCTTCTGCACCCTCTATACTTTCATGCCCCCTACCCGAACCAGAGTCTGTATCCCCACCTCGCTTTCACTGGTGCAGTTGGAGAGAGTTCAGAGTAGTTAACGGTAGTGCTGTTTGAGATGGTTGTCTTTGTGTGAGGAGCGGTGATGGCTGGCATTAGGGGAGTGACTCTGGGACGCCAGTGATCACGGTCTAGCCTCCTGGAGGTTTTGTGGGCCTAACTAGATTAAACACCAGTGAAAGGAGGCTCCCACCTGATGACCCCAAAGACATGTTAGCTATCACTGCTCACTGGCCTAGTGTAATATAGTTATCTTTAGGGCATGCAGGGCAGGTTGCAAGGTTGTTACATTTAGAGAGTTAGTCACTGAGTCTGGTCCCCTTTTTTTTTTTTTTTTCTTGTAGCAAAGGTGTCTTGTGTGTACTTCGAATTTGTGTGCTGTTGAATGAAATACAGACGTGACAGACTGAATGACTTGTGATGGAATTAGCCTCAGTTTAGAGACATGTAGTGTTTATGTAAATATGCAGTTGTGGAGATGAAGGCTGTCACTTTAAAGCATTTTGCAGGTCTTTTTATGCTTATATTTACCTCACTTACAGAATTTGCTGATTTTTGATCGTCAGAAATGCATCTGAGTTCAGTTTATGTCAAATTGATTTCTGCAACCTTAAGAGAAATGTAGATTTTTATAAAGAAAAAAAAAATACATCTTTTGCCAGAAATGCTTACCTCGACTAATTCTTGCTGCGGATGCAAATTTCAAATCCTCTAATTTTCACATTAGAATGTCTTCTTTTGTGAGCGTATGGTCTATTGAGTTGTCGACTGAAGTCTTCAAATCAAAACATTGCTGTAAACCTTTGAGTCAAACTTGAAATTGATATTACAGCTCAGACTTTAGCTTACAAAATCTTTTACAAGGTAATGAGTCCTTCTTCATCTTTCTCCTCTCACTGTTTGTATCCAAACTGTACAAAGTGGTAAAACTCCCAAAAGGGTCCTCTGAGAGTTTGTCTCTGGTGCCCTGAACATGCTGTTTGTTGCACATGCTTTAATACAAAATTTTCTGGTTGAGTTACAAAAAGCGAGCTTGTTGGTATGTTTTGTGTGTGTGTGTGTGCGTGTGTGTGTCCTTGCTTGTCCTGTGTGTGGGCATATTTTCTTGTGCTTACATTATGTTCATTGAGCAAACAGTTGTATGATGTAATGCCACATGAACACTAAAGTGCTGCTTCAGGTGAGTTGAAAGGGGGGGGGGGGGGGGTATCATGTTTTAAAGATGAGCTACATCCAACTGTGTCTGTGTGCTTGTGTTCATGTTGAAATATTCATGCACCGAGAAACACAAGGGACGTCTGTGGAAGTCTTCCCCTCGTGTGTTAACACGCCCCTTAAGGGGAATACCTGTGGATGGCAACCGAGGAAGTTTGCATCGAAACGTATAAATGCAAAGTATTGTGAATGTGTCAAGAACACGTTTGTTCTTACACTATTATTAAACTGCACTGTGTGCGCACATGACAGATGAAGTTAACTCTCATTCTAATAAAATTCATGAGCTGTGGTCAAATTCTCATGACTTGACCTTGAATTAGGCCGAGTGGATTTTTACTCAAGCAGCTTTAAGCTTGATGATGGAAAATGAGGAGGGGTGGTGTGGGGTCAAACTTAAGACATCAAAGGCTGAATCTAAGAATACGATGCAAGAGAGGAGGAGGAGGATTCCTCCTTTATGACTCAAGACACAATAATCAGGTCTTTGTTGCTTGATGGTCTTAACTTGAGACTTGGCCATGGATTTTCTGGTCTTTGCTGGTTTATTGTCAGCGTATACTCACCTGCCATTAAAAGCAGCCATTATAAAATCATTTTGAACTTCAAGTTACTTGGGTCATAATTGGGAAGTTATTCTTGACTTTTAACATGATTTGATATTTTTGGTTCTAACATGGTTTTCATTTCACCTTCACATTTCACCATAGCTGAGATACCGACTTGGGATTTGGTGCCTTAACTTGAAACTCGCTTCTTGCTATTTTATAGACAGGACTAAAAATTAACTTACAAAAGCATGCATTTGCTCCAGTGTCGGCGAAAGTGCAGATGGACTGAGAAGTGAATTGGAAACAGATCTGTTTCTTTCAGTGACACTAGTCACATAGAAGACGAAGATGAGATTATTATTTTGCTAAACTATAGTGTTGGGATGGACCATTGCTGATTTTGTGGTACGTATTGGTTCCTCACAAAAGAAGAAATTCCTGGAATTGAAACGGGCCTTGCTGTTCTCTGAGGAGTTTTATGTCGGGGAGAGTTTCATTCTGCCCTGAATCGAATCGTTGATCAGATCAACTTTGAATGAGACAGTGAATGACCGCCTGCGTGTATGTATTAGCTCTGTGATAGACCGGACACCCACCCAGGCTCTACCCTCCCTTTCATCTAATTTGTACTGGGATAGCCACCAGACCCTGGAGATCCAGAACAGGAAATGGAAATTGGATGGCTGGAGAATGGGGATGCTCCCTGATGTGGAGGCACATGGTATACATAACACACCAAACTATGTTGGATATTCACCCAAACCTATAACCAGTGTCCAGGAAACTCACTACATGCTTTGTGATGTCCGTTTCTTACTATAAATCTGCAGCAGCACTGGAGCCAGGATGAGAATGTATGTGTGAGTGTTTGTAAATATCCCCGACAAATGTACTCAAAGCAGAAGCCTGCCATTTGTTATGGATTACCAACAGGCCTTTGTTTCTTTCTGAGACGACTGCCCATCAGATGTTTACAACACGATTTAATAAGGCCCAGGCAGCCGTGCTGTACTGACTCTTCATAAAATGGCATTGCACCTGGGGGATTATTGTGAAGCAGGGAACATGCATTTATCATTTACTTATGTAAAGCACTGCACATGTTGCAAGTATGAACCCGATGTGTGTCGTCAGCTAGCGGTTTGTCAGCATCAAAACAAACGCTGAACATCGAGGCTCAGTGAATCACTTTGGATGTGTGCTATATAGACGTGTATAAATACAACTGCAAATGGTGAAACTCACTTCGAGTATGAGCAAAAACTGCATTATTCCTGGCGACAAGTAGAGAGGTATAAGACTGTGGTGACTGTTGGAAGTAGATAAGACTGACATCACTGTCAATGAAAGCAGGTCGGAACCTCCTAAAGTTAATACCGCGAGCATTTATCGCTACATAGCCTTTTGCTAACACACCAGGTGTCAACTGAAGATAAACATACAGATGTTTAAAAATGCCACCAAATCTCAGCAGTGGGATATAATAAGTGGACTTGAGATTATTTTTGTACTTCTGGCACTTTCTCACAGAATGTTATGGGTCAAACTTGTATGTTCGAACTTGAGTTTATCTGCTTTAACCTTGGGACCGATGACCAGGACGTGCACTGAGATGCTCATCTTAAGGTTAAATGCGTTTAACAAATGGTAAGTTTTTACGGACACGTGCATCCAAATAGCACATCACCTTTTGAAGTTTATTACTCCTTAAAATTTGAGAATAGTAGATAATGTAACAGCCAGAATGAAGAAAGTTGGTTTGAGTTCATTGTGTTTACTGAATAAAAAGAGATATAGACAATAAGATATTCAGAGCATTACTGGCTCTGGAGCTGATTTTTTTTTTTTTTTTTGTTCCTCATTACTGCTCAAAAGAATGTGCATCTTTTCCGAATTAGCTGTAGAACAACACAAACATGTGTAACTTTGGTTCGTTTTTGAGGTTTCCAATTTTTATTTACAAAATAAAGATTAATATCTGCCTTTTTAGCATCCAAATGCTAAAATATGGTAACCACCTACTTGGTAACATTGTATGTCTGTTGTCGGTGCTCTGGGGGCAAAATTAAGTGGGTTTGTTTTCCTGGAAACAGTTGCTTACTTCTGCAGAAAGTGGGGCTGATGAGTGGATTCAAACAGAGTAAATGAGATCTCGAAAACTGTAGAAATCAGCTAAATAATACTGAAGTGAAATGATGCTGACTGAGCCAAAAAAAATGTTGGCGACTATATATGTATGTATGTTTAGCCTTATAGTGAGAATAAGAAATGGAGGGAGTACGTCTATTACCTCAGTGCCAGTGACTAAGGTCTATGATGGAGAGTGTGGTCTAGCCATTAAGTGCCTGAAAAGTAATCAGCAAGGTCTTAAATTTAATTCTGAAAAGCTGCGTTCAATTAGACAGGTAATACATTTTTTGTACAAATTCAGCATTACGAGGAACAGTGGCAGTGGTCTTATCCATTATTAATGTAAAAATATTGATTATAGAATGTTTAAATGTATTGTGCATGGCGCCGTATGGTGCGCCCCCGTCCCCAGGGCTGCTGTGTAAACATACATTCCCTTTTCCCTCCCATTTCCTGCCTACCTTCCTCTCATTTTTCTTGTCTCTTTGCCATCTCCATGAACCTTCGTCATTCTTCTTCCTCTATACTTTCTAATGTGCTGCTGTTATCGTTACACTATCGCAGACTTATTCCTCCACTGTCACTTTATATCTGGATCTACTGAGCTGTCGTAAAATTCCCTTGTCTGTCTAGATCACAAAATCTTCCTCTTGGCCTTTCTACCTTGCACAGCAAAACGACCATGAAATCAATCTCAAAGTATCTTTCTCAGTGTCTGAGACCGGTTGCAGCGTTTCTCATTCTCCTCAGGTTTTAGTACAGGATTTCTTTAACACATGCAGTTTGGAATCCAGCAAACGTTTATATTCATGCCATATTGAATGGATGACTGGAATGCCAAGTGTTTGTGTGTTTTTATATTTATGCTTTGGTCACACATTGTCCCTCAGGCTGTGGCATTTATCACCACACTGACCAGTTGCTGGTTATTTGCTTTAGTGACACATTCATATTTACAATTGCCATTCTGCTTTGTGTCTTTCAGCTGACGCAGAAATAATTAAGTTTGGTTTCTACGTTATTGTTGTTGTAACAAAGAGGTTCCATATACTGACGTGGCACAAGGTGACGGAATGAATTCCACTCACTGGATGAATGATGGCAATCAATTATAGACGGATTATTGTCATATGGCGTCATTCCTCTTTCTCTGGTTTTTCACTTTTCCATTAATTTTCACCTGGAACTCAATTCCCCAGCCTAGACTTAGACTCTTAAAAGGAAAAAAAAAGGCAAACATAAAACTGTATCGACAACCCATGGCAGATTTCAAGCGATGGTGGTTGTCTTTGAGGAGTACTAAAGCATTCTACCAAAGTTGTTGCCCACAAAGAGGTATTTTCCATTTGTAGAACTGGATGCCATAGAATACTGAGATGAGAGCTTTAAACAATTACAACAAGAAGATGCTCCACATTGCTACCATTACATCTTTAGTGAATGAATCCTGATTAGGTCAAAATATCTTTCTTTTTTACGGCTGCCCCCAGGGGTTATTTCAGATATTGGAAGGGTTCTAACACATCATGTGCAAACAGACTGTTAACAAAAGTGTGCTCCGAGGCTGAAAGTGAACCGAATGCTGACGAGATTTAAACCTGCGTTCATTCTAACTGCCATCAGGGGGCGATCACACTCATTATGGAATTTTATTGTTTTAAAGTCTCAGTGAAAAAATCCCTACTTCTCACTTGCTGTATTGGTTTTCCTTGTGGGTTTATGATCTCGGTCTCTGGTGTCAAGTCTTCTAATATACATGATTTTAGTACTGTACTCGTTTACTATTTCAGTCTGATTGTGTGCAAAAACTGTAGTGTCACAATATACAGCTGGTTAGCAACAGGAGACGTTAAAGGAGAATTGAGTCACAAGAGAGGAAAAAAACAAAACAAATAACTATTTTTTTTATTTATTTATTTATTTATTTGTTTGTTTGTTTGTTTGTTTGTTTGTTTGTTTGATCATTGCCATCAAAAGATGTCCTGGTTCGAGTCCCAGCCGATTTGGAGCTTTCCTGCACATCACTTTCCTGTTTCATGTCCCTCAATAATGGACTATCAAATAAAGATAACTGATGAAAAGGAGCATGAACATTAAAACACCAACCTTTACCAGCTAAATCTATTGAAATAAAACTTTAAAATGAATCAATATTATTTCATATTGCATGTAGGGCCAGTAATGTTTGAGTAATGCATGTGCAGTATGTTATGGTTGATATTGTATAATTCTGAGGCAGTGAAAAATGCACAAATGGTGTTTAGATGTGGATCATCAATGACCTAAAAATATAACGTATATTTAAGCATCGGCGAGGCGCAAATGAGTTGTGCCCTGCAGGCATGGTTTCCCCACTTCTTCCAGTCTTTGGTTGTTTTCCTTTCTCTGTGTGGCTCCAACAATTGCAACAGTTGGTGAGCTTTGGATCTGTTTGATATATTAATAAAAGAAGAGATCACAAGACAGAAAAAAGGAGAACACGGGGACGGAATTAAAACAAAGCAAGCAAAAAGTGATGTAAGTAACATAGATGCTGCTAGGGCTAAGGGGGTGGGGGGGACCAAAAGAATATTCAAAAATGCACAATGAAAAACATTTATCTATCTCTTCAATATTGTGTGCAAGTGAGTGAGATGCAAATACACTCCCCAGCCCACACAAACACACAGTGCCCGAGATGAAACATTCATCTGTCTGTCCGTTCTGAACCTAACTGAGTGAGATATCGGCTTCTCTCCATTTAGCTTCAGCGTTGGTCCAGACCAAGATAGCATCTGCCCTTTATAAAGGCCTGCACAAATCCATAGAGTGCTGTGACAATTATCGGCAATCGATGTCTATTTACCTGCCATTCGCAGTGACTGAATACCACAGTCTGAATAAAGCAAATGTCTATCATGCTTTTTTGAATGAAAGGGTGGGAATGTGTTTGTGGGAGCTTTTTTTTTTTGTTTTTTTTTTTTTTTCCCCATTCCTTTTCTTCCCACAAGGGTAAATGTAAAATGCAAAGGAATCATTAAATTGATGCCCAAAACTGAATGAATGATACCTTTTGTCTTTTGATCATTGTGATCACATTTTGAGCTCGTCCTCGTGGCAGCTATTGTCCACTTTCTTCCGAACCTGCATCCCAACCTTGATATTGGCAAATTGGTATAATTGGTACAAGGGAGTCGCTCCCACTTCCCTCTTAAAAAGGAGTCATTTTTAACCCATTTTTATCCCTTTACTTGTCTAGTATGGCTAGTTCTGGATTGCAATACTAATGTTAACGTTTATCACTAGTTAGTCTTTCCTTCTACTAAAATTAGCATGCAAACCAGCTAGCTATTATGTCTTTCTGATAATTCACTACAGCCTCCCTGAGGACACAGCTCTGCTGAGACGGTGTATTATAAATATAGCAGTGGACTAAGAGATAATGCACTAAAGGGACCAGCAATGCCACCTGGGGAGCTGCGTCCCAGGAAAACTTCATACACCCTTAAATGGCTTTTAAACCTGGAAGTACATAAAGGCACACAGGTATTGACTGAACAGGCAGAGATGAGTTTAGTTACTATATTTGACCAAAAAAAAAAAAATAATAATAATCACATCAAATCAGCTGAGCTAGACTGAGGCTTCTAAAAGGGGGGAAAGGCTAGCAAACAGATACTTAGGGAAATGACTTCCATGAGTGAGAAAGGGAGAAGCATTTTTATTATCGTGTTAATTAAACAGGCTCAGTACAAACGTTAAAAGTCCAATATGGACACCACAACCATGTCAAAGCAGTACAACAAGGGTTAGGCAGAAAGTGAGCTGAGGTCTACCTGTAGAAATGCACCCTACCTGTACTATCTGCTACTCACCTCGTGCTCACCACAAACTTCCCAGCATGCATAAGATTGCTGCAAACTACTTGCACATCCCAGCGTGTTCATGCAACAAAATGAGAAGACTTCGCCATCCTGCCTGGCCCCTCCACAATCCGGCTCTCAGCTGCAGAGAGAAAAGGGGAAAACTAAAAACAAACTTAAACGCCTCTGAACGTTTTCATTCATCCAGGTCATAGTCATCCAAAGAAAATTTAATCAAGTGCAGTGGGCCTTGGTTATACATCTGTGAAGACATTTTGCCTCTCATCCAAAAGGCATAGGTTCGTGCCTTTCTGATCAAACTAAGATAGTCTGACTGGCTGGTGATTATTTATTGATTATGAAGTTATTTGGCTTCTGTGGAGTCAATATGAAAGCTGTCGATGACTTGTTAGTGCTCCGATTTTTGTGTGCAACAGTTGGAGGTGTTGGTTTTGACTTCCTTAGGGATCCATTCAGTGGTCATAAGAGACTTTGGAGCCGTTAATGAACGACTTGTTTTTTTTTAGGCTAAGCTCTCGTCTCCAGGGTAGAGAAGAAAGGATGGTTTTCCAAGCTGGAGACAGATGGTGTTGCAGACCTCCTCCTCTGTTGAGGGATGGCTTTTCCAGTTTGACATAGCTTCCTTCACCCCCCTTTCAAACCATCCATCTTCCCTGTACAAAATATGTATATTGCTGTCCTTGAAGGAGTGCGACTCCTCCTTTGGGTGTAGATACAACAGTGAGTCTTGTCCTGAGGAGTTTGGCCGTCTGCATTGGGCTATTTCTTTGTGTAATTGTTGTGTAGTTTAATCTAGATATAATTCAGCGCAATCCTCATTGCATTGGACAGCATACACCAGATTGCTTTTCGGAATGTGTGGAACAGGGTCTTTGTGACGAACCAGTTTTTGTTGGTGTGTGTTTCTGGGTTTAAAGTAGAGTGAGAAGTGTTGTTTGATCAAAAAAAATGGGATGAATACCTTGTTCCTTCTGTTCTTTTTCCTCCTTGTGTAATGAAAAAACAGGCTAAATTAAGAGGTTTCATTTCAGCATTAGCAGTCATCAATACAGCTGTCATACAGCCGCAGCAGAGTGAAGAGTAAACACACTGATATAAATAGATATAATTGCAAACTGTGGCATTCGGATTATTTGCTGCAGCAGTTCCTCTGAAGCCCTTGTTTGAACGAAGGTCATTTGCATTTAGTAAGAGTGGCGATGCCGCCGCAGTGGACTTTGTTATCCTCAAAGGTAATTACAGATTGCGACTACACTAGACCTCGACTGCTGGAAAAAAAAGGTTAATCAGAACTAATATCAAAAACAAAAATGTGTAATGCTTCAATCCTAAGGCTTTCAGAAACCCCTCCTGAGCAGGTCAAATAGAGAGCTGTGGATCCAATGTCATGTCGACTTAGATTTTGTTTTGTATTTTTTTTTTTTTTTTTCCCCAGCAAAAGATTGTCAGGAAAAAAAAAAATAAAAAAAATACCTTAATAATTCAGCTAACTGCCCTTTGCAATTTACTACAAGTAGTACATTTCGGGCAACACCCTGTTACCAGGGACCAATGTCCAAATTAGCAAAATCAATATCAAGTCTCAAAAGGGTTAACAGGAGTAAATCCGAGCACTGGCTGTTAAATAAATAAATCCAGCAATTGTCACAATTATAGCCACAATAATCACAAACAACGATGGTTCAACACATAATAGAATTTATTCACAGCAATAATTATTCAAAATAACATCGCTCTGGAGAAATGGCTGTTATAATCTGATTATTCAATGACACATTAGCTACTAATCTACAACAGATAACACAAATGTAATAAGAATGGGTTAGTAATATGGATAGCCTTAGCGATGGTGATAGCTAAAGCGGTAACAGTAGCATCATATGCAACAACACTAATAAATAGCGACAGCAATGATAGTCACAATACCACAGCAAAAACAATCACACCATCCTATCTATGGATCTTTTGTTTATGTGTGTGAGTGCGTAGGAGAAGAGAGAAGGAATGTGTATGTGTGTGTGTGTGTGTGCAGTAAAGATGGCTGGAGAGTCACGTGAGTGACGTCTGCAATGGCCAAGATGGCGACAGAGTGACGTCGGCTACGTACTTCTCGGAGCCAAGATGGCGACGGGGTGATGTCAGCTACGTACTCTTCGGAGCCAAGATGGCGACGGAGTGACGTCGGCTACGTGTGAATGTGTGTTAGGGGAAGAAAATGAAGGAGAAAGAAATCGCGGACGACGTCACCACAGTTGATTATTACAATATCACTACACAATTGCCAAGATGGGGAACGGAGTTCGCGGTTCGGGTATTGGTCCTTTAACTAGTGATATTGCTCAATCACTGAATATGGTGATGGTCGATCTGTAGCACCAATCACTTTTGCAATGTATAGGCTTTAGGGGAAAGAAAACAAAACAAAGCAAGTAAACAGGTAAACTGAAACCCAAATTAAACAAAAGACACGGCAAACAAAATGCAATGCACGCTATGCTAATTGTCTCTGCCCAGACCTACAGCCTCTTACTTTGGTTGCTCTGCTCATCCTGAGTGAGGGAGGTAAAGAGAGAGAGAGATCCACTCCGAGTGTCCGAAACGCGTTCTTCAGCTCGGTCGAGCGGTCCGGTGTTATCGTCAGATAACGGTGACGTGATGAATCCCTCAGCGGCAGCGGGGAAGATCAAGGAAGACTATTGTTCTTTGTTAGCTTCTGGTAACAGTCTGCTTGTTGGTCTTCTCAGCACGTGGATCAACTGATCCGCAAAAAAAAGGAAAACACAGCAGTCTATGCTTGTCCGGCGAGTTGAAGACTTTCACTCAGGATTTCGTGGTGGTAGGATCCAAATCCAAATCCAAATCCAAATCCAAACCCCTGCGGAGGGCGCTGGCGTCCAGCCAATGGCCTCCTGTTCAAACTCAGAACCACACCCTAGGGGTGGAGCCTGGGGTCGTGGCGCCATTTTCAAACAGGCAGACAACTCTGGGAGGCGATCCCAGCATTGATGTTTCTTTTGCACTGCAGTCACTGATCAAGAAATTAAATTTCGTTCTCTTGTGTATGTAAATGCACAGTGAAAATGACAATAAATTCTTGAATCCTGTGAAAAATGCATTAGATGAGCAAATGGAATCAGATTTCCATTTGACATGATTGATTGAATCTCAAAGATGCAGCGTGCTGTTTCGGTGAAATCTTGAAGTGAAAATGCACGTCATGGATTTGTCAGAAATTTACTATACTAGCATTTCTAAGCATGTTCCAGTATAATGCCATGGAAATAACAAGTGTATTGTCATTTTCTGACATTAGAATTAGGGCTTTACGGTATATGTACATAAGAGTGGGTTCCTCTACAGAGACCGCCGTTCAATATAATGGCACACAACTCAGTGCTGTGAAAATCTACACATTGGAATTTTACTTAACATATAAATGCTGGGGAAGTGACACGATAAGCAGAACAAAGCCTGCCCATGCTCTACAATTAGAAGTGTAGGTTATACAGTATGGTTAAATAATTTGATTCATGCTTTGTCGCTCTCTCTCTGTCTCTCTGTACATTTATATGCAAATAAAAACCTTAAATTACATTTTAATCCTTTTCTGAGTTGATTCATCCATTCATCTACTATCACTTATCCATTTCCGGGTTGGAGGGGTTGCTGGAGCCAATCACTAGCCAATCAATCTGGTCAATATTATGACCTTGGTGAGATAAATGCAGTATTATGTAACGTGTCAACAATATTACATTATGTCTGTAGGTTCCTTGGAAGGGGTCTAGCTAATGGACGTTCTTTTCAGATTCAGACCGACTGCATCCACTTGTTTTGTTTTTTTTTTTTTTCTTCTTCTTTTCAATAGAGAAGACAGGAAAATGGGGATTCAGAGGTCAGACCAGTTAGCTATGGACTCACTCCAAATTAAGGCTTTCATTCCTTTTTTGCCCTTTTACCACAGCAACATGTGCAAATTTTAATGGGATCCTTGCAGCACTCAAGGACACACACAGAAGCTCCTTCTGCCTTCATATCAGGTACATCACGGATTTGTTCTGAAGAGGAATGGCCACAGTTGAGAGGGGTCTCGCCCTCAACTCCTTTTACAAAACTCTTTTCATTCTTGCCTGTTAACCACCTGTTGTGCCAGAGATGCTGGAGGATACTGAAACATATTGTACTTTGGAGCATTTAAGTTCTTATTAATCTCAGTAAATGCTTTCAGAGAGCCAGATATAATAACTAGAATGTACCATGCTGGGAAAATATTTGTCTTCCGCCTGTCTAAAATTGTTGTGGGCAGCAGTATAGAACTGCATGTGTTCTGTACAAGGAGTCTTATCTAATTAAGTCTAAGTTTAAAAATTATCTGGGTGCTTTGGGGAAAGCTAGTACGTCTGTCATGCTGCAGGTCTAATTTAGCCTCTTTCATATCTCTGTTTTCCTTCACAGTTGTCAGCTGTGACAGGCTGCGAGGAGAAGTGACATTGTTTTGCCTTGTTAGTGATGCTGTGTGCTCTTGGCAGAATTCCAGGTCGTTTCGCAGTGCCTGAATTTGTTTTTTTGTTTTTTTTGTTTTTTTTTGTTTGGTTTTTTTTTGGTGTGTGGGGGTGGGGGGTGTGCTGTGATGATGATGATAATTCTGGGATCAAAGCTCTTGTGGAAATTAAGATATCCCTCACCACTGTGCTGGGCGACGTTTATATTCAGGCCTTTGCATCCAAAGGAAATAGTGTTTTGCAGCTACACTTTGAGCACTTTCTGGCTTCAGATTTGCTCTGTAGGTCAACCTTGGTGCTGAGCCGATGGAAGCACTTGTTAGTCTATCCTCCTAATATGTTCAGAGTAAAGAGTTAATAGTGCAATGGTGAGAGAGAGCATCCTTTTTATTGTACAGAAAGGAGATCCATTTTGATGGAAAAGCTGCCCCCTTTTTGTCTCACGCTGGAAATGAATCAGGAGTAAACATTTGCCTCTGGGCCCAAAGTGGTCCTCACACCCACCACCCACATATTCACCCTAGTCTCTCCTATTGATTTTGCATTATGTACACATCCAGACTGGCTAAAGAAAGATGGTTTAAGGTCATTCTCCAGCCATTTAAGGTAAGTCTTGCTTTTTGTCTCCTTTGGTGTTCACTGCCAACCGTGCAATCTGTTCAACTGATAGCATGGCATTCTGGTTTGTCAACAATGGATGGCAAAGCCCTGGTTAGCTAGCTAGCCCTGGTGGCCACACATGTCAAAGCATTAGTACACCCACCACTACATCAAAGCAGAAGAACTTTGTCCTCAGCTGTGTGCTGGATGTATTTCTCCACACTTCCCATGTAACTTTCTCCTAGAACCGATGCAGCTGGCTCCTGTTTTTGTCTCTTACTTCAGATTCGCATCTTGTGCTGAATCCTCTGAGGTTAAGTTCATGAAGTCTTCTTTTGTTTGTTGACAAGGAAACACATACACCTACATCCTGGAGAGGATTGCAATATAGTCTTCCAGGGCCTGTGACAGCCATGGCTGGAGGCGTTATCTTTCCGAATAGTCTGTCTGATATCTCAGGAACACTTCAAGGGTATTTCAAATATGGCATAGAGATTTACTTAGACACGAGGATGAGCTGATGTAGAAATTGGAGTCCAGAGGTCAAAGTCAAGATTGACTGTGACTTTACAACAAGTACAATTGCCCCTGTATACCGCAGCAGTGGGTTGTGAAGGTAAACAACAGTCGACAGTTTAACGTATGTCAAAAAGGATCAATGAGATTAGAGTAAATATCGGTAAAGCTAAAGGTTAGGCAGCAGTTAGTTTACTGAGTCCGTGCTATCTTCAAACACAGTTCAATTCATTGATACAGACAAGTTTTACTATTATAAAGTCAGTACAACCTAGACTTTTTGTGAGTTCGATCAGATCAGGCCAATGATCAAATGCTGTGTGTCAAGCTCCATTTCATCATGCTCTGCCTCACAGTGTGGTCAATAAAAACCTGAGCGGATATTTTATATGTTTTTATTAGCTTGAGAACCTGGTTTGATTTCCGGTTAGCTGGACCCTTTGTTGGTTTGGTCTTCTGATCCTGTTTTTCTCCGTTGTGTCACTGATCTAATAATAATGATACCAAAATGCAAAATTCTTTTCATACAAGTTTACCACAACACCTCTGCACTGCTGCTTTGGGGATATTTGGGAGTGTGGGAGCTGAAAGCCCAAGTGTCAGCCCAGATCAACCCGAGTTTCTTTAAATTTGAAAATATATATTGAATCACTTACTGTTGGGAATTTTGATAAAACAGGTTTTAATTTTGAAAAGTTAGTTAAATCACAAAATCTGAAGATATATGATTATAGATCAAGTTCTTGGCTGTTCAGCAATGTACTGGTCATTTTTTTTTTTTTTTTTTTTTTTTTAATAAAATAGGCGTTTTTCCAGTTGTTACTTTTTTCGCCATCAGACACAATAAAAAGCTATTTTTTTTATGTATTTGGTCTAATATGTATTAAGAGTTTTTAAATCATTATCTGGCATTCTTAGTACACATATATGCTGTTAAATGTTGAATATTAACCTTATTTTTTGTTTTTGTTTCACTTGTTTATTTTTTTTTATACTGTTTCACGTGTGTGTATAAGATCTAACATCATACGTTTACTTTAGGCCTAAATAGAAAGTTGTTTTTTTTTATTTAACAAACACATTTGACTATTAAGAGACTATTACTTTGATAACTTAACAGCACTGAAGAAACGTATTGCAGGCATATTAATTTAAAACAAATAAAACTCCCTCTGACGGTGGTGACAGCGGCCTCATTACAACATACAATTCCAAAATGTATACCACTCAAGTCAATGGCTTCTTGCTTAACAACTTTAACTATTTATACCAACAAATTACAATCCTGAGCACTGTGATATTTTTTTTTTTTTTATTATTATTATTCCTAGCTTGTTCTCGTACCCAAGGCTTTTTCATTTTGTTCCTATCCTTTGTTACCTCTTGAGATTTATTTCTCATAGCTTTCATCTCTCTAGAACATCTTGCTCTTGTTTTCTTTCTTTCCTTTCGTTCTCCTGCTGTAGCCTGCCTACTCCGAGCTGGCTCATGTACGGCCTGATCCACTGGACTGTCTGGGGGAGTTTCTGGGTGATCTGAGCCCTTTCTCTTACGTCCTCTTGATACTTGTCTACATTCCCCTGCCTTTCTCTGACTTCTCTTTCGCTTTCATTCAAATCATTGATATTTTTTTATCTTCCCTTCCACCACCCTCTTCTTCCATTTTGCCTTTCCATTCTGAGGCATTGTACCTTTAACTCTGCCTCAGTGTGTATTTTCTCTCTCTGCTTCTCCTGATATTCCCTGTTTCTTCTCCTTCTCTCCTCCACAGATAGCTGCTGCCTAGCCATAACTTCCTAAAATACATAAAACCTAACTTGAGTGTAATGACTATGAAATTGGGGGGAATCACAGTGAATGTTAGATTTGGTTAAACGTTGTTATGCCATTTTCATTTGGCTTTAGTCATTGGAGATGCATAGCCTTGTACACTATGTGCTATGTAGGGAGATAGTAGGTGCGCTATGTGCATCCGAAATGATGAAAGCCAAATGAACATGACACGATAGTGAACTGAGAGAGACAGGAAGGCACAACTCATCCAACTCATAGTCACTCACAACTCATAGTGTTGGACTATATGGGAGAAATATAGGGGGAATTGCATAAATTAAAAATATCAAGGAGGTTAATAAAACGTTACAGGTCATATTGATATTTATTGTGATCAACAATTATTTTGTTGCCTCCACTGAGGACCATTTTGAGGTTTTTGTCACCACCGTCAAAAACCTACTATTTCACATAGTATGCATGGGTTGTTCACATTAGCTGCAGTATACAGCTTAGCTAAGTATACATTTTTCATAATTTAATATTTTTTATACAAAAGAGACAATGTTGACATGTTATGGTTGTGACAGTAGCAACATGTCCAAAAATATGAACAAGTTTTAGAGAAAATGGCAAACTTACAGGAGCTTGAGTGATCTTGAAGCATGCAGTAGAGCTGAAGTTTTCAAAATGGGGTCCTCAGGAATCAGTTGACTTTGTAGTTGCCTGATTTCGTGAATACCTGATGGTGGTGACGAATATGTGGGACACATTTTGAGCAACAACAAAATAATAAATATTGTTGAAAACCTACTGTTTATGGTTTTTTATTCATATTACAAGTTAATCAAGTTGAAATGATTATCTCCTATCTGAGCACATTTTGTTGATTTTGTAGGCAATGGGCCAGCATGCAATCATTAAATTAATTACAAATAAAAATAAATCCATAAAGGAACCTTACATACGTGCAAAGGACGCCCTGATTATAACCATGATTCTTTTTATTCATTAAAATGTTATTAATTTCCAACAGAATTAGTACATTTCTTAGTGGGATATGTTTTTGCCAGAGTTTCAAGAATCAGTGTAATATAATATTTCAACAGCAGATGTGTCCTTAAGAGCATTTCAAAAATTCTCAAGGAGCTTCATCTTCAGTTTTGGGTGCAACGACTTCAATACAGCAAAGCATCTCCTTCCATTACTTGATGGAAGTTTTTTTTCTACGAGTGTGATTCTTAATGCAATGACACAGGCAAAAAAAGTATACGGGGGCATGCAAATGCAAAACAATAACAGGTACACACACACACACAAACAGCAAGTCATGTGGAAACCGATTTTGAAATCAGCGGAAGTTATTCACATGTAAACAAAGATCTGACCATGAGCACGCACAAGCTTCGGTCTGCTGTTCAGTAGAAAGTGCTGCTGGCATAAACTAAATCAGCATTGCAAAGCACATGCAGTGGTAATGCCCAGGCGTGAAAACAGGGCAGGTTGTTTGACGTAAGAGACTGCATGTGTGTGCACGAATATGTGAAGTTACAGTGAGTGCAATTAAGATTCTAAGGTCACATGCCTTGTCGAAATGTTTCATTCTGAACTAAAGCTACCTCTCTGAGAACACAAAAACGCACACACATATATAGCATCTTCTGAAAATGTTTAAGCTGAGAAAAATTGAACTGAGAGGAAACGGTAGCAGAAAGGCAGCATGAAGTGGAGGAAAAGTGGAGTGAAGTGGACAAGGAGAGGGCCGCAGTGAGTCTGTCTATAACAGTCAATGAGATCCACATATTATTAGACAGCAGTATAAACAAAAATCTAAGAAACTGATATTAGTGACATTTGGAAATACATTCACATACAAACTGAAGCAGACGGCAGCTGCGGATCATTGCACACGTCTCCACATTTCGGCTCATTATGCATCCTCTTACACAGTATTTGCTGCAATAATGTGCGTGAATGTAAATGATCCCATACACAATGATATCAAAAGATATGATCTTTAAAGAAAAAAAATGTTTTGTTTTTTTTTTTTTAGTTTTGTTTTAAATTTTTGCAAGCTTGGGGAGGCAAGTGATTTATTATATTTTGGGCAGAATCACTTGTTCGAGTTTTTCATTCTTTTTTTTATATATATATATAATTTGTGTATCAAAATTGGAAACCCTGAAATTCAAATGATTTATTTTTCCGTAATTGTCTGGGTCACTTTTGTGTTACTGTTTTTTTTTTTTTTTTTTTTTTTTTCTCCATCTATGGAATGGTCTATGGAAAAAATACAGAAAAAAGACATGCTTATTTTTCAACTCTCGGGGGTCTGGCTTTACTTATGGAAAGAAAAAATAGGAATGATCTTGTATTTATTATAATGAAACCTTTCAGGGCTGCCACACCAATAAACAAAATCGGAGGCGACAGACCAAAGGAGTGATCCGTACCTCTAACTTGGGTTCGGGTGAGCTGAATGCATGACCAATCATGGTGGATATCTGATCTGTTTCAGCACAAGGATTCTCAAATTAAGTACAAAAAAAAATCAGGAAGAAGTTCCTGCATCCGTGCGCGCAGTGACGGGTGACGGCAGGACGACTATCTGTTGGCTATCTTTCACCCCTCATGCAAGTCAGGTAAAGGCAAGATGGTCAGTCCAAGCTGTCATTGGGACGTGAATAGTGGAATCTCAGTGTTCAGTCAGGAAATCCTTGATCAGATGTCGTAGTTGGATGCTGAGTTTAAGTTTCTGAAGCAGCTTAGGCACACGGAGGGATGAGGGAAAGGAGAGAGAGAATGAGAGAGACTGTGGATTGCTGCTGAATGTGCTTTTAGTGTTGGTCTAACCTAAGTTTGCTTGGTGAGACGAATCCAGTGACCGTCAGGCAATGCATCTGGCGGTGACACTGTAACTTTGCCTCTTCACTGCACCAGGCAAACACGGTGATGTGGGGATCAGCATTGGAGCGAGGATGAGAGAGGAACAAGTGTGTCTGCTGCCTAGCTGTGTTTCTTATTGGTCACCAATACGACACATTTGCAACCAGTTCTGTTCCTCCTAAGGACATACTCATTAGTAGCCTCGCCTGCAAACATCCAGTTACCATCACGTGTCAGATTTGTTTCTATGCTTATTTATACGGGACACTGGACAAGCGACAATCTTATTAGGAATACTTATAAGAGATGGCTGCACCAGATTACAGTCAGGATCTAATTTCCATGTGCAGTCCCACATCCTGCAAAACTGATGCAAACAGCCAGAAACCTTTCAGGGCAAAAAACCTGACGACACGAGATACCTGGAACAAAACATAGAATATAATGGACACAATCAAACACAATGTATTGCTGTTAATAAGAATTTCAGATGCAGTTGAAATTTCTACTTCATGCGCAGCTGTCAGCCAATCAGCAAGGGCTAACTCACACAGACGGTGGTACAGCTAAAAATTAAATACCCATTTGATAAAATGACCAAGTTGAAGATAATGAAATATTGCCTCATGGATTGAGAATTGATAAAGAGTCATGTTGTGGTCAGTGCTGATGAAGTTGGTTATTTAAAAGCCAAGTTTTCACCCTTCGAGGAAAACAACTGACATTTGTAATACCGTTGAGCAGGTGTAGCTTAAATTAGAGGAGACAGTTTGATATGCCATTTTTGGTGTGCTGACCTCAGTCTCATAAACGTTCAGATGTTTTTTTCAGCTCAGACGCCGGTAACACACACACTGCTGAAGCATTTCCGTCTGTGTGGTTTCGGAGGTTGCCATGGTCACACGATGGAACCATCTTCAACTCCGACGGCAGCAGCAGCAATGAGTTGTGCACATTCATGAGAGCAGCAGCCGCCCTCTCCCTTTTAGTTGCCATCGTCCAAACATTGGTTTGGTAGCAATGAGCTCCCAATATATCCTCCTCTGAAAATGTATTTGTCACCATGAATATAAGTTTATACAGTCAAATCTTCGTGCTGGATTTAGTAGTATTTTTCAGTCGACCTACCGAGACACCACCAGAAAGCAGACAGAAATTCAGAGGAGCATTTTAAAAACAGCACTCAAAGGGGAAACGTGGGAGTTGGCAATGTTTCCCTAAACATTTGGTGTAATAAGTTTGGTGATTTCAAAGCTAGAGAAACAGATTAATGGTACACAGGCAGATCTGAACAGTGCAGAAAAACGCAGCAGAAAGTATTACCTAAAATGAGCTAACCTCAGCTCTACCTGTGCAGAGCAGCACAGTGACGGTACACACTCAACAGCGGATCACACGATTTGCAGTAACCTGGAAAAAATCCCACATTAGCTCGCAAAAAAAGTAAGCAAAAGTGCCTTGGGCAACCCCACCCAAGTCATTTAACCAAGAGAGGAATGTTTACTTTGATCAGCATTGGTTCTTGTGATTACCTGAATCTATCTGAGGTGGACAGCTAAGGTAAAGAGAAAACAAAACAAAACCCCCCCCCCCCCCCCCCCCACACACACACACACACGCACACACAGACACACACACTTTATTTGGCTATCATGTTAGGACACAAGCCACTTTCAAAACACCTTTTCTCCCTCCTCTTCTCCATCTACAGCTTCCTACAATGACAAAAAGTAATTCAATTAGGGAGACTGCAGCGTTTACTGATTGTTTATTCCAAGATGAGAGGGTGGGACTGTGACAGATTAGAGCAACTTGAAGCTGACGGTAGCGATGCACCATCTCAGACTAGCAAACAATTTTGGGGTTTATTTTCTTCTTTACATCACCATGGGGTAGATTGGAATTGACAGTGGCGTGCAGCAGAACTGATTAGACTGATTTCTCTGTGCTTCCCCGAAACTGATTGACACATGATGCTGCAAAAATGCAAATCAGGTGACTCAAATCTGGTGATTTGTTTGTACCTGAGCTAAAAGGTGGAGCACACTGGAGAGTCTTCAGGCAGCAAGAATGATGATGAGCTCTTATAATTTAAGTTAAATGTTGACACTTAGAAGAAGTTGACTCTTTATATATATATATATATATATATATATATATATATATATATATATATATATACACACACACACACACACACACACACACACACACACACACACACAAAACTGCTTTTGTGTGGATTTGGGTTAGTCCATCGTTGAAGTATCATTTAAAAACATGTCAGTGGTCATTGAGCTGGTGAATGACACTTCAAAAGCCAAAGGAAAAGCTCAAAATGAATGTGCTGCTGAAGTCGCACACAGCGATCCACGTAGCATCAGACATCATTTTTGCCTTTACTTTGGCAAAAATACAGTTGGTAAAAATCTTACATATGTCTTGGGACCTCAATGAGTCACTTGAGCTTGACTGATGGTCCCTCACATGTTCTCCTGTTGGAGGTCCAGGGATAAGAAAATACCTTTAGAGCGGTGCCCAGTGACATCAAGATCACAATGTAATATCCTCTTCTGCACAACCCTTTGCTCACTTGTGCGTGCTCGCTCTCCCTGATGAGCTATCGCGCCATGGATAAGATAGACATTCAGGCAATAGCTATGGTCCACTGACCTTGCCCCAAAGCCACTAATATCTGCATCCAAGGCTAATATAAACACATGCTGATAATGAAAGACACACACACGCACAAGCATGGACACACCCTCAGACTTACAGTAGACCCCCAGCCTGGGGCTCAACGTGGAGGACTCTTTTAAAATGGCAGAGTGTAAAACCTACAATCAGCTTGTGACCAGTTTTGAGTGTTGGTCCAATGAATATTGGCAACTCATTGGGAAATGATTAGCTGCAGAACACAAATTTGTGTTGAACAAAAACATGAAAATGCAGAGAATAGAGGGGTGTAAAAACTGAGTCCCTGTTAGGATTGTTTATGTACTGCAATAAGAACTGAGAGATTCCAACAGCTGAAAGAGGCACAAGCTGTTCAACAGTTTGGAATAATAGTTAATACAGGAAATGGTCATGTTTTGGGTAGGGTTAGTTTGTTCTCTCTCTCTCTCTCTCCCTCTCTTTTCTTTCTCTGTTTTAACTTGAGAATCGTTCCTGAGAGCAAAATATCCACTGTAAATAAAGCCTGTTGAGTGGTTGGTCAAGTATTGTTGCTTCTCAAAAACCAGAATGAAGGACAAACTTTCACGATCTCCAGAATATGAATCCTACTGACAGTGGTGAGTCCGTGGCTTTTTCTTTAAGTGAATCATACTGACGGAGTATAAAGCTTTTCTCTCTTCCTCCACCGGTTCCTAGAGCATCTCAGGACAGGGACTTTATCTTTGGTGTATGGGATATGTCACATGCTGAAAATCAGGTTACCCCCATGGTCACGCACACTGGTCAGATTCTTACACCTACAGCATAAATGCCCTTTCTCAGTTTTCAGTTTTCTCTGGCTCACTTAGCCTCCGGCTACTGCATTTCCACCCAGCATCCCATCATCTTTCCCTTTATTCCATCTTCCGTCCTCTGTCTCTATTTTTGACCTCGCTGACTCGTGCTCTCTCTCCACCACGCTGGGTAATTAAAGTGGTCAGGGCCATTCTATTACCCGGGGGGGTTGGGGAACGTATTCAAAGGCTGCTGAGATCAAAATGAAAACCAATTAGTGCCAAGGTTCTGTCCATTCATAATGAATACAGAAAAAGCCAGCTTATTGGTTGGCCTCTGTCTTCTCCTCAATGAGAGAGCACGGGCCGGCTCAGGTTGTACTGAGGTTGAAGTGGAAAAGATGGAAATGCACATGGGAATAGAGGAGCTCTCTGTACCGAGCGTCATTGAAGAGGGTGCCTGTAGGGCCATATGCATACTGAAAGGATACATGATGTGTTAATGTGGGAGCATTTTACTTGTCAAATCGTGGCGACATCCTTGGGCTATGCAACCTTGGCCACAGTCTTGGAGACAAGAAATGCTGGGCGAGGAAGAAGGTTCAACCCTCTAAAACAATATATTCATTTATTTTTATTTATTTATGGCCAGACTGGCAAGTCTGTCGGCACTTAGTGTAGTGGAAGAAATACAAAAAAAGTGGAAAAAAGAAAATGGCCTAAAAGAAAAGTGAATAAATAAATGTTGAAATCTATTGCCATTCATAATAACATGAGCTCATATTCCAGTAAAAATATTGGAATCACAGTAGAAAATCAATACGAGTCTAGCATATTCAGTATAGAATAATCATGGTGTATGCTATCATGCTATCATGTTAGCATTTTTATGTTACGGTATCGATGGACATGGAAACATTGGTTCCCTAAGCATAAAGCACTGGTGAGACTGATGAAAATGTTATTAGGTTCGCAAATAATTTCGACCCCAATTATATTGCAGTTCATTATCTGGGGACTGTGACTGTCTGTAATTAGGTTCACAGCGATCGATCAGTAGCCATCAAAATGAAAATCAATAATGTCAACTTTAAGGTGTCACTAGGAAAAAGTCAGGGCATCACCATCACATCATCAGCAGAATTCATCACGTTGGAAACACCACAGAAAAAATGTCATACAAATCTACCCCAAATTATTGCATCAAGTAAATATGCAAACGCTTTAATGAACATGTGAAAAGATTGACGTTCTGTTGGCAATAGGTTTGCCAAGGTCATTAGACTTCACCTTTTAGGGAACTCTCCAACAGCTTTCATGGTGATCCATCTAATTGTTGTGAGTGTGTGTTTTTCAGAAGCCGATGTCACTCTGCCACTCTCTGGCAGAGCTAGTAAAAGGCTTACCAACATCAGTACAATGACTCCTCTTGGATAAACGGATAGTTGGTGGACCAGCTGGCAAACAATCCCGCCTGCCTTCAAAGCTGAACGTAGCAGTACAGCCACTTAATTAGGTTTTAATGAAGAGTTCATGCTGGACCTGTAAAAAGTCTCTCCTCACTACTGCCGGGGGACCACTGTGGCCACCGGTGTGTTCATTAAAGCAAGACCAGACTGTAACACGGTTCCTTCTTAAATGTATGGATGATAAGAGAACACGTACTTGCCCGGTGAACTCGGATGTCAAGTGAGCTGATGGGTTAATGAAGAGAGGATCAATAAGGAGAACTACTCTCCTGCTCGAAATGAGCAAAAGATGCAGAGGCTTAGTCTCATTTATAAGCCTGTTCTATCTACTGCTGTCGTCCAAAGACACAACGATTGTCCCCATCACTCCCCAGAAGCAGAAGCCAGTGACTGATATCAATTCACGCCATCTTAACAAAATTAGAGCTCTTCAGTTACATAGACTTAAAAGATGTGAACTTTTTTTTCTGGTCTTTCCGTATTATTCCTCTGCCTGAATAAAAATGAGCTCAACCGTCACAGATTGCAGACATTGTTCCAGATACCTTTCCATTGCACCTTTTTTTTTTTAGCATTAATTACTGTTCTAAGATTCGTTCATTCCCAAAAAATTCCCTGAAAACATGGAATCGATTTTAATGTTTTGTGTCAAACGCACATTATACTGCTGAGTCAATTTCTTGTATGCACTACGGCCATATAAATGATCATCTCTATATTCCAGGTTATATTTGAAATCACTGAAAAGAACAAGTCAAACAGGGGCTTGGTCAAGCGCTGCTCTATATCAGTTGAAAAAGAGATTTAAGAGCGAATGGCTGAAAATGCTGCAAAAATCAAAATCCTTGTCTAAACCTGCTATACCTACATTTCCCACAAGGACAATTACCCACAAAATTATGATGGCCGATAGTTCTGAGTATTTTATTTCTTATTTGTGATTTTGCACAGACTGCTCTGAATCTGCAAAATCCTTTAGGCAGCTTTTTCGTATAGCCTTCATGGAGCTACTTGTTTCAAGAGATAAATTTATAATTGCGGTGGACTGTTTGTTTTTAGTAGAGCTTCTCTAAAGCAATCAGTCTGAACGTACATCTCCAATCTTTCTTTGGTGACCCTTTCCAAAGCAGTTTGTAAGTATTGTTGGGTAAAGAATGTTCAATCTAAATCTCAATTAAAGGTGTACCTAAGAGTAATTAACTCCACAAACTGTAATCAAGTCGAACCGAAAGGAGTCTAAGAATGGTGTGTGTGAGTGTGTGTGTGTGTATCTGTTTGGTGATCGCAGAACAGGGAGGCTGATCAAAGGACACAGTGCAGTGCACACTCTGGGACAGTGGAAAAATGACATAAACGTACAAAACCATTCAATTAGAATTTGAATTGAGTTTTAGACAGAAAACTCAACTTCAGTTAGGGAAGTTTTGCTGCTAACAGGCAATGTCTCTCGTTGACGAGTCCGTGTTCAGTTGACACTCTGTCACAACATTCTTCCAGTAGTGTTTGCTAAAGTATGTACATAATCTCAGATTTCTGGTTTAAATATGCTTTAAAATGTAATTATTCTACAGCTGATGAAAAGTGAGGCAAATGCATCATTTCATTGCCACGGAAGTGTCAAATAAGTTTTAAGGAGTGAAGTTTCTAGTCAATTGGAGCTGCATTCAGCAAAGAGACTGCTGCCAGCAGAGCAGATAGATTTTATCACATTGCCCATTCCTGAGGTAGATTTTCACGGCCAGAGGATTCCTCAGAGTTTATGAAATGATTATGCTGTGGCAAGTATCAAACCTTTTTTTCTGACCATTCTACCTTCTACTCAGAGCCAGAATAATAACTCAGATAAAATGGCTTCAGTCTGCCTGGGTTCGTTTGGAGATGTGATTCAAGTTAGGTTAGGTAACAGAGTCTCTTGTAGTTCTGCACTTCGGCTCACCACATCACTCGATGGTAATAAGCCCTTTGTCCCACAAGTCGTCAATTACTGTCTCTTCTGTCCCTCAGGCTTCATACAAATCAATAATATGGAGGTTTGAAGGCCAGGGTAGTGATCAGTCAGCTTTCTCTACCCCTCTTAGCTTCAGTGATATCACTTGAAACCCAAAGCCCACGCAAATTCTGGCTAAATCCATCCAAATGAGCAATGGGAGTACCTGTGCTTCAGTTTTGAGGTCAGTGATATGACCCTTGAGGTCAGTGTGATGGAGATGCGTAATTTATCTAGCCTCCATCTTTATCTGCTGTCCACTCTGCCCCCCAGGCAATGTCCAGGTCACTTTAGTGCATAGTTTATAGCAGCAAAGGGACACATGTGTCTTGACAAAACTAGTGCAATGGCACAGCCGCTGACAGGAAGCTGTTAAATCAGTATTTAACATCTTTTGACTGTAAAAGTCATACAGGTATACCGCAGTCTGTTATGGTGCTGGTTAGATCTTTTAGAACTTTGTTCAGATCCACACTGGGTATCTTTCAAGAAGCAGTTGTTTGGATGTAAATGTTGGCCCATTTGTCCACCTCAGTAAAATGAAGTGACAAATATTGAAAGACTTGCCACGGGATATTGAACAAAGCTTAGGGATGAGTGCAAATCCTCTCTCAAGTTTGAATACTTTACCTCAGGCCAGTTTGCAACTAATTGCATCTTAACTTTAAATGTGTGTATACGAAACATCTCCCCTTTAATTCTGTTGGAACACACAAAGCTGCAAAGCGTCAGCTTGTTGACGCTGTCAACGCTGTGAATGTGATCCATTTAGGATGAATGTACAGCAGCACAGAGCTCCCAGTGAAACTGTACAGACTGATGTTTTTTTTCTCCCAGTGTCCTCATTGGAGTCTTGACACCCTCATTTACTCACAGCTGCTCTGAATGCTTCAGAGAAAAAAAAAAAAAAAAAAAATTGATCGCAGTATGGTAAATTCACCATTATGTTTTTGCTTGAGAACAAAACGAACAAAGATCTTCCACTTTTATCTTCCCAAGTAGATGAGGAACGAAGGATTTCATTCAAAAAACAAGTCTTATTTATTTTTAATCCGCTACGTGATGCTTAATTATAGCGCTTATAAGTTATAACAAAACATACAAGAAAATGAACAAGGATTAAACAGCTAGCTTTCATTTCCAAATGAAAAGCACAAAATCTTTAGTCAAAACAGAACTCACAAATCATTTAAACTGACAACACATGATCTTGTTTTACCTAAAAATATTAACATCCCAAAGATTAAATGAAAGAAAAATACATCACCAATATGCCTCAAATAATTCACAATATCATGTTTTCTTTCATCCTTTATATATATATATATATATGCTAATTTGGATTATATCCCCCAAATAATAGCTAATATTGAAGTTTACCAGGAACTTTTTATAAAATAAAGATTAACTATTGATTTTGTATTTTTCACAGTCTGCTCTAACTCTAACTTCTTTATCCTAAAACTCAGCTGTTTGGTGCAGAAGCTAATGGTGGTCTGGTCCTTTTTTCCATGGTCAGCTTCATTGGAGTGACCTACCCAGCAAAACCAGGAAGAACTGATAAGGTTTCTGTCAAAGGAAATGTCTGCTCTATTCTTTCCAATTATTTGGTTTGCCCCTAAATATCATTTGCGTTTGACACGGCACTCATTCACAGTTACCTCTAAATACACTTAGATTTGACAAGCCACTCAAGCATAAAGGTGCTTTGGATTTTTGAGGAAGACTGAGTGACTCCAAAGTGAAGGAGCTGATTGAAATGAAAGCTAATTAAACTGGACTGTGGTTATTATGGAGATTGAGTCATCAGTCTTTGTGTGTCTTCTCTGTCCCCGAGGAGTTCTGCAAATCAATCTACAGGCAAAGCAGTCAGTGGTCAGTATTGTTTTCTCTGGGAAAGGAGACTGGAAAATGGGACCAAACATAAGCTTTAATGGATTGAATCTGAAAACAAGCTAGGGGTCATGATGAGGGAGATGGGGGTATTCATTCATTCAGTGGCTGTCTGGTGAATTACTGCCCCTGCTCCGCATCAGGCCTCTGGCTGACTGATGCAGTGAAGGCAAAGAAGGCTGATGACCCATCTGCCCGTGAATGAGGATGCACAAAAAAAAATAAATAAATAAAGGGGGGGGGGGTTGGGTACGGACCAATGTGTTTGTTTCAGAGATGTGCAAATTATTGTGGCTAAAGTGGTTTTGGATGCCGCCCCTATCCCCATTTTCCTGAAGTGCCTTTCCAAACCTCAGGAATAAATTATTATTACCAACGCATTTTACCTAATTAAGAATAATCACTCGTCATGAGTAAGTCTGCCAAGCTGCCGCTGAATGAGCTATGACATCTTTGTTTTAATTGTTGCCATTTATCTCCTTCAGAGACTGAGTTGTGGAATAACTCCAAACATGCTCTTGTCCCTCTCTTTGTGTGTGATTGAACACGGTGAAGTAAAATCAGTTCCTCAGTCGAGTTATGCGGCTGATTAAATTAGCAGCTCTAGGTCAGTTTGAACATTTGCCTCGTACTGAAGTGATGCTGTATGACCATTTTGTGCTTAATTGGTTTTCAGTAATCATTTAATTAGATCTCACACGTTGGAGGCTGTGTTTGTGTTTGGTTTCGTCAGAGTTTTCTAACAGTTTGCATTCAACTGTACCTTTTTGAATTTGTCATGTTACATACGTTATGGACGTAAACTTTCTTTCTTTCAAGCTGGATATGGAAGAGGTGACGGAGAAAAATATAATCCACACAAAACCCAAACAAACCTTTTCATGGCAGTAACAGCAGGGAATCTGAACTCTCCTGTCTCATGATTAAGTGCTCTCTGTGTTTCCTGGGCTTCTCCCCAATCTTGGTGATCTACGCCAAAACATTTTCACCTCTCTGTAGCCCCTCCTGGTTGAAACTTGCGAATTAACGGTGAACACCAAATGCTCGACAAAGACCTTTTCAGACTCATTGTCTGGAATGTTGTTTGGAAGCATAGGTGAGATGCAAACTGTTGATGAGCTGAGCTGTTTTACTTACTGTAGAAATAGCCTGAAGTGCAGTGCCACGTTCACAGCTGATGCTTTGCCTCATCACTCTCTTTGTCGCTGTCTTTTTTTCCTTCCGTAGTTCTTGTTTCTCCATTCGCTTTTAAACCCTTCGTTGCACGGCAAGGGCCTTGAAAGAATTTTAGAAATCCAATCAATCATTGCTATTATCTCCTGTACTATATATGCAACTTCCATACTGAGCAGTACCTGAATATTCAGTCAACCCTGTCAAACATCACAGATGTCCCACAGTGTAATTTGTTAATTTACCTTTTACCTCCTAATGCTCAGGAAGAATAGGCTATTGCTATAGCTTTCTTATTCACAAGTTTAGTTCTGTTGAAGTGCCCAGGATTATTCTCAATGCACTGAAGTCTAATATTTATCAGGTTTCACACTCACACTCTAAAAAGGTGGGGCTATTATATCTGGGTACTAAACATTTTCATTTAGATTAGAGGGCGCTTTAAGTGGAGATATTTACAGAGTGCTGCATTATGGGTTGCTCTTTGGCCTTAGTGCTATTGAGTTAGCAGCATTTCCTTTTACTCTAATATTGAGTGTTACATGCCAGGCAGGAAAAGAGCCTGTTTTCCCTCCTGTCTGTGTGTTTTTTCTCTTCCCCTCCCCTCCGTTGTCCCCAAGGTGATGAGGCTTCATGTGGAGACACCTGTGAGGACATGGATAGGCTCCTCATTGGTCCGTTTGAACGCGGAGCTGTCCAATCAGCAGTGAGAGCAGACTATAAGAAGGCTGAGAAGGCAAGTCTCTAGGTGACTGCTCTGAGCCTGCCTGCTGTCTGTGGCCTTGTGTGGCCTTTGTGCTTAAAAAAATAAAATAAATAAATAAATAAAAAAAGGTTGGCAGACTCTAGGTGAATTTGGGTTAGAGTTTATTTCACACACTTAGTTATTGTCTGTCTAGAATCAGTAGGTTTATTGGTTGGTGCCATCCCTGTATGTTTGGTGAAGCTTTTTTTGTTAGACTAGACAGTTAGGTCTTTTGGTTGTTTTTTTTTATGAGCTAGAAAGTACTTCGGCCTAGTTTTGTTCTATTTATTTATTTTGTTTGGCACAACCACATTGTCCCATCTCCCCCACACTGTGAAAACCTGTGTTTGTAAAAATAAAGAAAAAAAAAAAAAAGATGTAAATAAACTCTCTGTATATTTTGCCAATCCTACTCTGACTCCATTCAATTCTTGGTTGTCGTGTTACTTACCTTGGTTAAGAAGGTAATGTAACATTGAGTTTTGAAGCATTCATCAGACGTAAGTGTTGCCCAGTTTCACTCACGGGACCTTCTGATGCTGAAGCTGAGTAACTGGGAATACTTAACAACCAAAAACCAATGTCATGACAGGGGTATCTCAAAAGTCTGTGAAATGCTAAGTCGTTCTGACTAAAAAAAAACCAAAACATTTTCATCCAGAAAGAGTTTGTTTAGAATCTGTTTCTGTAGAAGCAGCGTTTATGCTGTTGCCTGAAATAAACTCCTACAAGAGGTGTGTTGAGGCCAGCGGGCTCTCATTTTCTGGTGCTTAAAACATCCACGCATGTCAGTGATTAGTTTGCCCATTGGAGCTGGGAGGGAACAAGAAGGAAGCGGCGACAGATAACGCGAACACACTGAGGCCATTTCACTATCTTATTTGATTTGATTAGTTCGCAGGAGAAAATTGTCGTCTGATTAATTAAATGCTGCATTAAAGGCTTTTATATCGTATTTTTGCCCACGACTTGTGATTACTCATCATCACATACAGTAATGAACTGAGATTCTCATTTATGTATGTAAAAAATCAAATCAACTTCATAACAAAAACCCATGGGACGAATAGTCAAGCGCTTCTAACATTTGCACAAATTATATAAAACAAAGACAAGCAAGTGGCTAGTAATTTTATTCTTTTTTTTTTTTTTATTAAATGAAAAAGAATAGAGACAGCACCATTTTTTATGATATATTCTTAGTTGAAACTTTCAACATAGGAAAAATATAAAAATTAAATGGATTATTGTAACTGCTGCCCCTGGTTAGGTGAAAAACAAATTCAGGTGTAAGCACTGCATAAATCAGACACGCTCCTGGAGTATTGTTGTGTATGTTACCCATTTTGTGCCGGTCTAGGTATTAAAAAAAAAAAAAAAAAAAATCACACACACACATATCGGTGATAGTCAAAGACGCACTAATGCAGGCAGCAAGAGCTCTAAAATGCGCTGCTCAGCGGTTGCTTCTGACTGTGCTGCAGACATTCACAATGTTGAAATTCAATCCGTCACACCGTGGCAGGGATGTGGCAGCATGTGCCTGTGTGTGTGCATCCATGTATATCTCTGCCCTCCACTGGCTGTGTGTACAGTAAGCAAGTGACTGCTTACCTCCAGGTATTAGTGCATATGTATGCACATGTCTGCAAGCCGTTCAGGAGTGAAAGCGTGTGCCTAGTTGTGTCAAAATGTGTGCGACTTAAACACAAACTGATGTAGGGCAGTGCTTCTCCTTCTTTTTTTTTTTTTTTTCATTTCCTTTTTCAGTATCCCAACATGATCTCTTGAATTTGCAGCTGAGAAATATGTCTCCTTTATTTGATTCATTGTTATTTTGCGAGTATGCCTACTTAATCAATGAATGAGTATTGACCAATGATTGAATTTAAACTCACACTGTTGCAATGAAACTATATTAAAACACAAAAGTAAATTTTTTTTAACAAAATATTTGAACAAGTAGCATCAATATTTCAAACCATTTATTCCATCAGGTGGATTTCTTCTTATCATTCTTTCTTATTATTGTTTATCAATGAGCTGGGATGAGCGTATACAGATCAGTGGGCATCGTTATAAAATCCAGGCCAGATTTACAATTCGGCAGGCTAATATTATGATCAGCTGTAAAGCCAAACCGTGCAGTGTGGCCACACTGTCTAGACAAAAATCTGACCAGCATATTGAAATATAACTTTTCTCACCCAGCTCCATGTCAAAAAAAACAACACAAAACACAAACCTCGGGACGAACTTCGTACAGACAAGATATATTCAAACACACGTCTCGATACAGGTCTGGTCTTTATGTATTCTTTTTAAACAGCGGTGCCCTTCAGGATAGTACTTCTAATTCCATTCCTGTAATTGGACCTGAAATTACCCCGTATTCAACAGGCTGCGCACATTTGCTGATTGACAATAAGAATGTGGCACATTTTCAAGATGCAAAAATGTCTCAAGCATCACTTCATCTGAGAACGATGAAACCAAATTATGATGATTACCGAGAGTCCAGGAATATTTATTTATCTTTCCCAGCTGATTGTCTGGAGTGATTTCAGACTAAGTGATTAGAAGAGAATCATAATGAGCAGAAAAAGTAATATCTGGTGTGTGTTGCCAAACTCCACTATTAAAATGTCCACTTAACAGAAATAAAATTTTATTACCAGGTGTAAATAAGTTGTTCATCATTTGTGCCTCTTTTATTATTATTTTGCATAAACATACCCGCACTACATATATATTGCTTTTTCTTTTTGTTAACACATCTTCAGTTGTTTTGAGTTGAGCAGGGTTACATCACTCTCTAGAAAATGAATCTATTTGACACGTCATGAATTTAGATATTTTGTTTGTTGTGGGTTGCCAAGTCACTTTGAATAAAAAAAAACCAAAACAAAACAAACAAAAAAAAAAAAAAAAAGCTGAGAAATAAATGCTCTTAAACACTGACCATATCTACATTTATCACATGCACAGACAATAACACAAGGCAACACAAATTCTTCGAATAAAAAAAAAAAATAATAATAATAATAAATAAAAAATTGCTACTCAATTCAAAATGAGCTAGCCTCCAACTTGTAGACCAATAAATGATGCTTCCTGGTTAATGATGGAAAGATCTTGGCTGGCAGAGTCTCAAAAGCATACAGTGAGTAAGATCTTAAATAATTGATTATAAATATCAAATGTTGGTGTACAATTTCACTCATAGATCAGGAACAGATGTCCAGATGTCCAGGGAAAAGGTCCGTGACTCCTCTCATCAATATTTATCAAACTGATATTGCCAAGGTCGAAAAAAAAAAAAAAAAAAAAACTACTTTTATGGACATTTGTTTACAGAGTGTTACTCGAAAATCATAAATAATCATGAAGCACACAAACTTGAAGAACAAAAATGCAGCAAATAGTGATGGCCAGAATATCTCGTCTGGATTATACAATACGATGACTGATTAAATTCAAATTCTCCCAAGTTAATCATCAACTTAACTTTCTATGAATTCTTAAACAACAAAATTTCACGTCTTGGAAAAAGAACTGCAGTAAAGTAAAAAGTGATGTTTAGTCAACGGATGAAATAATTTTAATTGGACTAAGTCAAGTCATGATGCATATTTTTTAGGGGGAATAGCAAGAAAAATATGATGCCAAGCTGCTGTATTTCATCCGGTCTGAATGGTCGGATGGCTTTTTCTTTTTTCTCCTCCATCCCTTGACAGTTCAAATGAATTTTGCCTCTGTGTGTTGAACTGTATGTGACTGTCTTTGTGTACGATGAAGCCTCCATATGTGTTTTTGCAGTGCACAATCACGACTGTGTGTGTGTGTGTGTGTGTTCCCTGGGAGTTCTTCCTCGGGCTGTTGGAGTGAGTTTCTGTCTTCTATACAAGCAAAGGTTAGCTCTCGCAGGAACAGCCTACTGCTGAACTGGCCTTTATACACACGCACACTCACGCAAACACAGCTGAGCGTGCGTACACATGTACACACACTGAATACATAACACATTCACAGGTGTATCCACACAGGCTTTGTCTGTCATGGAAAAGTCAGGGAAGGTATTGTGCCTGACATTTTGAAAACACTGTCATTTGGAGTGTGGTTGACAGTCGGCTAAAATCACAGCTTTTTCACATTTCTCTGTCTATTGTCTTGTAACCTTCAATCCCTCAATATCGCCTTCCTTCCCACCCCAAACGTCGCTGCCACACCTTAACAGCAAGCTAACACTCTGAACACTCCTTTCTCTGCAACGGTTTTTGGCCATCTCTCCATCACCCTGACAACAAAATTAGGAAGGGAGGGGGGATAAACTGCTGCTAATCAGTGGGATTCGCTTCAGATCTGAGTATGACCGCCGGGTGTATGATTCAGCTACCTGTATTAGAGTGTGTGTACGAGGTCATGTTCTCCCTGGCAACATGAATATGCTACAACCATTGCGTAACACACCGAGCCCTGTGTGCATCACATTTAGCCAGCTAGCTCGGCCTTGGGAAGACAAATAGCTCCTCTGTGCGCCGCTTCAATGTTCACTGCTCTTCGGGGCACGGCAGCTAACTGGCTAATGACATTAAAGCTGCTAAATATCACCAGCATTTTTCTTTACAGCACATGGACAGACATACAGTTCAGCGTATGCAGACGTGTTCGAATGCTGAAGTGAGCACAGTTTGAATAGGCCGTGCACACGCACACATTAAACACACACACAGAAATGCATACCTGTCAATAAGGAGACCGGGGATAACTGCTGTAAACAAGTCAACCATGTCACCTTCGTCATTAGGGTGTCGTCATCAATATGGGCTAAAGTGAAGGACAGACCACTTCTTTGTGTGTTTGTGTGTGTGTTTGAAAAGGAGAGGGACTGAAACGGAGCAAGCGAAAGTGAGAGAGGGTGGTCATGCAATTGATTAGAAACATGATTGAGTAGCTCTTACAAATGTAACAATGAGACTGAGCAGTGCAGAGACTTGTTAGCGGCCCTCTCAGGCTGCATTGTTCATTACAGCCGACAGCACAGCAGCCTTAGACAGAACAAACCGACAAAGTGACATTGTGTGCTTTTGTGTTTCAGCCATGCCGGGAGATGTGTAAGTGTTTCACTGGTGGAATAGCCCTGATGTCAAATTGAACGTACAGAAACTTGACAATTATTTTGCTTGCCTCAATTTCGCTTAGAATTTGGGAATAAAACTGTTCCGGGGGCTTTCTCGCAGAAATCAGTGAGCATCAATGGTGACCAGTGCAATGTGTTGGATATTTCCTTTAGACTGGGGCATCCCCAGTGCGCCAACACATTGCTGGCTCTTAAGACATAGTCATTCTCTGAGACTTTCCTGAGGTTAAACGATTGTCTGCTCCTCTTCTGACAAAGGAATCCCATCCACTGCAACTATTGTTGGTGAACACTGCAATTGTCATCTTCAAGGGGCAGCGATGAGATCACGCTGTGTTTTGCTCTTACAAACGGATGAGGCGTAAGTGGTTGGTTTGGTAAACATACATCATTAACTCCCACACCTTAATACTATTAATAGGGTTAATAGTGGACAATCTCACCTCAATTCTAGCAGAGAATTCAACCCCTGGAGGAAAAGAGAGCCTGTGATTAACTAGTTATGGAGTTTATTTCACCTGGATTTCCCTTTTGCACGCCTCTGCCATCCCATCATTTACCCCATCATTTTGTGCTTCAGTTGTATTTCTTTCTTTCCTTCCATCCGTCCATTGTCTGGAAGGTACAAAAGTGGCTCAGCTAAATTAAATGAGATTCAATTAGAACAGATCTTTATCGTCGCTGGAGCAATAAAAGTGCGGGAAGTAGTTTCTCAGCAATGTTTGGCACAAAAAAAAAAAAAAAAAAAAAAAGAAACCCAAAACAACAACAACAAAAAGAAAGTGTAGCATTCAATAAATGAAAATTAGATAAAGGCAAAATCCATAACAACTGTTCAAAGGGACTGATAGAGCAAAGTTGTGGCAGGAGCAGATGCAATTCTATGTTGAAAACTGCATTATGTGCAATGTGGGTGATGGTTAGTGCCATATGCTGGCCCGGGAAGTCCAGAAAGTGCAGCATGCATAATGAATATGTGGTTGTGTGGGTGGACGTGTGGATGGATGGATGGATGGATCCAAGGGTTATAGCTCAGCAGTCATAAGGGTTAATCATAGGTTATAGTTGGCCTTGTGATAATGGCGTTTTACAGTCTGCTCCTTCACCTGTAGTGCAGGATGTGTTGACCCCTCCGGCCTTCCGGTAGCAGCGAGCAAAGAGGTTGTTCGGTGTTAGGAAGCGTGTTGTCTGGAGCTGTCCTTGTAGCCAGCGGCTCCCTTTCCACACGCAGCAGCAGTTGCGTGAAGGAAGTGCTAGTCATGAGCAATGTTTGTTCCTGAGCTTGGTGCCTGCGATGACCCCTCTCAGGTGTCCTCATGTCTTCGCCTCAGAGTCTCCACTTCTAAACACTGAGGCTTTCGCCCTGAGCAGAGTCTGTACCTGACTGCACAGCCACGGTTGGACCCTGGAGTCAGTACGCCAGCTGCTGCTGTTGATGTAAATACAGATTCCTCTGCCTATGAATAAACAGTGCAGTCCTCATTCAGTAGATGCAGCCTAGTTCCATAGTGGCAGTGGGAGTGTTTTGTGTCCAGCCAAGAATCTGTGACACCGCAGTCCAAGCTGTTGCGAAGGGATATGCAATATTATCTCATCCATTTTGCTGATAAGTGAATAGAAGTTGACAAGAGAGAGATTTGTGTGTCAGCCCAGATCTCATAGCCACACTCTCTTTCCCCTCTTTTGTTTCCAGCACCTCCATCATTTGCGCTGTTGTTCAGGAGAGTATAAAGCAGTATTTGTCAGATGTAAAGATATTACTGCACACTCACGAGCACATGTGATCTGCTGCATGCAAAGCAATAAACATGCATATTTAAAAAAGAGGTTGCCGACGCACTGTTTTTATCTTTACTGCTTTCACCAAATTTGCTTCAGTAAATAACCAGCTTTCTTTTTCATGTGAGAGATAGAATGCACTATGAAATGGAATTAAATTATATATTAAAAAAAAAAAAAGGGAAGGGCAGAGAAGATAATATCAGTTTGAGAAAAAGCAGCAAAATGAGATAAGAAATTAAAACGATTTCCTCAAGGGTTGTGATCCAGTTGGAGAGAAAGAAGGGTTTTCCTCATTTCTCTCAACAGCCTTCCCTCAGTCCATGCCTTTTTCACTTAGCAATTTAGGCTAGAGAGAGAATAAAGACTCCCAGTGTCTCAATGACACTTTTTCATTGTTGAACTCAGAACCATTCGGGGGTGAGATGATTCCTGTAATCAATACAAACTTGTCTGAATCCGAATATCCTCTTATATGCTGCGTGGAAAAGATGCTCCCGTTGAGACGCCATCTCTGGTTCGATCACCTCATGTATCCCCATCCTGTGAAAGAGCTTTCAGTGGCTGACAGACAGCAAAGAGTGCAACAAAGATGGAAATATTAACTATGAAGAAAGGATTCTCGCAATTCATTGCACGTGCAGCTGCGTAGGGGAGTATTGTCTGCCCACGTTTGAGCATAATGGGTGCATTTTCAATTCAGGCAACGTTTTCATTGAACGTCCTTGGTAATTTGATTTGTGTTGTGTTGTGTTGTGTGTGCAGGTTGCGTAAACCTGCCGGAGGTCCAACAAGTCTTTCCAACTACTTGCAAGAGTGTATTTTATGACAGAAAACATGGTCGGACATGATGCTCCGCGGCAGATGAAGGTCAGGGCAGGATGATGAAGCCAGAGCTCTCAGAGCAGCTGCTTGCTCCCAACAATTAGAAAATCTAAAATTTGTTTCCTTTGTCTCTTAACATCATTGTAAAAGAGCCATTGGTGCCGGTTCACACCAATGCCACACCAAACATTGAATTGGAAACACACTTGCTGCGTAGCCAGCATTAGCATTAACAATTGTTTTCTTACCTGTTTTGAGGCCTTAATACAATAGGTTATAATATGTACACTGTTGCAGTGACTCGCTATCAGAAAAGATAATCAGTCGGATGGACAAACCGGGCCGGAGCTAGCAGGTTAGCATGCTACCTTAAGCAGAAGAAAAGAATGAACAAAATAGCAGAAAAAAATCATGCTTCTGTTTGATGCTGAACTATCAAAGATTCTTTTAGACTGCTAAGTAAATGAAATAGTATGGCTAACATTTGCGCTGGAAGAAATTTCAAATAGCTCTTTTAATGTTCTATTGTTTTTATTGGCTAATCACAAGGCTTGGTGAAGTCACATGGCTGTGGCTTTAAAGCCCTCACTTGTATCCTGCATCTTTTTGATGTTGTATTTCATAACCCAGGCAGAATATTGACTCCATCACATTATTCATGAGCCTCTAAGCAAAGCACATAAAAACCTAGATAGAAAAGCCTATACAGTATGCAGAAATTTAAAGTGGCGATTCATTTTGTTTAGAGGGCAAATTCTCTTTTTTCCCCCTCATTTCTCTGCCTGTGCCACTCTCTTTTTCTCTCATTACCCCCATGCTTCCTATCTGCATTAGAATTGCATATCAGTGGCTCACAGAGGCAGGGTAGTAGTTTCATACAAGGCCCCATAGCATATTCAGATAGCCTGGAGAAAGTCGTTTTAATGTGAGACTGGCATATATTTACAGGGAGAAAGAGCGAGGCAACGCGATGAGTGTGAGAAAGGAAGAAGGGGAGAGGAGATTACTGGAAAGATGAAAGCTGAAACAGCGACTGCCCCCCCCCACTGGTTCTGGAAGGAGCAAATATAGCCCCATATTTGGACAATTAGAATTAATCATCTAATGATGGAATTAATAAATGAATAACTTACCAAACTAATAACCAAACTTCTCATAACTATAGTGTGAAAGAGAAACTAATTTGTCATGAGCACAGAAATGTGTCATTCACACATATAGCGCTTACTATACAACCAGCCTATCTCTGTAAAACACACATTTGCCAATTTACACATTAGAAGCAATTTGCAGCAATTGAAGCATACTATAATACATATTGAAGCAACTATAATTTATTAAATTATAGATTATAATATGGAGGGCAATGTGTATATCTCATGCATACATCAGACCAGATAATTGGTGTTTAATTGTAAAAGTTGCAAGTGATGATGAGGCAAAACACATGTTGATGGACAGCCCATTTGTAAATTCAAGTGCTTTGATGATGATTTGTTTTTTTGTTTTTTTTTCAAATTCACATTTAAGGCATTGTTTCTCTTAATGCTCTTAATGCTCTCTAACTTAAATTGTGAAATATTTGGTCGCTGCTCATATTTAATTGACTGTTTCAGATTAATTGCTGTACCATACATTAATGAATTGAGACTCCTGAGGTTTAAAAATTATGCTGGTTGGAGATATGCGTGATGAATGAATATGAGCATTTTAAATAGCCACGCACAGTCATTAAAATAGCATTTTTCCTTTTTAATTTTAGTATTATTACTTTTTTTTTTTTTTTTTACACTAACAGACCAAATGAATGGTGTTGTGGGCGCTCGCATTAAAGATGCCTCAACAGACATTTATCACTGAATTGTGGGAGTGGAAACCCGCTGATGGATTTATGAAAACACAACACAGGTGTACGCTCATCCAAATTAGATTCTTGGATCAAATTAGCAAGGGATGCAGTGTTGACGGACTTGACTTTACCCGTGGACAAAGGGATGGGGGAGGCATAGGGTGTAGTGCAAGGGGTTCATAGGTGAATTGGGTAGGCAGCCAATGCGACCCCATCAAAGTCAGGTGCAGAACGTTCACAGGCAAGCCACGCTGTCGGGAATGGGAGGACTGCAGAGAGGGACAGCCGTCAGGGTGATTACTGATACAGCTGAGAAGGGGTCAAGGCGGTTGCAGGTCAAGATATGTGAATCACACACAAGATACTGCAATCCAGGCCAGGTTGTCAGACCTGGAACATTTGATGACCTCAGGTCATATCAAGGGTCTGTACTCGTTTTACACCCATACAAAAAAAAAAAAAAAAAAAAATCTGCCTGCTTTTTAGCCGCTAGAGGAGGACCAATAGGGAGGGAATGGGATCAAGGAGAATAGATCAGTGGAACAGTAACACTCGTCTGCAACAAAAGAAAAACACTGAAGATCGTTATAGTCTGTTTAAAGAAAAGCTCTCTTTCTTTTTTACTGGGCTAAGAAATATAGAGAGGAGAAGGCTGAGAGGGAGAATGAGGAAGACTAAATTATGTAAAAAAAAAAAAAAAAGGGTGAGATAAAGTGAGTAAGATGGTAAATGTGGGGGAAACAAATAATGAAAGCAAAGGGAATTACTGATGGAATATACACAGAGTGGAAGAATGAGCGATGAAGAGGGAGGAGGAAGAGACAGAGAGGGAGGTAAGTTAATCCAATTCATCTTGGATCTGAAAACACTCAGCAACCCAATACTATCCCATAAGTATCACAGGCGAAGAGGTGGTGGTGGGTGGAAGCAGAGGATGAGAGCAAGAGGCAAAGTTTGAAGGCCTTTATTTTTTCCGTTCATCTATTCACCTTCAACTGCTTATCCGTTTCCAGGATGCAAAGGTGCTGGGTGAGTCCGTCACAGGGCCAACACACAGAGACAGCCAGAGACCAACAAACACTCAGACCTACAGACAACTTAGAGTCACCAGTTAATCAAACATGATGTCTTTGGACGGTGGGAGAACATACAAACTCCACACAAAAAGGCCCCAGGCCGGGAACAGAACCCCCGACTTTCTTCTTGCGGGCAGCTGAGTTCACAAATAATATTATATTAGCGCATAAGAAGTTATAGGTGGATTTGTCAACTTTGTCTGCTTACACATCAACTCCATCAGACATGGAACCTGACGGAGCTGATCTAAGGGAAAGTACTTTCCCTCTGAAACATGTGTTGTACACTGCAGCTAGCTGGTTTTCCCTCAGTCTCTTTCTGTCTGCAGCAGCTGTCTCAAAAGCCTCACAAAAAATTCTTAAATTAAATCCACTATGGTTTAAAAAACTTAGAATAAATAAAAGACAGTGCTGACATGGTCCACCTCACATGGCAACAGCATGAACCACTATGCCGCCATGCAGCTCGCCTTTATATTTATGCACTTTTATATTTTATTCTTGTGCACGCATACGTCACAGAAAGTCAATAAAATTTGATATATTCAGACAACAAAAGAGAGTTTGAGCAAAGCAAAATGAGGCAGATGAAGAAAGACTGACTGCGAAGAGAAACCTTTCTCCAGTTCAAAGGTGGACAGCAGACTCCAGATGCTTTAGTTTTTGTTTTGGGCTCAAAATACAATGAAATTTTATTGTGTTTTGCCAAAAGAGACAGCTTTTATTTTTTGTGGAGGGGGGAAAAAACAAATTCCTGTCGTGGTATCAACAACAACAGGACCACAAGATAATATCAAGCTGAGAGTTTGTTTTTACAAATGGCCAAAAAAATATACTTCTACGTTCCTTAAATATAAAAAAAAAAAAAAAAAAACATTAGACAAATAAATGAATCTCCTAGTAAGCATGGACAAATTGAGCTTAGGTGTCGATATTCAGACTCTGATCTTATCCTTCCCAATAACAACAACAACAACAACAACAACAAAAAAGCAGCACAGCAGAGTTGCTGGTGTGATGTTCCAACCTCTCCCCTCAGGGAACCTACCTCCAGAGACCGCAGGTGGGCAAAACAATGAGGAAAAATACACGCCATGTAAGCAGCAGTGGCAACAGGTGGTTGCAGCAGAGATATGCTTCAGGCATGAGAGAGCCGACAGTGCAGCAGCGCAACGGAGACTTAAATAGGCCATAGGATGTGGTCTGCATAACCTCCAATCCACTGTTTCCCTCACATCAGTTAGTGTGGCTTCATCGGGTCGGACTGCCTCACATGCAGACGACTTGTCTGGAGCAGAGTAACATTTCCTGGTGGGCTGGTGTTCTTCTGGACTGAACCATGAATCGCTATTCAGATGTGACTTTAACTTTGTCTGCTAAGATCATTCTCCAGAGCCATTAACCTGTGTTCTATCTTTTGATCATCAAGGGCCTACATTGCTGGTTAGAGTGCATTGAAGTCTATGGGAAAAATTTGATTTATTAGCTCAGTAAACGTGCGCTTTGTGAGTTTATTTCCTTATTCTCCATTTTCAAGTCTTCTTTGATCCAATATGATGTTCATTTTTGTCCATAAAGCTAGGTATTCGTTTGGACGCGGCTGCTGTGTGATTGACAGGCTGGGCTGACATTTGGTCCCAGGTGTATGGAAGCGACTACCGGACACAGCAAGCTAAGTTGACAGTGAGCATGGCGACGACTCCAGAGAGGAAGGAGAATCTAAATTGTTATGATAATGAAGGATAGCTGCATCATTCCATCGTAATTCACAACTTCAAAGAACATTTTATTTTTCTGCTTTGGGGAGCCTATCCTCCATCCCTATTTATAATTGTCTTCTCTAAATATTGCTTGTAGTCAATCATTTTGCACAATGATGGAATTTGACTTTGCTTATGCTGGTGCTATTATGCTTACGTTTCTTGTACTTTACATTTATCTGGCTCTACATCTGGAACACTAAAACACTAAAACAAAAGTGGAATATGAATTGCTGCTACACTGACGACAGTCAGCTAAACCTGTTTTTCGAATCTGATGACCACACTGAGCTTTGTGTTGTCCTGGCCAGTCGCTTACTTCAGCATGATATCAGTTTCTAACCTCCCTCTTCATGGCTTACCCCAGGGACAAAAGAAACCTGGTTGTCTTCGTCTGACTATAACAACAGGAAAATCAGGCCTTACCTGACCCAGCTCTTGGTCTAGGTCTTGGGTAATTCCTCACTTCAGCTACTCCGGTGTAGTTTCTTTTGTGTTCAGTGAAACCCAGACTGTTGCAATCTGTCTGGTTTTCAATCAACCCAAAACACCATGTCCCCCGGCTACTCTTTCAAAAACACCGACACTTCCCATTGTCGCAAAAGTTCAAATCACCAGTGCTCCTCCAGAGTGACTTCTGGGTCTGCAACATCTACTTGAACTCAATCATTCAGTCCCATGCTCCTTCTCAGCCACTGTTTTCTGCAAGGGAAGTCGTTTGGCATTGAACTCCCTGACAAAAAGGCAACTGCTTTTATCCGTGTTTCCTACAAGGAGGAACAGACTCCCTATTTCAACAATCTCTACAAGAAGCGCTTCCTTTCCTAAAAACCTCAACACATCTCCCTTGCACTTAATATGAACTTTTCGTACACTTTCCTATTTGATCTCCTTCACTTTTTTTCATTTAGACCAAGGCCTTCGCTGCTCTGAAACTTTACTGTTATCCATCACTTGTAATTCGCTTTGGATAAAAGCACCTGTAAAATGAGTAGTTGTAAAACAAAACCTTGGCACTAAGAGTAAAGACACATAAAAATAAATAATAATAATAATAATGCAATGAATAGTTTTTATTGATGAATTAACATACAAAGCTCAACAGGTGACCCTTTGCCTTTAAAACAGAACTAGGTAGAATCCGCCAGCATGCGCAAGACTTCAGAACTGAGCATCCAAAGCCAATGTGCTGTACTCTATTCCCACCCCCTGACAGGCTGCTTGATGAATGCCCTGATTGTCGACAGTTGCTGCGACATAATCAGGCGATAATTTATTCATGTGAAAATTTTATTTTATTGCATTACGTTGAAACTTGATGAAACTTCCGTTTCAACTAAAGGAAAGTCTGATCTGAAGTACAACTAAACTCTAAAACCTGAACTTTTCTGATAGCACATCAAAGGTCTACATCTGATTAAACAGGCCAGCAGCTTTCCACTGCGGATTTGTAGATAAACCGGCTTCAGGCTGCATGTGAGCATTGCCAATTTGAGCTGCCTTCCAACACCAGGGCTTGGTCTGTGAATCGCATGTATACATTTTGGCATGTGCATGTATTTTCTAGCATTATCACATAAGTTGATTATCTGTTCTGACTCTTGAGCTCCTTCCAACATGGAAATTGGTTTCACTTCCTGAGCTGAAAATAAGTGATGTGTGTGAAAGCCGAGTTCCTAATGTCAAACTACATTTGAATTGGAGCAACCGTGACATGTAATTACTCACTAACTGATAAATGAGTTGGCTTTTGGACAGTCCTCCCAGTATGATGCACTTTTGAAACTTCCTTTTATTCCCAGAGAGATCGATGTTTTCCATCTCAATGGAGCGAAAATCCACTCTTTGTCTGCACAGCCACCATTTTAACCAAACAAACACAAGATCCAAGCACAAGCGCCGGCAGTGACATGGACAGAAATCCTCTCCCTGTCAAATTGGACATGATTTGCTTGCACGTTTCCCACAAAGAGAAAGAACCCAAAAGGTTGACCATGTTCGCAAAACATGAGTGCATTTCCAAGGAGACTCCTGTGGAACCCTTCCCTCTGCAGACGCTAACGGAAAATATAGGTTATTTCACCAGGGGCTATGCATAATAATAAACTCTAGTTGTGCAAAGTAATCAGTTTTCCACCAGCGAGCATGCCACACTGTCTCGTTATACACGTACCATATTGTGTAGGAATAACCTGTTTCTCATTAGCGCTTTGGGAAATGCCATGGTCGGGCTCTGCTGATACATTTGCTCTTTCGTTCGCACAAAGCCTCAGGCTACGAGCACGGAGGCAGCTCAAGACTCCGCAGCTCAATTGAACAAAAGTCGCTGAAAAAGGAAACACAAGAGTGATGAACAAGATTGTTTTATTGACTCTTGTCCAGATGTGCACTTTATAGCGAGCTAAGAGTCTAGAAAGCACAATCCTTTCTGAGCGTGTATTTCAAAATAAAACGCACTCAGCTGCCGCCTTTGGATCTGATGCCAGCCAATTTGAACTTTATTTGCAGAGGTTAAACAAAAGAAATTCCTTTTTTTTCTCTCTCTCTCTCTCTGTCTAATTCTGGCTCCCACAGTTTATTGAAACCTTCAATCGATCATCCTCTGGGTAAGATTAGCCCACTTTTCGTCATCCAGCTGCTGAGATGCTCCCCAGACAACCCAGAGAGGTGTCATCTTGGCCCCAGCTCGCCACATTCCTAGTGTAGTTCACTTTTTTCCTCCATCAAACCAACATGCCTCTGCAGTTTAATACTGAGACAGTAAGATAGTATTGACGTCTTACATCTTTGAAGTCAAACTGTGTGCCTCTGCTGATGGGATTAGCCCAGTTTTGATTATTGTGAATTTCATATCTCTTCCTTTTACTTTTTTTTTTTTTCATTCAAGTAACTACATTATTTAGACTTTCATTCTATTCTGAGAAAATCTGCAGAGCCATGCATGCTCTCACATAGCTGTGCCTCACGCATTTATAAATAGCCAACCACAGGAGCTGCTAAGCACAATTACTGCCTTGCACTACTGGATTAACATTAGAGGGCCTTTAAACAGTCCCACTGGGGTAATTATTATTGTTACTATTATCATCATATGTTGATTTCTTGCTGTTCTAGCAAGTGGACTTATACTATTGAACTTATATTGTTATGGCTACTGTTTGATAACAAACAGTTGTAAACAAAGTAATTGGAGAGCTACTTCTTTCCCTTCCTTGAAAGCAAGAAGCGAACCCTTAAAATAAATTTGTGTGTTTGTTCAGGCCTTCTGTAAAATACGAATAATGAGCCTGTTTTTGTCCCTCACACTTTCACCATCGGAAGTAAGGTCTTACTCATAGGCCTTCTGAGAAACAGGTCCAATGGCTGAGACAAGCTCTACCACATCACTCTTTTGCTTAAACTAAAACTGTATGAGCCAACTTTTTTTTTTTCCTGCTTTTATTTGTTTATCTTCTTTGGAGTTATCTTAATCGGCATGTTAATCTCAGCCAGATACTATACGTAAGACGGAGCTACAGGAAATAAACCCGGCTGAAGTGCAGCTTAAAGCAATTTCAACGTTTTTTTGTGACTATGGCCATCATCTTTTCTGGTTGTAATAACACCGTACTTGTGTCTCTACTGAGATAAGAGAACAGGCTCAACAGAGCCTTTTTTATTTTGTGTGAAGTAACATGAGGCTGAAGCACATCAGTTCTTAACTCTGAGTGGTCCTTTGTAGCAGCTAATGGAAAAAGCAGCACTTGGTTTAATTACATGCTGCTGTATCACTTAACCAAACCACTTCCTATGAGGGTGTCCTTCATTCTCCTCATGAACCAAAACCCACCTAACAAAAGTGGCCTCTCCCTCATCTTTTGTCTTCTATCGCCAAGCAACTGTTTTTATTAAGATCCAACATCGGCTCTTAGTTTCTGAGCTAATATCCTGAATCAATTTATCTTACAAAATTGCATCTAGTTGATACCTTCAGATATTAGCACATGCAGCCCTGTTGGCCTCAATATGAAGAGGAAATATCACTAACAAACAAATAAAAGCAAAAAGAAAATTCAGTGAAAAGCCTTTACAGATTCCGAGGAGAACGCCTTTGCAAAACTGCCATCACTAACTGCTTGCAGAACATATAATGTCACAATGGCTTTGAATGGTGGCCAGTTTTTCTGTGTCGAGTCACAGTGAAGTCAACATTTAAGCATTTCAGAATGAAATGGTGTAACCTCACCATTTCATCTCATCACACATCTGTGTTGATTGTAAATGGTGTATTTGGCATATAAACTTGAATAATAGCTAAGAACATGTTTTATAATGTTACAGTGACCTTTGACCTTTCATATTCAAGATCTAATCAATTTACTTTTGGGTCCGAGTCAAGCTCCCATAGCATGTTAATTTAGATATCAAGTTCACAAGAATGGGTCAGTTAAGCCCAGAAGACAAAAGTGCCTTTGGAAGTAATACATCAGATAAATTGAGACTAAAGACGACAAGTTTGACAAAATATGATAAAATATGAGTAATCATTGATTTGCACATGAGGAGGAAATTATTATTATTTTTTTTAAAAGAGGTCTAAGGTCAAGGTCGCACGAACCTCACAAAACATGGTTTGGGCTTGGACCAAACGTGTAATTTCAGTAGATTGTCAAAGAAGCAGCTACACTGAAAGGCACAATGGAGGAAATGTTGTAAATCCGGGACGCAATAAAGGAGAGTAATAGTGATGACGAAAAATGATAAAAATCTAAAAGAAAACTTTTAAACAAAACCTCCTGTGTGATCATGGCCTTAGGCTGCAGCTGCCCCTGTTGACATTTCACATGACCTTTTGAGTGGGTGTCAGTGGGAGAACATCGCCTGTGGTGATTTATAGTGCTGCCTTTTTGACTTTACATGATTACCAATGTCTTTTTGGACGGCGCCACACACACTCAGGGCCTTCTCTTGGGGAGAAAAGTGACAGATCCCGCGTTAAGTGTCAACGTCAAATGTGATAAAGACTAAATCACGGCTCCTACCTGTGCTGCTGACAGATATGTTTATGCCTTACATCTCATAAGTCAGAGTGTCACTAAGAGTTCTTCCTCTTGTGGAACTACCCCCCACTTACCCCACCTGTCTTGCCATCACAGTGTGGTGAACTCACCAGAACGTGACAGCAGGAATACCCCGCAGAGCCCTTCCAGTAGGGTGTGAACAGTTTTACATTAGGCATAGTGAAAGGGTGCGACTGTTTCTCAACTGGGCTCCTCACATTACCTCTTTTTTCCAAGGGAGCAAACCGACATGTGGGACAAGTGAGGCAGCCGCTTCATACAAACCTACTCCTGAAGTCAAAGTGCCCCTTGACACTCACCCATGTAGCATGAGCAATGTTAACCAGACACTTGATTCAAGCATTTCAAATTACTGCAACTGGACAAAGCTCCAAAACACCATATATATATATATATATATAAAAGAGAGAAAAGAAATTCTTATCTTTTGAAAAACTAGAGGCATGACACTGTTTGACTCTTCACAGTATTGGGATTAACCCACTTTCCAACATGCAGTGAAGTTGCAGAGGTTTGACAGTCCGACCAGCCAGACTCCATAATGGAGCATGAACCGGACTGACCCCTCTGCTTCAAAGCGTCTGCTTTTTAGGAACTAAGGGGAAACTGACCAGATATTTTGCATTTTCATATTGCCCAAGGCTTTCTGAAGAATTACCAGTCATGTCCCATGCAGTATGCCAATCTGAAAGCCAGTTATACAAACCAGAATAAAGTCTGGTTATTTTCTTGCTGTCTCTGCATGAGAAGGAAAACTCTGTTGGATATCATACATGCACAATAATATCCTACTATTACGAGTAAATAACACTCAGAATTAAAGATGGGTTTTGGAAATTGCATATTCTGTTTGTCGTCTTATGAACACTACCAATTATTCATTCAATTTCTATTGTGTGCAATATACATTTATTTATCAATTTATCATGTGCAATAACAATGTCATCTCTGGTATATTAATCCATTCCAACATTTCTCTTGTAAATAATGCAACAGTTATAATGATCTATTATCGTTATTGTTTTTAGTACCTAATATTTCTTTATTTCTTTATTTATGTACATATTCTTCTTTTATTCTGCTCATCTATTCACTGTCCACTTGCTGCTAGAACAATGCAAACTTCCCCATTTTGAGACAAATAAAGGAATATTTTATCTTACACCATGTTAACCTTTTTCTTTTTCCTAATTTAGGATTTTCTGATAAAGGCATGGAGTGCGCAGATGCTGGTTTTCAGAGCATGTCGAGGCATTTTTGGCAACACAAAGCCTGACCAACAAGATTATTGTTTCCAAGCTTGATGGAGAGACAATTACTGTAAAAAAAAAAAAAAAGAACAAACAAACAAAAAATCCTCTCATATAACAGCATTTTCAGTAAGATGGTTGAAGTTGAAACAAGAAGTTAAGGAGGAATATAAGCCAGCATCTTCGTTCGTCATCAAATCTAATCCAAAATAATGACAACAGTCTGAATACTGCATATACGGCAGTTTAATAAATATCTTTCCATAGAGTGCCCACATGAGGCTCTTCTGTTCTGACACTATTCTGAAGCTATTTCACAGACATTCCAACAGATTATTGAAGCATTCTTACTTCCCAGACCTCACCTTTCCTAGATTTTTGCTATTTACGAAACACGACCAAATCTGGACTTTTCGTTTCCTAAAATGAGCGACTGCTTTGTCCTTGAGATGGGTGTAAATTCCGAAAAGTTAAGAAATCACAGTCTTGGAATTTATCTGCACTTGAAACATCAGATTGACCCATCCCATTCCTCATAACATACTTTTGTGCAACACATAGTTCAAGTGAGTACACAACCGTATACGAGCGTGGATCTATTAACTGTTTCTAGTTATAACCTATCATAATACATAGATATTTAGATACATATAGTGCCATCTGCCAGAAAAACAAATACAATACTACTGTAAAGTTGCTATTTTAATATCCAGAGTATTTATGACATATAAGCCGCTGCTGAGTTGTGCCACTTGACACTTCACGTGGCGTTGGGATTAGCCCACTTTACTCCACAATGTTGTCAGGACTACAGGGAAGTGACACCAGCAAAATTCCCCTGTCGTTCTCTACATGGGAACGAGAAAGCCCCCCCACCAACCCAATTTGCACAGGCCACCATCCCAGTAAGTTCTCTTGGGATGATTGTGCCTCTGGGTTTTCACTGCCTTTTACTGAAAAAAAAAAACAGTTTGTGAGGTAGAGGCACCTTTTTAGAGCCCAGATACAAATAGTTTCTTTTTTTCTTTTCTTTTTTTTTTTTTTTTTTTTTTGTGCCATCAACCTCACCACCCTTCTCTTTCCTCCTCTGCTTCCCTAATCACCCGTTACCATTTTCTCCCTTCCTCCTTTCTCTTTCTCCACATGCTTCATTGCAAGTGTTTCTCGGCTTGTGCGGGTTTTTCTGATTTCCCTCCAACTCCTTTGATATGGAAATTAAATGACTCCACTCAATGTCAGAAAGGCTGAGGCACAATCCCAGTGTACGCTGTTTCTTTTTTAAAGAAAAGTGCGGGGGGGTCCTCTGCTGCAGCAAAACATTGTGGAGAGAAAAGACAGAATCACAGCACATGATTACAGCAAGGTATTTTGCTGAGCATTATTGAATTTGATATGTCCACTCATACAAAGGGAGGTTCTTCAAACACACGCCTCAGGGAGTGAATTTTGATAAACATTGTTTTACCCCCGAGTTGCTTTTACCGCTGTTTCCCCCACCGGCTCACTCACCTGTAAAATAACATAATGTTAAGGATAAAATGGAAATTGTTGCCTTCCTAATGAGCTCATCAGTAGCTGACAGTAACTGTATGAAAACCTCACGTGTTTGTTAGTATTTCAGAGCTGAACCCTCCTTCAGTGACGGTGATGGCAGATAAAAAGAAAATGAGACCCTGATTGAACTCTTTTTCCCCAAGAAATAAAGGCAACTTTGGCTACAGAGCGAAAAAGCAACATATTGCAGTGCGCTGAGTGTATCACTGCTGGATACAGTCGAAACTTTATAATCATTGACAGAAAATTTCAGCTGATGAAACGTATTTGACCTCTGGGTGTGCCTCGTTGAGGTAATGAAATTCTGAAATAAAGCCAGGCCATCGGGGAACCGCCTTAATTTCCCTGTTCAGTTTAAGGTCTTAACTTTAACCTTCCCTGCTGTTCTATTTTATTACTGAGCACATTATAACTCTGGGATACGATGACACAGATCAACTATATGGGGCTATGCGTGCATATTTATGTATATATGGGAGATAATAATCTAATCGATTTTAGTACAACATAAGGAAAAGTTGGCAGCTGCTCTGAGCCCCAGGAGTTCAGGAGTCTCAAAAGCTCCAGCTTTACAGTAGCTCAACTGGTTTGGTGCCAATTTAATCGAAACTTGTTTGCAAATATGCAACACTAAAGCATTGTGTGTGTGTGAGTGTGTGTGTGTGTGTGTTTAATTTATGGCTGCAGTCCATAGGGAGACTTTGAATACATTCAAAATAACAAAGTCATTGTTAGACAGTAACTAGATTTCTTTGTGATTATTTCCTGGTGGACCATTGTACATGAAGACATAATGCCCAGACCTTCAGTGTTTTCTGGCTGTCTGTCCGTTTGAATGCAATTGCCCAAGACATCCGCTTTGACAGGGTTTTGTCAGATGTGTTACAATTGTTCACTTTTCCAATCTAATTAGATGAACAGATTAGACTGGTGGTCAGTGGTTACCGCAGAGTACATTTACCACATTGGCATTCAAGGAAAGGTCAGTTTAACCCCACAAAACATCTTTCCGCCGCAACTCAAGACTTCACACAGAAATCAGCACAATATTTTACAGAAATGGAAAAATGATTTTAAGAAGTTAGGTAGAGTAATTATCATGGTACGAAAACTGCCACTAAAACGACAGTTTAAACTTTTTCTTTCCGATTCCTTTTAAATATTTTGACATTACTTTCCTTATGTCCAATTACTCTCTACCTTCTTTCTGTGTTTGCCCTGAATCGTCATCCAGGGCTTTGCTGCATTATCTTCGACTGGTGTTGAATTCAGGATTCCTTTAAAAAGTGCCTAGTTAAAGCCAAAATACAGATCTTTCTCTTTTTTCTTTTTATTCACTTGGAGGAGGTTGTATACTTTGAACCAGAAATAGCATCATCAGGTCTTCTTCTCAGGTAGAACATGACCTCTGATAGCCTCCACCAGTAGAGAATGGCAGTCAAAAGTCCGAGGGATGAAAACAGGGGCGAAAGGTCCCCTGCCGCTGATGAAATTCTGCATTACTTTTTGCACATGGACAGAACAGCTGGAGGAAGTGAGAAGCCTGTTCAATCAACACTTTTGAATGCATTTTCCCAAACACCACAGCTTAATGTGAAGAGACTTTCACTGTAGCTATGATTTTTTTTTTTTTAATTATTATTATTATTTTTTAAGGAACAAAACTAAGTTACATAAAAAAATCCCTGCATAAAGAAACGAAAATGGAAGAAATCAATCCAGTGAAATTGGGCGATTAGATTGACTGAAATAGTGATTTTCTGAGTAATTTATATATAACTGTCTAAGAAAACTATTGTGAAGAAAATACATGCACTTTTCGAAACTTTATGCTGCATGAGCATGTCAAGGTGGATGTGGGTGTTTAAGGTGGAAGGTTCTTGCGTGGGTATGAAGCTGCACCACGCTGTGAACTGGGCAGGCAGATTTTAAGATGAACAAAAGGACGTTTGTGGAGGAAACGCAGCATCACGTTGGTTCAAGCTTTCTTCAGTGTGTACTGTTCGCTGTGCTGGATGAACTCGCCAAATCCCTGACACACCACTTACAGTCGGTGTGAAATACTACAGGACAGGCTGCACAGCCCGTAGAAAGGGGAGATCGTCTCAGTTTTTTTTTCCTGGCTAATCGCTGATGGACACGTTTCCTTTCTGTCTTAATTTCTGACATAATTGCAAACGTGTGATGAACAATTTCTTAAGCATCATAACAAGATTTTCCTTTTCAGCTGTCATTTTGCGTGACAATCTTTTTAGCTAGATGTGTTTGTGTTGGCCAGCTTCTGTATTTTCAAAATAAAATCCTGGGTTAGAAAGGCATGACAATATTAATGGGAGATATTTGTATAAAAAAAAAAAAAAAAAAAAAGCATTATTATAATGTACCATACAGAACCAATTATCTTGATTGATTTACTTAGTTAACATGCATAGCTAATGGATGTTAAATGCGTGTAGAGCTGGTCACAGTGAGTCTGAGAGACAGCAAACTTTTTATTGACTAAACAACAATGCTGCCCCTAGATGCTGCAACATTTGGAGTACATGTGTTTTACCTACTCAACATAGAGGCGTTACCTCAGGAAAGTCTTCTCTCATGCACGTACGCCCTTTTGTGTTTAATGACTTACAATTAAATATTTAGAGCTAAAACTTAAGAAAATATAAATCCAAAAATGACGCCTCACATCAAAGAGACAGTTGCATGCTGTATGCGTGTGTGTGTGTGTGTGTGTGTGTGTGTGTATGTTTGTTTCACTGCCAGCGTGACAGAATTGGGGCAGATGGCAGGTTGCTGGGGGTTTTGACAAATGCATACAGATCAACAAACAGAGAATCTGTGCACACAGAGCCACGCTCATACAGATGCACATTCTGGCTTTTGAGTGGTTGAAGATTGAATGAGTGGTTTCTACTGTCTTCTAATTTATTTGTTTATTTATTATGTATTAATTTTTAGAGATTTGTAGATGTGTATTGAGTTTACACTCGTACATACAGCCTCCAGGAACTAGCCATATGCTCGCACTCCAAATCACAACACAACACAACACAACACAATAACAACTCTCACCTTCTCAACTACAAGGACTTTGTATGTTACAGATCTATTATGGCAGCCAGTATAGCATTGACTTGTGTGAAAACTCACGTGAAGATTGTACGAGTTCACAGCACACATTTCCCCCACTAGGCGTCCTTCAGCTGTGTGTGCTTGCAACTAACGAACTAACACAATATTGTACAATTTCAGGAACTAAAGGAAGGCCCAAATGACGGGACTAAACTCACAAGTCTTGAGTGAGTTTTTAAACACTGTTTATGGTTGTACCATTTTCATTTGTGTGGTTGGCAGTTAGTTTCTGGACGGATGGGGCTCATGGTCGTCCACTAATTAGTCAGAAACTAATAGTAAATTTGCCTCTGCCATTGGCGTATGATTCTGTGTATTCATGGTAGAAACTGTAAGAGAACTTTTAGTTGATGATCTTAATGGCTAGTGGCAGAAAGTGATGAATAATGAATGTGTATATCATTTGATGTATGTGATTTCCTTTCTGAGACAAGAAAAATGCTTTTTTGCAGTTTATACCATATATTGATTTTCCTTTTTTTTTTTTTTAACTGCTCTTTCATTCCATCAATGTGTATCCTATCTTTGACTGGGCTCCTCTGTTGGGACACCTTCACTTATCTGGACTCCATCTCTCCAGAGATCTACACAGAAATCCTCTGGACTCTGGGAGGAAAAGCACAGCATCCTTCACTCCACCAGTTCCTACCAGCACCTCCTGCTTCCCTTCTCCTGTCCATCCTTCTGCATCTTGTCTGTCCTTTATTCCCCCCTGTATTCACTGAGGTGTAGCTCTGCCTTCCCTGACACACAAAGGTCATTCCACTCAATAAAGATCACAAACTAGCTTCAAGGGAGGGCTGTGATGGTCACACACATGCACTGAAACAATAAAATATTTAGCTGTAACACTAAAAGAGCATCAAGCTCATAGAAAGGTTGACACCCTGTGGTGTTAAATGATGAGGACAAATGCAGATGGAAAAAACCCTAAAAAAATATAAAATAAATAAATAAATAAAAAAAAATATTCTGAGTTATTATTTTCACATTACATCACATTACCGTAGTTATTTCATCATTGTGGAGGACAATTAAGCATTTTTTCATTATCTGTGGTTGATAGCAGCATTCTCACGCTCATGGTGGCTTGAAAGTTGTGTCAGAACAAATATTCAGAAACTCTAAATATTTGATAAAGATTTACATCCAATACATAGCAAGCTTGCACTGTTAATTATGACTTACAAGGCAAAAACACAATATGACAAATTTGGTGTGTGTTACAAAATAAAATCAAATATCATTAAACACATAGGAATCCAGAAGCCAATAGCTAGAGAAACAGAAATAAGAGCTGTCCCATTTCATCAGTGTCTGTATTCATTTGAAATATATTTGGTGACATTAATTTATTTATTGAGCCATTCATTAATTTATTTAGTTTTGATTTTGGCAGTTTATGTCATCCATATGTGTGGAAGGGGCATTCCAAAAAAGCTGACCTACTTGGTGGTATTTTTTATTTATATTTTACATTGACTTATTGCTGCTCAGGCGACGTAGTGAGAAAATGACCTTGAGCTCTTCCCGTGGCTCCATGTTAAACAGTACAAAACTGATTTCAGGTGCAAAATCAGACCTTCACCTTCATGGTGTTGGCTGCTAATTAAATTACTTCATGTGATGCCGAGACATTAATTAGTTTTTTAAATAAGAACATCACAAATATAAATAAAAAATAATATGAATCATTTAAGAAATTATACACTTACATTTAAACATATATATATATAATTTGTTATATATTACACACATTATAAATTTACTTGATGATTAATTCATTTATTTCACTTAATCTTGGGAGTTGGGACAAAACATTTTCAGAAAAACTTTTTTTGAAAATGTACACTATATTGATTAGGGTTGTATATTCACGTGTATAAAGATCTGTAGTAGTTAACCATGTAGAGGTGCAGGCTGGAGGCCAATAAACATGCTTACCTTAAAGACTTGTTTTGACTTAATTTAAGTCAACTCTGTCAGACACACTAAAAGTATATAATTATATTTTAATAATAATAGCCCAGCAAGAATCTTAAGTTCTGATGTATTCATAATAGTCTTTAGTTACTTTAGTTACTCTAATATGCAATAACATATAATAAGCACCGTCAGACATAAAATCTGTTGTAGTTGTCGGAATGGCATGTTTTGTCCCTCTGCAGGAAAAAATCACGACAGCTAGCTAGCTAGATTTGGCTATTGTTAGCTGTGTCCATAATCTCAATAAAATGCCTGACTTGATTCCACTATGGTTTAAAAGAAGTAGCATAATAGAGAAATTGTGTCGGCATACAAAATTGACATTTTTCATTTAAAACATAAAGGAATGTCTAACTTACGAGACCATGTGTGGTACTGCTGCATTCACCACAGTCAGAAGAATGCAAAGGGGTCCTCAGGGATATAGCTGACCATGCTGTTGCCTGATTTAAGGAGGTTTATGAAAAATCTGGCGGAGTTGACGGAAACAGAGGACACAACTTTGATAAGCAGATTTCTATGGAAAATATTTTTTGATTTTCATGGAATGCATTGTTTTATATATTTATAAACCTTATCTTTGATTTGTTATAAAAGTTTTTCGCAATTGTAGAGATTTTTCAAGTTTTTTGGGGCTTTGCTGAGGACAAGAGAAACAACATGGGGCATCTAACCACTGGCCATTCATTTAAACAAATATCCCCTAAAAAAGTAATTGTCTATGCTAAATAATTAACATCAGTATTCACAATTCCTTTAGATATGACTTTATGTGCATTTTGTATTTATAAATTTTAATTTTTTTTTCTATTTTTTATGTGGGATATGTTTTATGCCGATTCTCAAGACTCAGTGATTTATTATTGACACAAATGGAACTCCATGACTTTGACATGCTAATGATGGTAACTCATGTTAGAGCAACTGTCAGTGTAGAAGTAAATATGTTTCCATATTTTATCATTACTTCCACTCGTTCAGCAGTTTGACTCAGAGTCCACAAAAAAAAAAAATAACTCTTTACTTGCTCTCTTTCTCTCCCACTTCCTCCCTTAACCCCAACCTCCCTCGTCTTATTCCTCTTTCTATTCGCCCTTATAGCTCCCTCCTCTCTCAGTTAGCTCCCTGCCTCATCATAATGATCCCATTTTCTGCCACACTTCCACCTCTGATAGCCTCCATTTTTTGAACATCTTCAACACATAATCAGTCTCATTCACATTATCGCCCCCCTCCTTATCTGAGGCACTGACATTACCATCTGCCAAGTCAAATTGGAGCCATGCCGTGAATATGTACTGTTAAATGATTCAAAAATAATAGGTCCACTCTTACATCTATTCATTGTCTTTCACCCCCTCCCCCCTCCCCGACCCTTCCTTTTACCTTCTCATACACCGATATACATCTTTAAATCCTCTACTCATCATAGCCTGCTTCCCTACTCTTTCCGCAACTATATCTCATTTTTATCTCCCATTTAATTTGATAAACTCCCTTTTTAACACATTGGATACTGTGTTGCTGAAATGAATTACACTTGTCTATATTTCAAAAGCATAACACAATGAGTTGTGTTATGCTTTTAATAGTGCTCTTGTCAGGTACATGCTTGGCTTCCCGTCACTTGAAGCGGCCACACCCCTAATTATTAAATAGAATTTAATTAATTATTTAATTCTCTGCACAGGTGTGAGTTGATGATGTTAGCAAAATAACCAAAACTGATTACTGCACCATGCTGTAGAACCAGAGGCAGGTGATCATTCAAATGAACTATGGTTTTTAGCACAAGCGCTCCCTGCTGCTTTGAGAAGCTCCAACTCAGTTGTCTGGCAACAACAGTTCTGCCTTGGTTGAGGTCAGTTAGGTCTTCACATCTGACATTTTTTCCTGCATTCACCGGTCAATACATTGACAGCGAGAAACCAACTGCTCACTTACCATCTACCGAGCATCTTGTTGTTACAGGATCATCGATATATTCTTCGGCTTATCTGTGATTGGTATATTGGTATATTTTTGGTATATTTTCAGCTCAGTTGAGCTGTGTCAACGTGAGGGAGTAACACAAAAATCCATGTCAAGAAAGCCAGATAACTGGACATGTGTTCAAGGCAACAGGTGCTGAAGCAAATGTTTTCTACGTCCACAATAACAGAAATATAGCGTCATCCTACCCAAATAGCCAGATCCATCTGGTGGATAATTGGGCCAAATGTTTGAGTTTCTTCTGGGCCAGTATACAACATGGTCCCATGGTTCAAATCCAGTGCACATCCAACCTGCTCGGAAGATATAACTTCCAGCTCTGGAATATTTCCGGGGCGAGCACACAGACAGAAAAGAAAATCTTCGTCTCATTCTAGCCAGATGTGCTAGTATATGAGTCATAGAACTGGAGTGTATACTGGCCCAGGAGTTTTATTTTGCTATCTGGTAATCTCTGTCCTGTATAGAGTGGGAGAGAAAAAGAAAGAGAGAGCTGGTCTTAGAGTCAAGTGGAACTGAAAACATTCATTTCAGAAAGACTGTTGAAAGACATTCCACAAGTGATTTTCCCAAAGACTTAAATTGTAGATGCTAGGTGTTTACAGCCAGCTCTCTACACACCCCAAGAAAACTGATTATAGCCTTCTCTAAAATGACATCTAAATGCCTGCACCCTCGCCAGTGGTCTGTTAGCTGTCTTTAGATATTTTAATTGGACAGAGATATTTCTCAAACTCTCTGGATATCTTTAACTTGGAATTTTCTCCCTGCTACATTACTACTGTTCGTAAATATTTTTGCTACAATATGACAGCATTAGTTCTCAGAAGGGAATACTCTCTTGGTCATTTCTCCTCAAGCTACACTTAACACGCAACGTTGAGAGGCATCGTGGGCAATGCAATCAAAGCCAAAGGTGAAGAGTCTTAAACCATCATTCTATCTAATGACGATCAGGGGGCAGCTCCGCTGATTGTACATAGAAGCGGGGTTGCTTGGGAAATATATAGGAAATGTCCCAACTCCTTGATTTATTATCTCAGTAAATAATGACTTTATGTTCTCAATGGCTAGTTTAAAGTCTTCTTCAATATGACATTTAAATAATGGTCCCATTTAAACCCTCAGCCTTCCAGTTCTCATCCAATGTGTGTCATTACTGTGTTTACGAGATCATAAAGTTTAAAACGCCGCAGTAAATTCACAAATAAAATAATCCAAAAAATAATAATTTTTGCAGTTTAAAAAAGCTAATGAGATAAAATGTATCATTTCCATCATACTGTAGCTGTGGAGACTGACATTGACTGAAGAAGATCAGATTTTTAATTAAAGATCTATATCTACTTCTGTCAGTCAATTAGCTGCTGCTGCATTTTTACGCTGCTTCCTCAACAGGCAGTCCCCTCCTCTCATTTCAGACTACCCTCAATTTATGTATCATTAATTTCCTTTTCATCATTTCCTGCCTCTTTTTCTCTTATCCCGGTATCCATACTCTCTTCTTTTCCCCTAATTCATCTCTCATTCATCGTACCTCACTGCCTCCCCACTTCAATCTCTCTCATCTTTCCGTCATCAGCCCTCTTTGAGTATCATACTACTGCTCTTTTACAGTCGAGCCTTTGAAGTATAGGGTTCATTATGTTCTTCTCTCTCTCTAAATTATTTCTTTAATAAAACAAACAAACAAAAAAAAGTCCCCTCTATCTTCTCCCACTCATTCACCCTCTATCATTCCCTTTCAGTCATCTCTTGCTGTTTTTTTTTTCCAATCAATCCATCCATCCATCCGTTTGTCTACTCTGCTATTATTCCTCTGGATTGTTGTCCTATCAGACCACAAAAGCCACATGAAAAACAGAGTTACCCCGCCGCTGCTTCATCCAGCTGTCTCTTCATCGCTCTTGCTCATTATCTCCTCAGTAACAGTCCCCATGGTGATAGCGTTGCTGCGAATCCAGGACATCCTTGAGAAGAGGTGATACCTGTTCAAGAGAGCAGAGAGTGAGGCTGAGATAGAAAGGAGCATGGAAAGAAAAGAGAATTAGCCTGAAAATGAAGGAAAAGAAAAATGCTGAGAATACTTAGCTGATGAAATTAAGAGGGAGGAGAAGACTAGAGGAGAACAAGATGTTATGCAGCAGAGGGATGAAAGTCAGCAGTGGATATTTTATCATCAGAATGTAACACCTTCCTCCATCAGTCAAAAGAACACTCCGCTGCAAGTGTTCATAACGTCTTTGTTCATTTCAGAGGCCATGTTAACAGTTGGGAGCAATCAAACCCCATGGTCTGAAACGGTGGATCAGCCAGGGTTGGTTTCTTCCCCTTAAAAAAAAAAAAAAAAAAAGTAAAGCTTAACTAAATACGAAACATACATTTTTTAGACACTAAACTATAATTTAAACTTTAATATAATCAAACTATACAAACAGTGCAACATGAATGCAACATCTTCTACTATAATTTCAATATTTAGGCTGGTTCTGACATCATGGTTGTTAACCGTTGCAGCACATGCTGAAGCAGTGGCGGCCAATGCAGATGTCCAATGTTGGCTATGAATATAATGTCAGTAATTCAACAGTTGGATGATGTAATTATCCTGCGGCCCCTGTCTGTATGAAAAAAGGTCAATGAGTTTAGTTAGGCTTCTAATGAAAATAAATCAAATGTTTGATCGATGACCGCCATTATGCCAGGCGGCATGGACACACATGTGCCTGGGCATAAATCTGTGACAATAACACTTTCTGAAAAATGAAGATGAATGATGCATTCACCACGTCGCCACATATTCAGAATCAGTACATCAGTTGGTAATATATGTCACTTAATACATATTATGTTCAATATAAAAGGGAGGTAGCAGCTTATGAAACAAGACGAAAAAATATTCACATCGGATATTTCCTTTGTTTGTTCTAGATAAAGGTACAGTAAACCATAAAAACCAGAGAGTTCATCACAAAAACCTACACGTGTTTGCGTTGTTGAACAGCTGATTTGAATTTTCTATCTTATCTGATCAGGAGTTCTGCTCATCCTTTTGAGCAGAAATTGTGAAAAATCGGTTTCAAGGCCTGATTCCAGAGACTTTGAATATACTAGCAGCTGACAGGTTGTTTTTGAATTCACAAACAGCTGCAACACACGTAACTTAAATGTTAGAAAAGCTGAAACGATGCTCTTTGCAAACCGATGCAATGTAAAAGACAGTGAATGGACAAAGAAGGAGTGTATTTATTCAAATCTCTTGGTTTTTATCATTGATCAAACTCTTTTCCCTAAAAATGTGTTTAAAATATGGGTAACACACAAAAATTCTACCTTATATCTACCTTATTATTATTATTATTATTATTGTTATTATACCTTATTATAAACGCATCAGAAACTCTTTATGGAGGCATCCTTCACATTCCTATTTGATTGATTGATTGATTCTCTCACACTTTTTATACTACATTATAAATTGGCCTCAAACAAGTTAAACCCTAAATCCATTTGAATCCTTGTTAAAAACACCCCTAAGATTTGCAACAAAATATCAACACTGTCACATACTCATCAATTCTAACATCAAATTTTTAAAAACTTGATATTTACACTTTAAAAAGATTTTACATTTTAAAATCATCCATTGTACCACAGCCCCTCCTCTACAAAAAAATAAATAAATAAAATAAAAGGCCAGAAAGAGACTCACGAGCCACTTTATGAAAAATCGAGAAGGCAATAAATCAAAAATCAAATTAAACTTGGAAACTCGTATCCTTTCTTTTGTGGTGGCAAATCAGTGAAATATTCTTCCAACAGAATTTTTAACAACGTGCAAAATTTCAAATCCTTTCAAATTTGAAAAAAAAATAAATAAATAACAACAACAACAACAAAAACGTTGTTAACTAGCATAGCAAATTTTGTAGATTTGTGAGTGATTGGGTTTCCGTGGATTTGAATGTGAGGAGGATGGCATAATGTTTTATTTTCTAGCCCCGGGAAAACAGGGTAAAATTAGAAGCTCTCCTGCCTGTAAACAAAGTTAATGTTCGCTCTATTCCATTTCATTCAATGTAATGCAGAACCTGTGATTGTTATGTATATATATAAAAAAAAAAACATTTTCAATAATTTCATCCCCCCAAAAATGACATTACATCACACAAACAGTAAAATTAGTTTTGTGCAGTTTGTTTGTTATGGTGTGTGGTTTTTCTTTTATTTATTTATTTTTTTTATTATTTCTTTATTTTTCACTTGTTTTATTTTGGTATTTAGAGAAAAAGGAGGATGACCTTGCTTGGCAGGCTAAAAGCTGAGGGAGGAAAGAGGAGTCAAAGCAAAACTAAGTAAAAGAGGGCTTTAAAGTCAAGGAATGAGGAGACAAGAAAAGGAAAGAATTGGAAAAATAAGAAGACCGCTATTGAAGACATTAAGTAGTGGGAGGACACACACACACACACCATCTGAGCCATCCTGTACAAAGCTCCTGTTCTCCCAAGAGTTAGCAAGACAGAGGGTGTGAGTTTGTGTGTGAGAGTGTGTGTTGGCCCAAATCCCAGGTATAGTGGGAGGGATTTGTGTATTTCTTTTCCTCTTGATGTCAAAATGCCACCCCTCTCTTTTAGTTTGGAATCGTGAACTGTATGTGTGTTTGGGAGAGACAGATCCGGGCTATTTTATTACTTCAGTCAGTTGCTATGTAGATTTAAGTGTGAGAACTGAATCTGTGTGTGTAATTACACCTAACAAATATTATTCTTTGCCCGTGCGGCGCTGATACTAGTCTACGATAGCTGCTTTGCGTTCCTTTTCGCAACACTTGCGTTAATTTTGAATCGGTTCCGTTGATTTAACATTCCCATTGTTTAAACAATCTATACTTTTCCTTCCTAAGTCTTTGCCTCAGCTGAAAGTACATGTTTCAGCTGAAAACTATTCCTGACTTGCAGCTTGTATTGTTACTGAGATACTCTGACTTCATTTAATATATTTTGAGATAAATAATGCAGTGACACAATCAGCTTTAGGTGGGCGACGGAGCAGCGTTGTGTACAGCTGCTGTCTCCATATATGAGCCAACCTGTGTCAAGGTTGAACCCTCACCTGATGCCTGCTCCGATTGGCTCAGCGGTATGCATAACTGAGGGGTTGATGGATAATCATCTACAGACACATCAAATCATCACCTCCTGCAAGCATCTTTGAGTTGGCAATAGCACTGGCACTGCAGTTACATGCACACATTTGTGCATTTCAGATTGATGATTGCAGGTCAACCGCTGGGAATGTGGAGTTGCACTTTTGTGGTGTTTACATGGACTGGCACATTTTATATGAAAGTAACAAATACCTGCAATAGTTAGAATGAATTGGTTGCTCCCGATCAAGCAACTTGATCATTTTGAATTTATTTATTTTAAAATGTATTTATTTGTTTTGTTTTTCTGCTTTTCCCAATTTTGGTGCAAAATCAGCTCTGTGACTTGCATGACTGATATCACTAGAGTTTTCACCCCTCGTGCCACAACCCTCCTCAATTATCCAGGTACAAGGCTGCCACTGGTTTGCCTTGTGGCTGGGGTTTGAATTGGGGACATCTGCATGCAAAGCTTACGCTTTTCTACGGAGGTACGTTCCCGGATCGAGCAGCTTGATAATAGAGCCTTCTTAGTGATGAATTACATTCATAGCTCCGTGTTAACAGACCTACTGACACAAGACGGAGGAGGCGATCATCAACAAGGGCGATGTCTAAAACCTTGCCATATTTACTGTATAGTGCGTGAGGTGTGATACTCAAACAGCAACTATCAATGATATTTAGCATCAGTTTGGTATTTTAGCACTTCAGTGAATGGGCAAGAATATTTGGCAGCATCACAAAGCTTGAGTAGTCATAGAGTGTGAAAAACACACAGGAAGACTCATTCATATTCACTCTTGTTCCTAAATTAACTTGATGTTTCTCGGTGTATAACATCTTCTTTTCTGCTTCTTCTCTTTCATCTCTAATTTTTGTTGCACATTCTCTCCCTCACTTGTGGACCTGGGGAAAATAGGAAAATTAATTCGGGGTGTGGGGGACTAAAGACGAAAAAAAGGAAAGACGACATCTGGTAAATCATTTTGCAGACAAGAGCAGGTGGCGCTCTCACACCCCCACATCATCCATACTTTTACAGAGTAAAATATTTATTGGACTGCCACAAGATGAGGCACTCGTAATTTGGTTTCCGCACATGGTGGCACTTGGGCTCATTACAAGTAAATATTATGCACCATATGCTTTCATTTTTACTGACTAATGTCCAAAGAACTAATGTGCTATTACCCAGGGAGGACAAGCAATCGGAGGGGAGGGTTGGTCTTGTCAAGACAAAGAAAGGGAGAGCTGAATGAAGCAGAGAAAACAGTAATAGAGTTGATAACCTGCCGTGTCGCCAGGTTATATATTATGGCATTGGGAGGATGTGATTCCAGATGATTCATCTTAAGGAGGGTGTCTGTAAATCGTCTTGGTCACAGAGTGACGGGAAGGGCTGAAGCTAGCTTGTTAGCATGCTAGCTTCAGGAGAAGAAAAAGAAGTGATCAAAGGCAAAAGTGACAAGTGACACTGACGGCGTTGCTTTCTATGACAAATTATGCTGGTGAAGAAAGGAATCAAGGTTGATGCTGAACTTGCAGCGTTGTCACTTATGTGTGCTATACGTCTTGCAGAGGTCTTTAACCTCCTAGTGTTAACAACTTGAAGCACATTAGTGGTTGTCTGGACCGGAGCAGGGTCCACAAGCAAACAAAAAAGGGAACATTGATGTTTGCACTGAGATCATATGACTGTTCATCGGCCCGTAGGTAACGGTAATGTTGACAACAGCTCAAAAAAAAAAAAAGAAAAAAGAAAAAGAGGAACCCAATGGACTTTTAAACATTTTGTAGAGAGAAAGAGAGAAGCTGTGCTCGAGCACAGGAGTAGAAATAGTCTGTCCACTGTTCTAATTTTAAAGGGCATTTAGACTTGAGGCAATGGAGCAAAGTGAATATGTGAACTAATTGACTCACTTTACATTTGAAGCAGGGACTGTACATACTAATTAATATAGTGATAATGCACTGCTGAGCCTCTCAGCCGGTGGACAATGGGCGATTAATGGCTCCTGCTGTAAAGGTGCCAAAAGGCTACTAATGTGTCGGAATTACTTACTTCCATGGGTGTAACATGTGGAGGGAAATGGACAGTCCAACTGTCACACTGTCTAAAGAAATCTTCACAAGGGTGAGGTTCAGTAAAAAAAAAAAAAATAGAAAGAAAGTGACACTTTTTGCTCTAAAATTTTCACACACATGATTTGTCTCCACACTGTTACAGTAGAGCCACTAAAACCAATCTCAAATGTGTTTTCAAAAACGGTAACGTGGACAGGAAATGAATTTGAATGTTGTTTTGATGGAAAAAAAAAAATAATATAACCAAGTGAACAGCTTGGTTTATGACTCACAGTCAAGTCAGTTTGTTTGTTCAGTCCATTCAAAGTGGCGTTCAGCTACAGGTCACAAGTTTATTCTTTGCACCAGCTGTTTTGTACCTGCTAAATCAGACTGCAAATTATAGGTGCTGAGCTGTTGGGAGTTTTAAAAACAACCCAGAAATTGTTTTGAGCTTGTTTTGTGGAATACGTTCATTTATCAAGTTGAAAAAGTGGAAAGTTAACTATTTTCCAGGAAGTATATTCCTAAAGCAAACAAAAACAAATGACTCTCAACTCGTCAGAAAAACTGCAAAAATGCATCAGATGCTGTTTTGTTTTGGGGTTGGTTCTTTTTTTCAGATTTGTAAAATCCTTTTTGTTTTCTGATTTTCTTTGTCTTGATTTGTAATTCAGTTGTGACAGGCTCTGGTTTAGGCACCACCCTGCCAGTGATATATTGAATTATACAACAGTGAAGGTGGTACATCACTTTAATTAATCACACTTGTATAAACTATTTAACCTTTTAGGGAGTAGTTGTAGAAAGTTGTAGGAAAGACCTGAGCTCTGTGTCACAGCTCTTAAAGAATCAGAACAGCGGCAAAGATTCAGCCGGGAGGACTAATGATTCCCACCAGCAAAACAACCAAATGAACATTTCATCCTAGTTCAGTCAGCATTACCCAGCATTCCCCTGACATCAGCAGAATGAGACCCACTTACTTACGCTCGGGTATGACTGGGTGCCGAGACTCAGCTAAAGCAGCGTGAATGAAAATAGCTGATATAGGCGTGAATCTCTGGTCTCACAAGCCCAAACTAAGATAATACAATGGATCCATTTATATCTGGACAGCCTTGGCTCAGGAAGTGTAGTCCGGTGTAAAAGTCCTCCGTCAAAATCACAGACTATACGCAGAAGTGGACATTGAGACACAAGCTGAAAAGTTCAGGCAATGCTAAAAAGCCTTAAATCTCAGTTCTATGTAGTGACCAACAGAGGGAGACTCCAATAATATATTGAATTGTATGGGAAATCATCCCTATACTTCTCACTTGATACATTCGCTCAGGAAACATTTTCCTAATGTTTATGGTCTCAGTATGTAGTTCCAAGTCTTCTTCAACGTACATTTTATTTATTTATTTTTATTTATTTTTTTTATTTGGTCCCATTTACAAACTACCAGGAACAGTAACCGGCTAGAAAAATTACAGAAGATCAGATCCATCCTTCACTTCTCCTCAGCTCCACCACCTCATCCGATTTTTGGATTTGTCTAGTTTCAAATTAAATCAACATGAGAATGAGCAAAGTGGAGGCTACTATGTCATGATTTTCAAATCAAATTAGTTTGATCTGCCTCAACCGGTTGGGTTTAGAGAGGGAGCAAGAAAGAGCGAGAGAGGTATGGAAGCAAAGTTGGGTCGAGTAGGGAGCGGATGAGAGCCAATTGTCCGTGACATATCAGTATATGAGTGTTGCTGTGTGTGTGATATAACTGGGGACCATTTATCTCAGTGACTCGCTGGAACTCAAGTTTTTGTCTTTAACCACAGCAAAACTCACAAACTCATTGTTGAAAACCTTTTTGGCTTATATCCGCTTTCAGTAGTCTTCATTCACAGTCCCAAGCTACTCAGCAAAGAAAATGTAAAAAAAACAAAACTATATATATATATCTCCCATCAACTACGTCATGACCACCATTCGTTTTACTGTGAAAGAGAGCCCCAAATCTGCCATTAGAACCACTCGACATTCCATAGTACTGATCTCTTTGCTTTCTGGAACATCTAAGTCAGCTTTGTAAAAGAAGGACATACTGATTGGTGTCAGTTTTTTTTTTTTTTTTTTTTTTCTGATACAGTAAAAATTATGTTTACTTGTAATTGCACTGTGTCAGAGAGCTGAAGCGTAAAGAGAATTCTGTATTTGGAGCTGGGTGATCATCGGCGGAAAACATAAATAAGCCATCCTTTATTGGCTCGAAATCTCATCTGACTCACAGCTATATATTAATTATGGTAATCTGTGTCTGTATTGAATATTTCTTCTGCAAGAGGCATTCCAACACTTTGTGATCTTGAATCCACTTTAAAACAGAATGTACACATGCCAGTTCTTTGATCTTATTTAATTATTATTCATGGAAATGAGAAAACCTACTGTGAGAAAATGTGCTGAAACGAGTCTTTAATCTGTGGCAAGATGAAAAAAATCCATTTTCATTGCATTGCACACATGTACTGCCATTAAAGAAAGATGAGAAAAACTGTTAAATTATGTCCCATCTGCCTCCTCTACAGTGAAAGATATTCCACTCCATTCGTAGAGTTTCTCACTTAGTCACTGGCTGAACACCACTTGGAGAATCTGCCATGTAGGAGTTATGAAGTGATCAATGGCTGAAAATAATAGACGCTGTGTTTGCTAGGAGGCGGGCAAACAAGCAACAAAAGTTTATGCACAGCAGCGTGACATTAAGAGTAAGTGGAAAACAAATGACGGGTTTTGTTTTGCACCACGGTTTGTCCGCTGTGATAAAATAACTTCAGCTTTTTCAGGGAGACACCTGATTTGAAAAGCCCAGCGTTTGAGGGAGCTGCAAATTTCAGTCAGTGTTATTAAAGATGTCAACCTCTATGTGCACGTGTAACTAAACTACTGGAATAATTGTTATTAAGTGGATGACTGTATTTAAAGCAGTTGGCTGAAAATCAGAGACGTGTACAGACATTGGCCCTGAAGCGAGAGACTATAAAGAGGCCATATCCAGAGTTAGAGATCCAGCTGATGCTTGTAGCTGGGTGGCTGCAGCTCCAAAAAAAAAAAGAAGGGGCTCAACAATCAACCAGACAAAAGGCAGATACCATGTCAGAGCCAGATGTATACAGTGTTTGCTGCATGTTTTTGTCCTTTTTGTATGTCCAGCTAAATTTATTTTCTTTAGTCCTTGACGGACTGTGTAACCCAGTGTTGTTTCTCTTAAAAATATCATATTTTATTGATTAACCCTCTTTGGTTTGTTATTGTCATATTAATTTTGCACACCCTCAGTCCTTATTTGTTGTATTATATAAAGTAGATGTATGATTTGTAAGAAAGTAGTCCCGCCCTCTTCTCGCGAGATTTGCAGTGCGGAGTGAGAGTGTTGGCACGGGCAGATTTTCATATTAGATAGCTTTTAGTGCTGTTCTATCACCTTTTTAAGGTAATTATCAAAAGTGGAGTGCACATTTAAAGCCTGCAATCTGGTTGAAGAAGTTGATGCCAGTCTTCCATTACGCTCGCATGGTGCACTCAGCTACACTGCTGACTGGGAACTCATCCTGACACTCATTTAAGGCTTCGTTCTTCTGGGCTGGTTGTTTCCGCTCTTTATTGCATGCAAAGCTTTGTGGGGAGTTCAGAGACTACTGATTATGAACATTGAACACATTTTACCTTCCAGTTATCATCTGTTCCGCCCAAGGATGGCTGAAAGGCATTTTATCTATAGCTAGCCAAGAGGATTTGGTTTCATCCAAGATGGTCCCTTCTGGTAGGACACCCACGCTCAGTCCAATTTATACTGTCTTGGAGCACACAGAGGCACTCGCTTCACTCTTTTCACTGAATGACAGCATCAGATGCCCACAAACCCCTTCCTGCCTGTTCCTGATGTGCACCTCAATAGCCATCCCATCGTCACTTTTGAATGTGGCGTGGCTCAGAGTTGTTCCCACCGAAAGCATTAGTGCTTTATTTTTGCTATTGTTGATTCAGCTGCAGCCCTGTGATGGACTGGTGAGCTGGGGTTGGCTCCAGCACCCCCCCAGGACCCGGAAACGGAAAAGCGGTAGAAGATGGATGGATGGAAGATTCAGCTACAATTTCATGTGTATTTGTTAATGTTTCATTAGAATCGTTGTTCGTGCTTGCAATCTTTGAAAACCCAAACAAACTATAACAATTTGCCCTGATTGCTCAGCTCCTTGACATAAAAGTCTCTGGCAGAGCTGAAAATCTATATGCACTCGGACTAAATTATTCAGGATGGTGGTGATCGACACGTTCTAATACAGCCTTAGGCTTTCACAAGAGGAAATCCTAAGTACAGTTGAAGTTGACTGAGCCAGAACGTACATCCGCTACAAACCTTGCACCTGAAAGTGGAAATTTTAACAGCAGTTAAATCAAACTGCATGGTTCACAGGTCCAGCCAACAGTGCTGAGTTCATTCTGGGGTTACACGCCTCACCAGAGGCCGATGTTCCACATTTTTTTTTTTTGTGGATTGCTATGTATAACGTATGTATGTATATGATTTTATTGATATGTGTTGATATGTAGTTATCTTGCTGGGCTTTTGAGGAAAAAAAAAACCTTCTAATTCAAAGAGATGATTCATACTTTTAGGATGAATGATCCTTCATTAAAAAAAAAAAAAAAAAAGCCGAGTTCATAGTTTTGTGCCGACAGCAGGAAGACGGAAAACATAACCTGTAAATACCAGACGTCTATCTGTCCTCATTGAGCTGCTGCCCTTAATCAGGCAATGGTTAAATGCTGGAGCAGAAGAAATACAGTATTGTAGAGTACAGTATTTGATTTCCTGGAAGAGCAGTTGATTTATGCTGCCAGACACTTGAACATTTTCCTCAAGTGGGAGTAAGTAGCTCTTTCAAGAAAAGATGAATTGGTTTTCAAACAATTTACAATAAGTTGTAAAGAATTTTAAGAGCAGATACAGAGCTCATTAATTGTAAGTCTCATATTATGTCTCAATAAAAAACTCTGTAAATATAATTTTTTAGGATAATTTAGGTGAGAACCGAAGGATATTTGATCACTGATTCGTTTCATTTTCCGCAGCTGCTGCTTGCATTTCTCATGTCCAACTGTTGAAATATTGTAGAATCAGTGTTTGAATGATAAAAGAACTCATCGGGGATGTGTCAGGAAGTCCCGCCAATAGCAAAAACATCCCCTAAACAGGACAAAAGCTTCAGTGCTCTGTGAGCTGACCTGTTCCCTGGTGCACGGTCTCTTGATTGTGTCAGGTTTACTCGGGCTGCGCTCCGTCAGGACTACCAAACATCTAATAAAAGCACTGAGTCACTGTCGGAAAAAAGAGAGAAAGCTTAAAATGTGTTTTATTTTAGTTAATCTAAAACTTGCTAAAGCAGCAGTGATAAATAATAATAAATGACTCCCTTTGTGCCTCCTTTTCCAGCCGCTTGTATGTCATAAATGAACTCTCTCTATCCTCTACTACAAAACCCGATAAGGAGAAGGAGAAGTCACACTTTGAAAACCCAGAGGACAGGGATGGTTTGGGGGGATTGCACAAAATGTCGAAAGTACAAGTGAAAGATGACTTTACGGGAATTATAAAGAATGTCAGCCTGGGTTTTATTGGTTTTGGCACACCTCGTAGTAACAATCAAAAGAGATAAAATCACTAAATTCAGTTTGCAGCGCCTCAGGAAGGGTGTGCTCCAACATCAAGACTTTAGGGGTTCTGGGAAACATATTCAAAGATGACAATGCAGAATTTTTTTAGCCGATAGCCAGGAACCTGAAGAATAAGTGCTGTGGACTGTAATATCACCCACCCACAAACGCTGTCTGACAGCGTGTGGCTAATTTTGTTGCATGAAAACATGGAACGCTATGCAGAGCTTTTTTGGGAGTGATGAGGTCAGAAGCTACAGTATACGCTGATTATTATTGTGCATTTAACATAACACTTTCATCACCCTCACAAAAGAGTACTTAGCAGAAAGAAATTATCATCAACGCAGCAATAGTCTTAAGAAATACTCAGTTTGACATGTTGGGTAGGCCCATTCATTGTGGTTGTGATGTATCCAGAGATTTCACAGCAGTGTCTTTGGTGAGCTGGAGGATTTAGTGATGAACCGTGTTCCATCTTCCCTTGGACAACTTTATGATAGGATTTTAATCCTTTGACTGCACCACCTTTCGGGGTCTCAAGCCTTTCCGGTGCCAGCGCCCTCTGCTAACCTGCCCACAGATAATGGAGTAAGCAGGTTGTTCCTAAAGCTCTAGTCTGACTTGCTGGCGATTCAGGGGGTCATTATGGGGAAGTTAGGGGTTGACATTTGCCCCAGAGGGCAGAAACTATTCTGTCTCCCCTCTCGAACATTGTGGGTTGAACTTCACACTCACTCATCTGTCCCTATTGGTCTGCATCTCTTTCTATTTTCTCTGTTGGTAGTACTCACTAAAATACCCTGACATGCTCTCTGATTCATGACATTGTTTGATTTGGCCCACAGAGCTATTGAAGTCACAGTTTAGGTGTATTTTGTAGTATTTTATCTGCATTTGCTTTGCTCTTGCCTTAACCAAAATTCCCTCGGCCCACCAGGTCCTTCATCTATCCCGTCCTGATTTGTACATTGATGCCACTGATGTCAAATCCTCATTTATTCTGCCTCCCCATCTCTGCTTTGCACCCACATTCACCTTCTCACACTCTCCCATCGCTCCTGCTTCCCTTCCTCCATCTCTACTGTTAGTAGACCGACCCATTCCTCACCCTCCACTTCTAACCCGCCTGTCTGTCTTTCTGTCTGCTGATCTCACGATCCAACACGCCCCCTTAGCCCATCCCTCTCCCGGGGCCTAATTAAGTTACTGAAATCTCAATCAGCCTGCCATCCCATTACCACAACCCCGTATCCTGTTTGATACTCTCTGCTGGGGGCATTAGGGATGATTATGTGCAGGATCCGATCTGTCTATTCTGCTATGATGGCAGCGTCCCATTCTTCTAATAAAACGACACAATGACGGCATACGGACCCGTCACTCAGGTAAGAACAAATTGAATCTTAATGCCAAAGTTCTGAGGCATCAGAGTTCAATCAGAGAGAGCTGTGGGTGGGTTGTGAGTCTCTTGGGGAGGCAGTGAACTAATCTGAAGTCAGGAGGGAGAGATGCTGGAGAGAGATAAGGAGACAGGAGAACAAGAAAAAAAAAAACGGAAGGGCAAATGAAAGAAAGAGAGCAAGAGAGAGCAAAGTGGAGAGACAGGAGGAAGCCAGCAAGAGGAGTGGAGAGCGAAACACAGAAAAACAAAGACAGACACGTGTTTAATATATTATCATTGTGTCACCAAGGCATGTTCTCCTTCATGCTTCAAATCCATTTTCCTAATAAGCCACGGTGAGTTGAGGAGAAAGCCAGGACATATGTGGGGCAGCAAGGTAGGCAAAAAAAAAAAAGATGTGGTGAGACTAGAGGTATAGGGAGGGGGTCAAAGAGGACAGCATGAGAGAACAAGGACCTACAGTATGGCCCTAACCTTCACCTAACAAGGCTGCACTTCAGCCGGGACAGCTAACATGCAGGGATTATATTACCATTATTTCCTCGACAATATCTGGGACAAATGTTCAAAAAGGCATCAGCTTACTAGAGACTGAGACAGACGGCATCAGCTGTTCAAACTTTGCATTCCAGAATAACCAAGTAGAGCTTTATGCCACTCTAAAATTAAACAGGTTCCACATGAAATGCATCTTATTTAGAGATGAATAGAGTCCCCAAATACCTCAAGTTGCAAATAACTCATGATTAATTTCTCAAATATTCTTAGCTCTTTTTTAACTCACTCTTCTGAAAATATACCAGCAATACTTCGGCAAACATGCGAAGGACTGGTAGTCAGGCTTAATATGCCGCATGGCCATGCTGCAATAGTACCTTCACATTTAGTGCTAAGTGCTTCAGATTGGATTGATCGTTTCCCAGCAACCAATTTGTACATGACTTTTAAGTAAATCAACACTTTGAAAACAGCTTTTGATTTAATGATAGCTTTATGGACAAATCCAGGGATGGACCAAGAATTTCTATGTAGATGTTTGTGGCAATACATCAAACAATGGTTGAATTTGTTTCCAACTGGCAGCCATTACCTTTCATTACTCAGCAACTTTGTGCAGAAAAAAGTCTTCCTATGGGCAGCAAATTAAGCGTGAAGCATTAGTATAACTCTCTGGGTCTTCGCTTTCTGACAGAGAAAGAAAAAAAAGAAAAAAGTTGCATAGTTGGTTGGTGACCTTAATGAGAATCCGGCCATTATTTATTATATTGGAGGAGAAAGAAAATCAACTTAACCAGCCAGTATACGAATGCGGCAGCCGGGGGGGGGGTCAGCTTTCCCTGGTTTAAAGGATACATTAGCATAAAGCCTGGCGCCTGTCAGCTGCTGTGGAAGTCTAGGGGGAAAGTGAAACATAGCTGAGTGTCCTTCTCACAACAGTGTAATCTAATATGACCCTCTGGACTAGATCAAGGCAACTGGTACTACCAGTGATCTGGAGGTATGATCAAATTGGTTTTGGTATTTGCTTTAATGCCATGATAGTGAAAGGGACTTTCAAAAACATAATTGAAATCCCGTTAAGTTCTCTACAGATATCCACGGTCCTCACAGGTTTAATGGTAACTTGACTGAGGCTGATATTTTTGGCTTTGAGTAAAATGACTTACAAGTATCAGATGGATTGCACCGATTTTCTATCTGTGGTGCTCAAGATGAGTCGTACTGATTTCTGGTCCGGCAGTTAAGCTGAACGCACAGTTGGTAGTGAAACCAAAAATAAGGAGAAAAAGGAGCATATGAAGTTATGACACAACACAACATGCATATAAAAGAGACATGAGAGTCAACGATAGACGCTAGATGATGCTAAAAGATTATGGGAGAGGATGACACAAAAGAGAGACATCGGGCCTGAAGTGACCAAATGATGATCCTCTCTGTACAATGGCTCTACCTCAGGACACCTCAAGAAAGGAAGTTTATTTATTTGACCTGGACATCATTGCGTATATTAACCAAATTGAGTCACCACCTCCCCTTTTTTGTTCCGTCATGACAGTATGAGCAGGCAAAAGGGAAAACGGAAAATTCCATCCGCCACTGAGTTGTTCCTTGTCACTCCAACACTGTTGTCCCCTTAGTGTTCAAAAACGGAATCATTTCCATTTAAATTGAATCATTCTAGAATTCCCTAGGGTGGGGAAAGACAGAACGCATCTAAGAGGAGCAATGAACAAGACCCCAGTCAGTGTCTTTTAAGTTCACTTTTGGGGTAAGATTAAAATAATCATAAATCACTTCTTGTAATATTTTCTGATACTGCCCCACAGTCTGCCCTCTAATTTAGCGCCACAAGCACTGTTCATGAAACTTGCTTCAAAGGAGAAAATCTTTTTCAGGCAGTGTTTTCACCATCTGTTTAGACTGTTCTCTGACTTCTTAGGCTTTTAAAAATGCAACAGTGGTGTTTGGCAGATGTCCCGAAGGAAGAGGAGAGGAGGTGATTAGCAGGAGGAACTGGAACAAGCATGGTTGCACTTGTAAATGTTACATCATCAGTAGGGAGATGCTGATAAATCATTATTTACAATCCACCACAAAAGTCTGGTTTTCTCCTCTTGATTTAACACAAGTGAAATACGTGGGCAGCTCGGCAAAGCTTTGTCTAAAGGTGTATCCAATAACTTCTCTCCTGTTGCGTAATCTCAAAATGCAACCACTCTACTTATCACTAATGAGGGAGAAAACAGACTCCTAAAAGATTCAATTTTACATCTCAAGATGAAAAGATGAGATATTGTGGGTTTATATTATTTATCTCATGAGAGACATTTAAAACTGTGCACAATGTGCACTGCAAAACAGTCTCATGTGTCTTTCGGAAAAAAAAAAAAAAAAGAAATAGCTTAAATAAAAAATTTTAGATATTCATTTGTTTGTTGTCTCATACGTAAGAAGCAATCCTTGCACCGTAACCCTTAACCACACTACTTAAACATCCACTGTCCACATCGTATAATGTTCCAATAAAAGACGGAGCTTTTACTACATAGCCGATATTAGCATCAACAGCTGTTTACTTACCAGCCTGCCAAGCATTGAAGTAATCAATTGCATGACAAAAGGTTACAACGTCTGAGCTGCATGGACTCCACAAAGAGCTGGTGTTTGAAAGTCACAAGATAGTCCGAATGTATATACTGTAGTTTCCGGACTATAGAGCGCACCTGAATATAAAATTTAAAGAGAAAAACGGTTTTGTACATATATAGGCCGCACAGGTGTCGGAAATATGGGAGGAAATGGCACATTCAAAGCGTTTGAAAAACTTAGCCACTTATAATCTGGAAATTACGGTATCTGACATAGTAACTTCAGTAGAAGAAAATAAGATATGTAAATAGTAGGAAAACAAACGTTTTTGTGGTTGGAAAATAAATTAACATTAGCCAATTTAAAACTCATATTATCCACAAAAATATACACATCAAATGCGAGTCAGGCTCTACGGCACACAGGCATAGAAATGTAGACAAAGTTTCTGCACTTCTTACACCACTTGCTTTCTTTGTTACGACTGAGTCTTTTTACTTGCATGTGGACTGATACAATCAGATGGCTGATATTGTTAGAACAGACATATGAGTATAAATTCAGTGTGTTGCTGCAAGTATAAGGTCAACATGCTGCCCTAAAAGCTAGGAGACAGATTAGCACCCTTGTTCCAAAAGATATGCCCTGGTTGTAATGATTGTGGTTGAGGGTCTAACACACCGGTCCAAAATCTCCTAGCTCAGCTTTGTTGTCCTTGTTATTTCTGCAGTAATTTTGTTGTTCTCTCTGAATGCCCATGTGTGGCTTCCTGGACATTGTTACCGGTACCGCGTGTTAGCGCACTGAGCGCCAGCAGAAACCAGAGACACAAGCCCCGTGTCCGCAACCGCTTGGCCAGCTAAACCCAATCTGACTGACTATTCTAATTTTCCAACAGAAGCTACATCAATATCTAACATCTATCCATTAAATTTAAAGCAACATTTGGCTTACAGGGACTGGCGCCAAGGAGAAACCGGTATCACCAGATTATTCAGCTGTCACATTACATCTCATTTGATTAATCCCTCTAAATGGACTTTAAAAATCAGCATTTCACAGATTTAAACTTAAAACTCTTGTGGGTATTGAATGGCCCTTTAGCAGTATCACAGCATTACAGTCCATGGAGGATTACAACATTAACTGCCATCATTTATTCTCCAGGGTTTAATAATTGTAGCTTAAATCAAATTTACTATGTAGTCCCAAGAAATTGGCAAGGTGTGAGAAGCTTAGCCAAGTGCTCTTGGGAGTTTGAGTTCTGAGCGTTATTAGATTAATTTGCCTGGAGTTTTTCAGATGGCTGGGGGAACTGGGGAATCCACCAGCCTTGATATTTGTTTTGCTGAGTTTTGTGCAGCGACTGTTAAGAATCAAAGAGTTCTTTCTTTGCTTCGCTTTACACTACTCGCAGGGAATAACTCAAAAAAAGACAAGTTTTGCATGCATGAAAAAAACAGTCCAGGCATGGAAGCAAGCAGAAACAGCAATGGACTGAATGCTCATGTGAGCTGCAGTTGTGAGTGGATATTTCATTTTCATTTCGTTTTTTTGAGCGGACCACTGCTCCTGTTGTGTTATGGACGAGCGGACTGAGGGAATCCAGTGACTGACAGGTTTATATTGGAACGGGCCAGAACTGTTAGCTCTGTGCTCCTTGCCCGGAGAGCTGGAGAACACGCAACCATGCTGGGGCAGGGAGGTTATAACAAACTCACACATACACACACACGCACACGTCAAACTGTAAATGTATCGCACATCCGCGCAATATAACTTTTTCATAGTTTGTTGGAAACTTAACTTGAAATGGGAGGAAACACCATACAAAGCTGCTGTTAACAGCAGTTTTCCGTTGGAGACAGCACTGGTGCAGCTGATGACTCACACTCTTCCGGTAGTTTTTCCTTTAGGTGTGTTACTTCGCCTGCTCTGTATTATGCAGGCTGGCTCACTGCTGTTGTTTGCTGGAAACTCTGAATGAGAGTTGCCACCAACATTGTTAGACCTGTGCTTTTCATTTAATAATAATAATAATAATAATAATAATAATAATAATAATAAAACCTTTTGCAATGGAGGTCGTTAATAAAAGTCTGGCTTTTGCGTGAAGCCAAAAATGTTCTGAAGTTACTTCTAGATTGCCAGAAAATCAAAACCTCTTACATCCCAGTGTAAGACCTTTACAATTATATGTGTGCCATTTGCTCTTGTGATAATGGGCCATCACTGCAAGATTTTAAAAGTCCTGTCAAGGCCTGACAATAGTCTATAGGGCATCTTTCCATCTGTGCTCTGCTTATCTGTGCAGGGTTGTGGGGAGCCTGCAGGAGTCAATGCCAGCTGACAGTGGGAGAGGCTGGGATCCACCCAGGACATTTCATCAATCTATCACAGACACAACACAAAGAGACATACAACCAGTCACAGTCACGCTCATGCCTATGAGTCACCAATCAAAAATGTCCATGCCTTTGAACTGCAGGAGGCATAGGGAGAATGTGGAACTTCCACACATGCGCTACCAGTCAAAAGTTTGGACACGCTTTCCCATTCCTTTGCATGAGAATGTGCGTCCAAACTTTTGACTGGTAGTGTAATTCAACTCTTTTAATTCCTATGCGGTCGTTCCCTGTGCCTTTTCATGCAAGTGTCTCTTACCACACATCACCAGTCTGTATGTCCGCTGACATTTCTGTGACACACCAGTGTCTCTGTGATCTGAGCAGCTCATCACCCTCAAATGAATCGAACATTTTACAGTAACTTGGCGATGGATTCCCAATAGCAGAGTTAGATGTCTTGTTATACCACATCAAATCAAAACCTAGTGTCCACCAAGCAGCATTTTTCAAGTGCAAGGTTCATAAAATGCCCTGTATAAAATCAATATGTTTCCTTTCTGGCAGTGCATCACATTATTTGTAGATACCGATCTTAACGACTTCAGCAGTTATCTGGTGCTTCATCAATTATCCGGAGTGTTTTGCAATCAGTGGCTCTTCTCCGAACGAAACTTAAAAATGGCTCTTCCTCTTGGGATCATGCTGCGACTTAAGGGGTTAATCTCGTCAGCCAACCTAATGATATGACCAGCTTTCACTTCTTGATGGACCTCACAATCTTCTCCCCAGAGAGTCTTTCATAATGGCTTCATCACATTAGAGTGGTAAACACCGGCGGTCCCCACAGGACAGAGAAATCTGATGGAGTGGATACAATGCATGTTCAGGACTTGGTCAGTTCAGTATCTTCAGGCTAATTTTTTTGGTGTGTTTTGTGTTGTATTATTTTCTGCTGTAACAATGAATAATTATAATAAGAGAGGTGAATTTCAGCCCAGACTTATAGGAGAAATGAGGAACTGCTTTAGCTGTCACCGTTTGTTTACTTTAAGACGTGCCTTTTGAATGAAAATCCTTTCAGTGTAGCTGACAACTCGTTAGGCTCGATATGGCCCATTTGGCTGTATAATATTAGGTAGTATGTTATGTTTCAATGTTGCAAACCCTGTCAGAAAAGTCACTGAAGAGGATGTGGAGTTGTGGAGGTCAGGATACAGCAGGAATTGGCAGCGATCCTGGTGTTAGGTCAGCCAATTGTACCTCACAGCGAGTTCTGGAAACAAAACGGTAAAGGCAACTTTTGCATGTGTCAAAGTGTGTAAATAGCAAAAAACAAACAAAAAAACACCCCACCCCCACCCCCCTCCAAAGAAAAACCCAAAAAATCAACACGACCCACATAGCTGAAAGATCTTTTTCTTTGTTCTTAGAGATTGTTGTTTTAACCAGTACATAACCTGATCCAATGCGATAGCCGTACATACGAGCTAATACACGACTAGAAAACAGCACTGTAAAAGTTTTATACATGTTTGCATCCGTATCTGTGATGGATTCAAGACAACGTGGCAGCTGAAAATAAGGCTTGAAAACACTTATCCACAGATATGTGAAAAGCAGATTACGCAATAAGGACTTGCAGCAAATACTTTAGGTGGGGGAGTGTGTCCATATAGGACAACCAGTTGCTATGTTTTTCTTCAGATAAAACATCAAGTCCCAAGTTTACAACATGGATATTTTTACCGTTGTTATGTTCCATGTCTAATTGCATAACATGCAGCGTTACTGTTTGGACAGGGCTGATGCTTAAGTATTTGTTTTGGTTTCAAAACAATCTAGCAGCCGAGAATGAGACATTTTGATTTCAAACGTACTTCGCAGCCATTGATAGTGAGCAAAGAGCAGCTGCACAGTAACAGCATTTATTTTTGGTGAGGTCGCTGGTCCCTTAAGACATCCAGTTGCCATGTCGCTTCAGAAAAAAAACAGAACTTCCAGTTTTCAGCATGGATCTCCTCCCATCCTTACCTTCCATGCCAGATTGTAATAGCATGCATTACTGAAGTTTGAACAGTGCAGAAATCCTTTTGGTTCTTTTCAGACGTATCTGATCTTACGTAACATACATGTTCTGCACACACTCATCCACTCTGTGTTGCTCATTTCTCCTCCTGTGTAAAAAAAATGAGGCGTGCATGATAGTAAAACTGTGGTGGAGAGGTGCTAATCACCAACACATCCCACTAGCCAGCCAGCATCACCTGGCTCTGTTCCGGCTATCAACCACCCACTTCGAGGTTTGGAGCAGGTAATGTTTCTGTGGTGACAGGAACGTGTCCAGTTGGTGGGAAGTTGCTAAAGCTTGTGGGCAGAATTCAGATTAGCTAATGTCTTGTAGAGAAAGACAGAAGGACAGAAAACAAAAGCAAATTTCCTGTTGAAACAGATTTGGGTGCATGTGTTTCCTTGTAAAATGAAAACCAGAAGAAGTCAAATTATTTCAGACATTAATGTCATGTTGGCTCTGTGAAGAAGAAAATGCTCTGTGTAGCAGTTTTTTTTTTTTCCTCTTTCGAAAACCTAAAAAATATTGGCAAATCATTTACTTTCTACTGAAAGAGCAAATATCTATCTTCCTTTGAATTTTAGGCTCGTAATCAATTCACTTTAGCAATAAACTGCCTGTTTAAAGCAGCACTAAACCATTTTTTCAAATGAATAAAAGGTCATATGACTTTGTGTCATATAAAAGATTACTATGATTCAACAAACGCACAAAGACCCTGATTCTGCATTTCTAGTCAGCTCTTCTGAGCTTTACAATTTCTTTAGGCTATTGTTGTTTTCTGTCTTTTTTTTTTTTTTTTTTTACAGTTTACACCTAATGACAGCTATATTTTCTCTCACCACTCTGGTGTTGTTTGTAGCCTCATTAACGGTTCTCTGCCAGTCACTGCACCTTGGCAAGGAAGTTGGCAAATTTATAAATGAACTTGGTGTGGTATTAAGTAGCTAAATAACAAGGAGGTCCAAACACTGAGGTAAAACTACAGGGATTATCAGACTTAAGTTCGTTTAGTGTCCAGAAATATACATTTGATGATAAACCCTCCTCACATATAACAGCACGTTTGATCCTGTGGGTCAATCTGACCCCAGGGACATCTACCTCCAGATTGCAGGATTTTGGAAAGTTAGAGCATGAGCTCAACGGACTGAACATGAAACAGCTTTTTATTCATAATGTGTGTGTGTGTTAGAGAGAGACAGAGAGAGAGAAATCAAATTAAAGAACATGAACATATTTTTCTTTTTGGGCACAGTCACAGTCAAGCTTTTAGTCTGCACTATTCTAAACAGGATGTGCAGTGTGAGCTTGATCCTTGAAGATACTCCCACTCACTCATTTTCTACCTATTATCCATAAAGTTCACGGGGGTGGGGTCCTTGAGCCAATCCCAGCCAATGTTCCAGGTGAATGCAGGGGTCACCCTGGACAGGTCAGCAGTCCATCACAGGGCCGACAGACAGAGACAGACAGAGACCAACAACCACTCACACTCACACTCAGACCTACGGACACTTTAGAGTCACCAGTTAACCTAAGCATGCATGTCTTAGGACTGTGTACAGGAGTACCCGGAGGAAACTCCCACAGGCAAAGGGAGAACATGCAAACTCCACACAGGAAGACTCCAGGTCCGGGAATCAAACCCACAATAGTGAGGCAGCAGTGTAACCGTTATGCTGCCATGCTTCCTCGCAGACAGATTTCTGGCATTGAGCACAGGTTCGACAGGTCTTTCAACTGGCACCTGCCACGTTACCTGCCTGTGGTTTGTGCCATTTGAGTTGTAGGAGTTCCTCAGTGAGGGCGGAAGATGTGAAAAAATGATCACATCTAATGTTATCCCCATGTTGTCACTGATGCCGTGATTTTTTCAGATGCCTCCTCAGGGGATTTTCCTGTGTAAACCTGAATATCCCAGTCATAGCCCAAACCTTGATGCTGTATTTTGCAGGTTTGCTCATCATATATTGTCGGAATGAACACCGCCCACGAAACGCAATCAAGCATTCATCAGAAGTCACCATGAGAAGTATCAAAGTTCCCTTGGGGAATCATGCTTACCCTGCCTCCTACATTGAACCCCAAGTTTGATAGGTGGGCAAAATTAATGTTGTTGGGTAATTGTATAGTTTGCCTGTAACTGGCAGTGGCTGACACAGTGTTGGCGGTTGCACAAATTCAAACTCTTATTCTCTGACAAGTGCTGTGTCTCAATCCAGGTATCAGCCAGTGCACTCACATGGTACACAGTGTACATCGTATACACTCCTGTTTTTACCCCCCGGCAGTATGGTCCTGCATCAAACGCCGCTGCAGTGCCCTCACTGAAAATGACATTCGCAACAACTTAAAGCCAATGCTGCCTGTCTGCCGACTCGTCACTCCGCTGATTTGAGTCGACTTGAACTTTTTGCGCCCCCCTGGAATTTAAACCATCATTTGGGCTGAGAATATGTCCAGGTTAGCCCACTGAAGGGCTAAAACTGAAAAGTGTGATTATTAAAGTACACACAATGAGATACCACACAGGTGTCCGGTATATTTACCCCCTGTATGTTGACAGGCGTGGTTCCTTACATATATGAGATATAAATCTCTGCGTGTTGTACGGGACTGCCATTGGTCGACTGATTGATTGATTGATTGAAAGCTTTATTGTTCCCAAGGGGCAATTTGATTTGCACACACAGACACCCAGAATCAAAACACTTGACATTTTCTAAATGACATCATGTACTATCAGCTGTTAAATATATGAATTAGCGGTGAAAATTGTATTTGTCAATTGTTATCTCGGTTATCTATTAGACTTTGCCTTCCTGGAAAAGGCCACCTTCATGCAGAGAGAGCGATGAGGGTCAGATAGAATGACCTTTGCCCTTTGCCCTTTGTATGCAGCTCAGCTGGTAGACCTGGCTGAGATTACTGAGCGTTTCGACCGGACCTATAATGTAGAAATACGGTCATTGAGTTCACTCACGATGTGTCATGTATTATATAAAGACATCATATGGACATATTGATTTCATCAACGATCTTTAAAGCTTTATAAGCTAGTAATATGTCAATCCTACGATCATAGCTTGTTGCACTGCCACAAGCAGCAAAAAACAAAAAGATTAATAAAACTTTATCAGAGAAGCCACTATTATTTTCTGCTGTAATTATATTCTATTGTTTTTAAGAGCACAAAGTTAATCACAGAGCGAAAACTTAAAATTCAATTGATCTCCCGTGAAAAACAATGTAAGGAATTCTGAAATTCCATGGAAGTCAGATTTGAAGGAGAAATGTGCTTTTATAACAAGCTTTGTAATTCTTCAAAGGACACTTTGACGAAGGAGGCAATCACAGATACAGTTAAAATCACATCGAGTGATTTAGTTGGAACAGTTCAGTTTTACACTTCAGTATTAAACACGGGAGTACATAATGGATTCCGTCTGTTCTCCTAAGTTGCAAGCGCAACACATGAAGTTGCCCACAACTGTTTTAACTTTCAAAGGCTGCACGAGGAGACACAGGGCAAAAATGACTGACTCTCTTAATCCAGACCGGTGAGATTATTCTGACGTGATTTTTTTGCATGAGATCAAACAGTGTTAGTGTGGACAGAAGTCCAGAGCTTCATACGTGTATAAAATCCTGCATGTAAGTCAACGAGCCAGGAATAACAATTTGATGGACATGCCGTAAAGGAAGAATACTGCTTAACGTTACAGAAAAGGGTGAGAGACGCGGATCCTTATACATGAACGCAAAGTCAGCCTGTATTTAATTTAAGTGTCATATTGTGACTCTTTAAAAACTGCAGAGATGCTGCGACTGGTACTGACTCCAAAAAAATTCTCATTATCATCTACTGCAGGCGCTTTATCAGCAATGTTATCAAAAGTTACGAGGCGTTTGGGTGCTTTCTCTCTTATTTTCTCTTTCCTCATGAGCCCACTGAATAATAGTAAACGGTTGCCTCATAAATAAAGGTGCCAAGAGAGCTGAGAGTCTTTTGTTTAACCTTTCCTTTGAAGAGACACAGACTCCGAAGGCACTGCTTGTCAAATGTAAATAAAAAATCACCAAGCATTTAACTCATATATGCAAAAGATGCATCTTAAAAGGGACCTACTTTGTTTCAAATATGCATCTTTGACTGAGATAACAAAAAGATGAAAGTGAGGGGTTTCTAACTAAAGCAATTTGCTGACTTTTTGATCATCTTAGATGATGGATTCGGAAGCCGTGATGGGAATTTACTCACTTTCCTACCGACCCTATCAAACGTAAAAGGCTTTATGTGACATTTCCAATCTATAACTTGAGCTGTGGCCTGTTTGTGCTTGCAGAAAGTGAGCCGCTTGCTCTGCAAGAGATTGGCAGTCGCTGCATTCGGCCATCACCCTGAACCCCAACCCCAATGGATATTAGAGAAACAATCTGGGAAATAAGGAATAAGGAACTAAAGCTAGTCAGCAGCCCAAGTCGTTCACCTTGTCGTCCCTGTAGATCTCTTGGCGAAGTGCCAAGCCAAAGCACTGAGGGGCAACATTGAGGAAATGAGTTTCACCCTGATATCACACTCTTTAAAATAAGATTATAATAAATAAGTGAAGAAAAGCTTTCATTGAGTCACAAATATTTGCTGAGCGGTGCCCTTTTGTTTCCCACCTGGGAGCTGACCAGTGCAACCAGTCGGCAGCAGAGAAGCTCGGTGGACATTCAGGACTTTATTTAGAGAAAGACGGTGCCTGGCATATTGTTCAGTTCTTCAGTCTTTATTTTTTGGCTGTTCAAAGGATTCTCTTCTCGTCTGTGCCTGTTTGGCTGTTTTAGTGACTCACTGTGAACTGGAGTGGGAGGAGACACAGTGAGGGGTGTACTAGTAGCCATCAAGCTGTACAGTGCAATTCTACTGATAAGGACGAGTGGGATCTGAGCTACTGCTGCCTCCCCTGCTCAGCACTATCTTTATGCTTTTCTAAGAGGAGATGGTAATAAACAGCTACAGTTTGTGGCTGTACCAAAATAACACAAAATGTTGCTTGGGAAAATGAATTGCCATTTTGCGGAAGCTTTGGTGAAAAAAGGTGAAAATACGAAAATCTTGAAATATTTTGATTCAGTAAATTCAGGAAACCAAATGGCAAAGTACTGATTACCTTCAATTGTCTTTTAAATTCTTTTGGGTACCAGCATTTTTAGCCAGTATTAGTTCTGACAAAAGTGGATTTAATTCACTAAACCAAATAAACCTGAAAACAGCTTTCAAGTTGAACTTTTGGATCACTGTTCTGTAGCAAACCGCCTTGACAAAGCTGGCCCTTGAGAGACAAAAAAAAAAAAAAAAAAGCAGAAAGCCCAACTGTCACCTGAAATCAAAACTTCCAACTCATCTTTCAGTTAGAACCCTGACTCGTGTTTGATCCCTCTGCTTCAACTCTTTTACACGGAAAATGAATTTCAGCCAAATAACAGTGAGGATCTAGTAGAGCAACAAAAACACATCAAAGCAGTAGAATTTCTAAATGAAATTATTTGTTTCGGTTATGGTTTGGTTTGTTTTGGTTGCATTGTTCTCAGTTACAACCTGGCAACAGCGCAGGATACTTAAATTTTGGACCTTTCCTTATTGTAGATGAATTTTAATAATTTATTTTTTGACTGAAAAAGTTTTATAAAATGTCCTGGTCCTGAAATTTAAAGTTAAAGAAAGCATATTTACATGTGTTCAGGGCTGCACCTTTGATTGGATTCATTTTAAACATGTCAGTTTTGTGTGATGCTTTGATTCTGAAATAGTTCAAAATGACCGTCAGGAGGCCTTTCCAAGTTTGGCTGTGATACTACCTTGCCACTGGGAAAAAAAAAAAAAAAAATGTAAGATACTCAAATTCTATATCATTTGATGCAGAGCTGATTTGCAAGCAGCACATCACACATCAAGTTGGCAGTGTGTCCACCCTAACCTGTCAACACTGGTGCCAAAATGAAAACCAGGATGGTGCTCAGCTGCCACGAATGTGTGACAGATCAAGTATGTCCGTGGTCTTCTGCTCCTTAATGAGGTAAATGTGTAAAATCTTCTATTATCCAAAGATTTAAACCCCTTAAATCTTTCGCAAGTAAACTATAACAAGTAGTCATGGTGAATGAATTGGTTCTTAGACCCCACCCTCCTCCCACTTTTTGCTGGGCTCTGCAGTGCAGTGCTGGCTGGGTGGCAGCATGCAGGCTGCCCTCTCTCTGTCTTGTCTCCGTTAAATGGATGGCACTCTTGGCAGCGGAGCCTGTGTGGCTTGCTTACCCTGGATATAAATGATGTCTGGTCTCCCCAACAGGTAGGAGACACTGCAGGCTGCTCGTTCCAGGAGAAAATCCGCCCGAGCGCCATGACGACACGTCAGCTACTCCTGTGATCCATAAAGGGAAGGCCCATCCTTAATCGCTGGAGCTTTATGACAGATGCACTGTGTTGCCATCAGCAGGGACCATAGTTTGTAAGTTGGCCAAAATCAATGCGGAAATGTTGGTGTGGGGCCTGAGCCTTGTTTCCAGAGAATTTCACAATCCCTCCTCAGGACACCTGAGAGTGCAAACTTATTACCTGTAGCACCTATGGATTGTTTCATTAAGTCATATGTGTGAGCACAAAAGCATCTACTTTTAATTTACATCAATACTAACATTTTTATTTTTATTGGGACTTTATTGTCTTTGGTCACAGGCCTGGACTGACTATAGTTAGCGCCTGAAATCCCAGAACACCATCCGGTTCTATTTAGTTATATCCTACTGAAATTTGCATTTAAAAAGGTAAATAAACAAGCAAAAATATTACATTTAGAAAAGGAACTGTGAGATAGAAAAAGACAGCGGTGACACAATCCTATCACCACAGATGAATGAATGAATTACACAATCCTGTGGCCAGATGCATAAAACTGTCTATATTTGTGAGCAAAACTATGCGTGCCTACAAAGTGGTGATACTACGCATTCCTTTAGTCACATTCAATTTTATAAATGTCACTCTGAGAAATTGAGAAGAGACGAACTAGCCTCATTTCCGCTCCAATAACTCCCATGAATGGATGAAGACAGTCCCTTAATCCACTAGCATGCAGACAAAACGCTGACCCACAAGTTACCAGGCAGTTGGATGACAAACTGAGTTTGTCAGTAAACTTTTGTGCATGAACTCGACTGCAAAGTCTTCATTAGCCTGCGGAATTTACAGGAACAGTTTATAAAATGACTCACAGATAAATAATAAGGAAACATCACTGAGCACACACTCTCGATCTGTATGTGAACTGTCATAGTTTTCCACTGTGTGTAGAGCACTTATGACAAGTGACTCAAGCTTTCCAAATTTTGTTTTGTTTCGTTAACTCTTCTCTGTCGCCAATCACGTAAGAGATGTGACGTCTAAATCACAAAGTACTGTGGACATTGAAAGGCTGACATGAAACAATCTGTTTTATAGATAGCATCAAGTAAAAGTCTAAAAGCCAATATGGCCAACAACACTGTACCCTCCTAAGTGAGTTCTAGCAGCAGACTGCGGTGAAACTCAGTAGGAAACCAATCAGCCTTTAACAATTTCCTCTTTCCCTCGTCATGTTTGTGACACCCCACATCCTGCGCCGCATTAAACAATAACACCGAATTTTAATTAAAAAAAAAAAACTACTACCAGTCATGAGGAATAAACAAATGATTACTCATTTAACACCACACAGGGTATGATTCTATCTCCCAGTGGTAAACACATAAACATCCAGACTAAAATGGGCTTCATCCAACTTTGTTCAGGGGGAGTCAGGATGCTAAATTTAAACCAGTAATCAATTTGACACCGTGTTCCCTGCACCTTAAAGTGGTCTTTATCGCAGCCCAGAATGAATATTTTGACAGAGTAATTTTTGGTTTACATGCCTGGTAAAATTTGCTCTCTACCTAATCATTTCGCTAAATTACCAAAAAAGATTACCAGTACCAAGTATCACCCAGATACTTTGCCGTGGTAACAATAAATGCTTAGAGCTTGGTTAGGGTCCATTCACATCTCTCACTGCCTCCTTGAGCCTGAAAGAGAATGAACAGTCCTGTTGTGGCTGGTGGAGGAAATTCAAGCCCGTCTATATCTTCTCCTGTTACGCTCCCAGATCATTTTCAGGTAAGGACATGAGGGAATCAGCCGCACATTAGAAATGCACATTGCCGTAACTCCCATCAGTTGCAGAGCCCGCTGGTGTTATCAGATCATGTGGCTGATCACATGTAGCTTTGTGTCCACTTAGAAGGACCAAAGCTCTGCTATGAAACAATCAGTAAGTTTTTGTTTGATGCTGAAATCGGGATGAAGTTAGATGAAAAAAAGAAAAAGAACGAAGGTAATGTCATCATTCATCATGATTTTTGGAAATATTGGCCTTTAAGTTGCTTGTTTGGGGGGAAATTAAATCAAAAGTTAGCTTTTGTATCAATTCTAGTTAGATTTGATGTTATTTTGCATAAAAAAAGAAAAAGAAAAAGGAACTCGGCACACCTGAGGATGCAATATCACGATGCTCTTTGGTTAATTGTGTATGTGAATTAGAGGGAAAGAAAATACTAATGCTTTTTTTTTTATATACAATTAAAACACAAAACTGAAAACTTTCTCTGACAAAGGAAATTAAAAATGGTTTAAAAATGTTTGTCTGATGGGTTATACTGAACATTTCATTATCTGGGCCTAGTTGTCAACACTGTTGCCCCACAATAAGAAGGTTGCAGGTTCGGTTCCCGGCCTGTGTGGGTTTCCTCCCACTGTCCAAAGACATCATGTTCAGGTTAACTGGTGACTCTAAACTGTCTGTAGGTCTGAGTGTGAGTGTGAGTGGTTGTTGGTCTCTGTCTGTCTCTGTGTGTTGGACTGATGACCTGTCCAGGGTGACCCCGCCCCTCACCCAGAGGGAGCTGGGATTGGCTCCGGCACACCCGACGACAGAGAAACTGAAAAGCATTAGATGAATGAATGAATGCATTTTATTTTATTTCTTTTATGTAACATATTGATGCAAAATAAAGAAAGAGCTGAAATATCCTTTGAAATAAGACTTCCAGGTAAAAATCTAGATTGTGATGCTGGTTTTGGCCTCCTTTCCTCTTCGTCCCACCTGTTTAAAAGATTCTGGAAATTTACAGCTCCTGGCCATAAACTGATGGCTCCTTGGCCGCATCAGGAGCAACAAGAGGAGGGGGGAGGTGGTCTGGGAAATGAGAGACAGGAATTCAAATGCTGGGACACTGAACAGATGCAGCACGGCAGATATAATGCAAAATTATTGGCTGAGGAGGCTAATACAAATGCTGCAATCCTGGCTGGTGAGGTTAATATGACTGCTGAAATATTGGCAAGGTTGGCTAATACGGATGGCGCAGAAATATTAGCGCTGAAATACGGACACGGATTTGGATGAAGTCACAGCGAGTGTTACAGGAAAACACGGGCCAGGCGATGTGTTTGTTTTCGCTGCCATCCTTTCCTGAGGTTATTCCTTCGCATTTTATCTTCATTTCCTCCACACCAGGTTTGACGGTTTTATGCACAGTCGAGGACAGATATGCAGACACTGTCCGCTACAGTCGAGACAAACCTTGAAGCCCCGCTTGTTTTTCATTTTTACAGCACTGTTTCATTTTTAATAGTCAAGCCTGACATATGTTTGTCTGGTTCAGTAAGATGCTGGCAGTAGATGCGAAACCAAAATGCAACTCCATCCATAAACAGGAAGCTGTGTGGTCCAAGTGAACAAAGTTAGACCCCCCCCACCCCCTTTCACTGAACAACTTTCTCAAAATTTCCCTTACCGCTCTATCTTCCTGCCCCGCTTTTTTTTTCCTCTTTATCCTCTTCCACTCCTCCTCCATCAACACAGAAGCACTCAGCCAGCCGCTATCACTTCCTCGCATCATTTGGGTCCATTTAGCAGCCAAGAGCCCCAAACACTTGTCTGAATCTTAATCAAGGCCCACTTGAGTTAGAGGGTTTTTTTTTTGTTTGTTTGTTTTTTTTTTCCGCCCTCACATCAAGTGCAAAATCAAAACATGCTGAATCAGAGCTGAGGCTGTTGTATCAACCTGTGATTGCGCCGTGTTTGACTTCATCTTGAAAATCTCATGGTCGAGCAGGAACGCAACTGACGGCTGGATTCTTCGGAGGTGCATAATGGGATTTTTAGGAACCCGGAGGTTTCTGATAGACTGAGCTCACGGAAAGTAATTTCAAATGTTACTAAACTTAGTTCATTTAAAGTTATACTTTCTTTTTTTTTCCATATTGATGGATTAAATGACATACACATGTGAAATGTAATAATTTCACTGTGACTCTACTCTTCCTCTTAGCTCCATGCAGCATTTTAGTGCTCTGGAGCCTATTGTTTGTGTTTAGCTTTTATACACCACTTGTGATTCAGGACCAAACAATGCACTGTCAAAGTAAGTGACTAGTTGCCGTTCACAGTGGCGCTGCAGTTTATCACTGAAATGAATGCTGCTTTATATCTGCTGGACCTATAAAGAGGCTATTGTTTTATTCATTCGAGGCAGCAATACAAACCAACGCACTCCATTATCACCATCGGAAGTTGATGCCGAATGTGCCAACACCAGATTTAATTTTCTTCCACCACTTTTTTATGTCTTCGTATTTTTAGATTTTTACTGACTCGGGCCTTGTTCTACCCTTTTGGAAAGATGCTGATATTTGTTTTCTTAGTAAGAGTTATAAGATGTATAGAATTTTTATAGCCAGGGGAGGACTATCTTTATTTAGCAAAGACACACAGAGGTCGGGCAGCGTGTGGATCCGTCCAAAAGTACCAAAGTGCACACCGACCACAAAGGTCGCACTTTCAATCCATAGATTGCTGGTAAAAATGGATGTTGTCATCTGGGCTGTCAAGGGAAGCCAAGAGCGTTAAACCTGCATTCTATCTAATGTCTGTCAGGGGGCAAATCAGAAAATTAGTCAACTTCTCTCTAGAATTTTTACCTCAGTAAATGTTTTCCTAAGGAGTTGATGGTCTTGGTCTCTAATTGGCCAATACAAGATGATACTAGATGACTTCAAAGTGGCAGCTGATAAACCGACGGATGGACCTCACGCTGTGGCGGCGCTTCTTTGAGTGTTGCTTGTTTAATTCAAAATTAAACTGAAGTTTTATTTTTAAGAAGTAATTTTTTGAAGGCTTTTGAAGGTTGTCTGTCGCCTTCGTTCTGTCATCGCCATGAGTTTTCCAAGCAGCAATCTAATCAATCTATTGTTGAATCCAACTGAACCTGTAAAGAAACCAGCTCAAGGCATGGACTTGTAGTATCGACTTCAGATGAAGATACAATCTGAGAACACTGCCCCTCTGGCCACGCTCTGTGGCCAGAGGGGCAGTGTTCTCCAGCGCGGAGGCGGAGGCGTAGAGGCAGAAAGAGCCAAAAGAACAGTGGAGGGGCCTTGACGTGGCCATCCCACACAGCAATATATTTAGTTTGTGTGATTTTTTTTTTCTCATGTGGATATGCATCAAATTTCGCTGTAACAGCAGTAAAACTCATCTGGCCCAAGAAGAGACAGCTCAGTCTGTCTCAGTATTTCATTGCCTGTTTGTTGATCTATAATGTTTGGCAGGCCATGTGATAAATGTTTGATATACACCAGGTTGTGTGTGCTTTGTGTGTCTTGATCACTGTTGTAACCGTCAATCGAAATTGTAACTGGTGAAGCTTAAGTTTAACGGGATGAAATTAGAAATGGGTACAAATGAACTAAACACTTAGCAGCAGAGATTTAAATTAAAGCACCAGAAGGACTGAAAGATATACGGACATTGTGACAATGATCTTACCTCTATGCAACATCACACTGCACAAACAACAATATCAAAAAGACAAAAATCACAACAACATTTTGATTTCTGGCTCCATCTCTAAGCTAAAACTGAAATGAATAAATAAATACATAAATAAGTAACTAAGGTAATAAAAGGAGGTGACAGAGTTTTCTAAACTCACTCTTACTTGGCCTGTTGCATGTCATTTGTTCTTTTAAATAAATCTTGGGAACATTTGTTTCAACAAGGACATTGAACAATAATTTATGCTAAGTAAGATTAGATTTTGGCAGAAAAGAACTAGTTGGTCAGTGGCAGGGAACTCGCTAACTCACTAACCTGTTCGTCCATCTCAGTCTTCTGAAGTGTCCCATTTCTTCTTTCCTTCATGACAACTGAGTGTTTTTATTCTCATAGGCGCTTCAGAACTTGTCGATCAAACATGACCATGAAAACATTTTAGGAAATTGAAGAACTCACTGATACCTCCACTCGTTTCTCATCCACAGCTACAAACTATTCAGTAACACTGACGACCTACTGATCAGTATCACGTGTCACCCTTTCTCATTTTTGTATGGACATCGTCTTATGCAGGTTGGAATGTGGAGTTGTATACAGTACAGGCCAAAAGTTTGGACACACTTTCCTATTCATTTGAATGAAAAGGTGTGTCGAAACTTTTGCCTGTACTGTACATGCAGATGTTTTAGGGGATCTTATTTGGCCTTCAACATTTTGAGTCTTGGAAACATAGAGAGAAACAAGAGAAACATAGTAATGTTCCATATAATTAAGACCATCATTTAATTCAATCGATGCCTGAGTGCTTTTTTTTTTTTTTTTTTTTTTATTACATAAAATATATAAAACAATTTCTGTTTTTGCTTTCAGCTGATGCTAAATGAACTGGGGATTGCTCATTTGACTATAGCAGGTCTATATATATATTCAGGTATGAAAATTTGCAGCAACAGGCAATAATGGTAAAAAAAAAAAAGTAATAGAACACATTTTCTCAGCTCAGGATGATTTTGATACCAGAACTATTGCAATCCAATGTCAAACAGAGCTCAAGCTTTTCACTTCTAACACTACAACTTAGATCAGAGTAGTTCACGTGCCAACCCACTGTGAACAGCCCTGTCAGAAACCAGGACATTCAAAAGGTTCCCTAGGTATGTTGTGAAATCGCGAATTAGAGTGCAGGTGTAAGACACTTGAGTAGTGGCTTCACTTCACTGCTGCAGAATCTACGTCCACTTATCTGCTGTAGCAGCCGGCCTTGGTTGCTACTTTGTCCTTGTCTCAATAAAAACTATACAAACAGGAAGAGCAAATGAGGTCTATGAGGTCCTGTCTGTTGGACAACATGAAAGTATAGAAAGAATCCAAATGGGTACTTCTGTGTGTGTTGTCAAGAGGAAGTGTAAGTGAGGAAATAATAAAGGAAATCTTCACCATTCACTCTTCTAAACTTCCACCGGGTCTGGAACTCTTTCCACCTCTGGGGCTTTCACCGGGTTTTAAAAGGAGGCCCAGCGAAATATGGCAGCGGGGAGAAAAATGTTGCCTCTCAGCAGAAGTACAAGAGATGAATTTGAAATTAAAGTAAAAAAAAAAAAAGAGAGAAAAAGGAACAGATATAACAGACATATAGCTGTATCTCTCACACGTCATAAGTGGCCTTTAGCTGCCATCTCAAGACACCTAAGAGCGTTTTCATTGTCCCACAATGAGAACTAACAGCGGCCTTTTACTGCTTCAGTGTACATTTGAACCCTGTGATGAATGTTGAAATTAGCTCCTCAATTACCAGAGCTGTGGAGAAGCTTATCAATTCAAAAGTAATAATGCCTTGTACCCATTTTTAGTGTTTAGAGTAGAGGTTTGCTTACAATCTGTTTTTCTCAATGTCAACAAATCTCGCATGTAATTATGATGACTCCAAAATGGCCTGATTGCACTGATCTGTGTACCAGTATGATTAATCTGTTCCTCTGTCCCTTCATGGATTCCACATACACATTGCCCTCATCTTAATATGGTTTAATCCTTCGCAGAAAATAGTCCCCAGGTAATTTGCTCTTTGTAAAGAGGTGGATGGATTTCTTTCTTTTAACATTAAATGACTATATATCAATGCATTTGAATCCACCTGAATTGTTCTTCTAATAGATTTGTGTCTGTGAAATTCTATTTTACACTCATCTTCTCCTCATATCTAACTCAAAAACTACATCCAACTTGCTGGATGTAAAGATGCTGAGGACATGGCTGAAAGCTTCCCAAACATGAACTAAGTGAACCTTAAATTTCCCCTTCATGTGAGGACTGAAATGTGGATGTACCCACAGACAGAGGTGTTGCATTTTGTTTGCCTTCAGGCAAGTGTTGCACTAACAGCTCATGTCACACCTCCGCGACAAACACAGACGAGGTGACGAGGGGTTAAAAGAAAGGAAGTGGGTGGGGGGGGCAGGATGAACGGAGAGACAATGACAGAGAGGTGGGGTATTAGCCTTCAGCCGTGCGCGGTGTGCTCAATGCTAACTGCTTGACTTGGTTCTCTGCCAGAGGCTTATTCAGAACCAAGGACAGCTCTCCTGCTCTCTAAGCCAGCTCACCAGGGAGAGACACATTTAGACAAAGTCTCTCTCTTTCTGCACCGTTCCCATTTTCTCTCCTGCGAAGCTTGTTCTGTGTCACTGGGGAGCCCACATTTAGCCACGCTCTCTTTCTTTGTCACTCTTTCTATTCGAACTCTGTGAAGAATGTCAAATTTATACTCATCTCGCCTTCTTTCTCGATCTCCTTTCCCCCGCTCGCTCTGTTTGACTCTCGGAGCTCGATTTCCCCCTCGGTTGCTCACCAGTGAGGCCGCATTTAGAGGCGGCACCATAGGGGAGCACCGTGGCCTTTACCTCTTATTCAATTAAGCTCTGCTTGAAGTGCACACACACGCACACACGCGCACACACAAACACACATGCAATTACAGCCTACTGGTGTCTGGAGACCGATGGCTCAGAGATATGACCTCAGAGAAACAGGCACACTAAAAGAAGAGATGTGCACGTGCATACACAAACACATCTGTGAAAAAGTACATGTGCTTGTAAGAACACGCCGGGGGGGACATGAACGTATGGGATATGCACACAAACTACAGTAATACCAAGCAATTACCAGATGGTAAATCTCTATGGTAATTTTCCAATGGTAAATCTCTGCAGTAATTTTGGACCGACTTCAATTTAATTTTTTTTCCTGGTTTCTGAGCTTTTTTCCCCCTAATGGGCCGAAAGTATTTAGTTAAACACACGGAGACTTCACTCTCTGTGATGGGACTATAGTCATCGAGAGACATGTCTGGCACAAACCAATTGTCGGGATAAGATTAAAAGAAAAACACCCACAAAGGTGCACAAGTTATTTTCTTACAAAGTTGACAAGGAAAGGTTAGAAGATAATAGAACTGGAAAATCACTTTTGAAAAACAAAACATCAAAGCAGATGATGGCATAATACATGCTACATTTCATTATGTGGCCAAAAGCATGTAGACACCAATACCTACACTTTTTTGCAATATTGGTTTGTAGCCGGTCTGGTCCCTTTGTCCCAGTGACGGGCAATTCTGAGGCTCAAGCATAGAAGCATAGATATTTATTCACTTCCTCTTTTGGTCATCATAGTCAATAACCTATAGATTCCATGACAGGCAAATAAATGCATACCAAGGCAGGAAAAAAATATTTTAAAATGAAATCTGTTAATTTATTTATACATATATAATTATTTCAGGGAGCAGCGGTGTAAAAACAGGATGCGGTGAATAACAGAGTGCTGAGCAGCCCAGTTTCAGTTGGGCCTATTTTTTATTTTTTTTTTTCTCTCTCTAAGTCCTAGCTGCTGGTATATTTATGCCAATGTGGGCTTATTTTCTTTTTTATAACTGAAGTAAGTAACGCTGTGCCTTTTGGACCCAGGCAGAGAGATAGCTCAAAGGCTGCTGGATTAAAACAAAAGTCTTATTGTGTCGGGCTCAGCAGAGAATGTAATAGGAAACAACAAATGACTACTGCCAACAGGAAGTGATTCCGCTGTATCCTGCAGAAAAGCAAACAAACAAACAAACAAACAAATAAATAAATAAATAAAGCACGCAGATTCTTTCTCAGTCTTTTCCCCACCTTGGCAAATGTCAGTCAGGACCAAGGACAGCTCCTGCATTGCCCAACAGCTACTGGTTCAGCACTCTGGATAGCGGCCATAACACAGAGCTGAGAGAGTGCATTCCTGAAAATGTCACGAATAACCCTGACAACAAATCATCATGTGAACACGGGGTACAAAGACGGGACAACAGTCCAGCAGAAGGGTTGGCTTGTGCTGTAAATCAGTGCTAAAGAGGCTGGTGCTTAAGGAACACCTTAAAACGGAAGTCAGGCTCAGACAAAATAAACGATATTACTGTTCTGGACAGGATCTGTGTTGATAGCAATATATTGCTATTAGCTGTTTGTTCACCAAGTGTCTGATGCACACAGTTGCACACACAGAAAACTGTGTCAGACATCTCGGGTAAAGAAGTTGCAGCACCAATACACATCTGGGAAAAAAACTGACCTTTGTGTGTGAATGTTTGTGTGTTTTGTCCAAGCCGCTGTGCATTCATCCATGTATGGGTGGAAGCGTATGCTTGGGTTCATGTCTGAGCATCTAAGTGTTTGTCAGAATATGCATGTGTGTGTGTGTGTATGTGACCTTTCCACCAACTGCTCAGTCTGCATTTCTCAGTCATCAGGATGGTATTTTCTCTCGACACCAGTGCCATATGAAACAGGAGAGATTGCCCTTCACCTCTCTCCCCTCTCATAAGGTCTGTTGCTGCAATTTCTCTCAACTGCATAATTCCTTTTGGCTAATAATTCAATATTTATTTATCTTACCATCATATCTTCAGTGGCTAGACAAATTTAAGTGCAATATTTTCATTTAATTTTCATTTTGACACAATGGACGCTACATGAAGTGTTTAGCTTTACTCTAAGGTCATCATCATGTTTAAGAGTTCCGGACAGCATACATCAGTCTTTAGTACACTGTCACGCAAAGAGCACAGCTTGTTGTGTGGCAGATAATTTGACAAATATGATTATTATTATTTTCTTTTCTTTTTTTTCATTTTACCACAATCCAACTGTCATAATAGTTTTATTTTATACGGTTAAAGTTTATTATTACTATTATATCAATGTGAAGAAATTACCATTGAATTAATTTTATCGAAAGGAAAAATAACAGTCACCAGTATGGAACTTTTCCAACTGTTTATTCTTTGTTAATATTCTTTAGGAAGTGAATTATCAAATACACCTCTTCTCTTGTCTAATAACAAAACAGCAAAAGATTGCTTTACATTGAACATTAGCACATGTGGGACAGTATGTGGAAACGTGCTTTGCAGACATATTTCTCACCCGTGCAGCACACAACTTTCGTCTTGCAGTCCTTCTTCCAGGGGCAGAAATTGCATCTTTTTCTCTTGCCTGACCCAGCTGAAGCCTCAGGTGGCTCAGGACAAGATTCAGCTCCCTGAGCAGCTCTCACAATTGCTGCAGAGACTTCTGTGCGGGGGAGGCGCTCCCTTCTTGCGATGCATGGGGTGACAAGAGCCTTTCCCAACTGCTCCAGGAAGATCCTCCTCCTGGTCTTCCTCTCAGCCATCCAGGTTGGGTGGATCGTCTGCCATATCACAAAGGCATTGTATGATGAGACATCAAGGATGTTGTGGAAGATGACCACAGAAGTCATCCTTCTGCAGCTGTACGTTCCAATAACCTTGTCACCGTTGTCCACGCCCCCTTTAGTGCGGTTGTAGTCCAGCATGATGGCTGGCTTCCTGTCTTCACGATCAGTGATTTCAGCTGCCTTGTGCAGTGTACTCAACAGCACCACGTTCTTGTTCTTTGGGAGGTAAGTAACAAGAGTGGTGGTGGGGGTGAAGGCAAACTTTGTCAAGAGGACCACTCTCCCTCTTGTTGCGAGGAGTGCAGGGGGGAGTTCAGGCTTGTTTTTCCGAACAGTGACAACCATGGTCATTTTCCTTTTTCAGTTCATAGGAGGTGAAGAAGTTGTCACATGTGACGTTGCGCCCCCTCAGTCCAACCGTCAAATCAAGCGCAGCACGCATCCCCTGGTTCTTCTCTGGTGCGCCACTGGGCAGCCTCCCGGTGTAGACTTGCATATTCCATATGGAAATGTAAACAAAACCAGAGTTTCACTTTTTTTAGGAAAAGTCATAAAAAAAAAAAAAAAAATCATAAAAAAGCGTGTTATATGTTTTTGTTTTTTTTTTGCAGCTAAACATGGTGGTGGGTCATTTTTGAGGGTTAAGGTGCATGTGTTGTCATTACCCATTACACAAACTGAACTCTTTCCCTTAATTTCTTTTCTATTGTTTCATTTGCTATTTTGTCACAGATCAAGAGACTAAAGACATCAAAGAAAAAAAAAGGTCACAATATGTTTGTTCACTGCAATACCACTGAAATAATAGTTCTGTTTGGGAGTGAGGTTCAGCGGATGGGTGAGTTTAATTTTTGTGGCTGAGTGATCTTTGCTCGAGAAAAGTTTTAAAAACCCAGACAGACTCACACTACCTCTTCCCAAACTCAACAGAGTCCGCTGAGAAATATAATTGATGTAATTTCCCAGTTTGGCATATATGAATTAAATCTAACTTCTATTAGAGACAGACACATCACTGTTGTTGTTGAATTCAACACAAGAAATCAAAATACACCATCGCATTAGTAGTCCACAGTTCTCCTTCAGATCATTCACCGGCGGTAAAGTGGAGCAATTAGGGAACTCTGCCCGAACAGGCTTGACAATAAACAGTTTACTGAACTTCTTCATTAGTGTTCCAACAGTGGTCTGATCCGTCTCTTTCATTTCATGATGGTGACGACACTAACTCCAGGCAGGTGGAAAAGAGATAACAATCTAATACAAAACTTTCTGTTGTGCATTGGAGTAAAATACACCTTAACACAGGTTAAAACTGCTGTGCCTAAAGAAGGGGAATTTATTTTGCATTGCAAAATGACAGCCTGCTGCTTCACCTCTGAATTTCTGTCATCATCCTCTATTTATTTTTATTATTATTTTTCTGCTTTCAACTGGGATTTAACAGTGTGGACATCATCTTCCTTGATTAGATAAAATAAAAAAGCAGCAAAGAGTCAGGATGAGATTGATGACAGCTACACAGGAATTTCAGGGGACTTGAGCGAGGCATATTTACAGGTGCATCTACAATGATTGTGGAAGATTCCGAGTACACTTTCATATGTTGTTGATTCATTTCAGACGTAGATCTTACAATGCTTTTATTTTTTTTTATTTAAGAAATTTGATGACTACAGCTTAACATAAAAAAAACATGTATTAAAAAAATAATGAAACAAAGTATCTTCATGTTTTGACTCAGTGCTTGGTCGAGGCTCCTATAGCGTGAAGTTGCACATCAGTGGCGCAGGTGTGATCAGGATGTGGCTCTGCTGCAGCATTATTGAAGCAAATGTTTCTTTTGGTAGCAGCTGGCGCTCATCTGTATTATGGGGATGTTTCTCATCTTTCTCTTGATAATATCCTATTGATTCTCTATGGGGCTCAGGTCAGGCCAGCTGGCTGGACAACCAAGAACAGTAATCTTGCAGTCAGCAAAGCAGTTAGTAGCAGCGTTGGCACCGTGTGCGGGTGCTAAGTCCTGCGAGAAATCAGCATCTCCATAAAACTTGTCAGCAGAAGATAGCATGAAATCTTTACTCCTGGTAGACAGCGTGTTGGACTCTGGCATGACCCCAAATTCTCACCAACTGAGGAAGCTTCACACTGAACCTCCAGCAGCTCCGACTCAGAGACTCCCAGATGAAATGTAGAATGGAGTGGCTCAGTACCAGCACAAGTTGTGGCCCTTTTCCTGAAGCCCTCTTCTCCTCAGTGTCCAAAGTTCATGAATCAGCTTTTCCTGGCTCACTCTGTTGCTCATGGCTGTTGCTTGAATACAGATTTACAATAAAATATCAAAAAAAAATATATATATAAGATTTGAAACAATTATTGGATAATGTGCCTTTTGAAAATCACCATTAAAAATAACAAAAGTGCAGCAAGAATGAAATGATCAAAAGCCAAATTTAAGATTAATTCATTACAGGGTGGAGTGGGTGGCAAGTTTTCTCAAACAAGTCTTATCAAACATCATCAGGGCAGGCATTGTAGGTTTATGCGGCATGATAATATAATGCTGGACTGTGGGAGATGGTCAGGAGTGCAGTTACAGATGTCAGAGCCCTGGAAAGCCCCTACAGTAAGTAGCCAGCATGTCAGAGACACATTTGAGTGATATATGGGCTAGCAGCAGGTTTTTGAAAAAACGGTCCGTGAGTGACAGGTAGCCGGTGTGAGGATTTTAGAGCTGCAGTAAGTGGTCATATTTCCTACTTCGTGTCAGGGCCCTTATCAGCAGCATCCTGAATGAGCTGAAGTTGCTGAACGGTTCGTTTTGAAAAGGTCTACAAACAGATCACTGCAGTAATCAATATCAGACTTAACCATGTGTTCGATGTCTTTAGTGTTTCTGCTCAAATTTGACCTGTCATAGCTCTCCCACCCTATACTACAATACAATCATTTTAAAACTTAAATTAAATCACATTTATCCACCCACGTTTCAACATTTTGTTCGTGGTGAAAATCCATGTTTGATTTTGATGTTTGACGCTGGTGTGTGTGTGTGAGAAATGGAGGAGGAAGACTCGTCTCATATATTGCAATAGAGCTGGTCACCAGGAGATTTGCTGATATGGAAAATCAATCACTGCACATTAGCAGCAAAACTGTTGCCAAAGAAGTTCAGCAGAAACATTTCCTTTTCTTCTGATTGGCTGATTATGTCCGTTACAAAGTTTATCTCCCATTGTCAATCAGCGCAACGACCTTTTGGACATAGAGCTGGAACTAGCTTGCTGAATTTCTGTCCAATTTCCCTCTCTGTCCCCTCTGTCTCTTGAACTCCATCCATCCGTTCACAAGTCTGCTGTCTTTTTTCTGACTGATCTTGAGTAACTAAGGAACGACAAAGGGTTTTTCTTGATGCAATATGCTGTGTGTATTTGTGGTGTGTATTAAGAGATATCATATTATTATCACTTCAAATCAATAAACTTAAAATCGTGTTATCAAACGTAACTTCAGGATTATCTGACAATATTACAATAGTGATATAATAGGATTTTTTTTCTGTGTGTGTGTGTGTGTGTGTCTGTGTTTTATTCTGGCTTTTTTATGCATTTCTCTGCATAAACAACCCGTAATTACCACCAGCCACTGCTTTAGAGTTGATTGAAAATGATGCCAACGGGCCAAATCCATCAGTCACTCCTGATTGTGAAATAACTCCCCTCTCACACAGAAAATGGCTGACATAAAAACAATGTCAGACAAGATAATAGTGTTAAAACAAAGCGGGAAGACACACTGGTTAAAGATAATATTTATGGCATAAGCTCACAAAATGATGCAGGCAGCAGCTATAACCACAGGCTTTAGCTCAGCTCCCATTTTGGCGCCCAAGCAACTCAGACTTTGAAATAAACGAATGCTCCGTTGCCCCACAATAAGAAGGTTGCGGGTTCGATTCCCGGCCCGGGTCCTTTCTGTGACCTTACTGGTGCTAGATTTTTCCCACCCAAAACGACTGAAAGACCAGTCTAACCTCTGCAAGGAAGTATGGCAGCATAAAAGTTGCACTTCTGCCTCACGATAGTGTGTTCAGTTCCCGGCCTAGGGCCTTTTTGTGTGGAGTTTGCCTGCGTGGGTTTCCTCCAGGCACTCTGGTTTCCTTCCAACGTCCAAAAACATCACGTTTGGATCAACTGGTGACTCTAAACTGTCTGTAGGTCTGAGTGTGAGTGGTTGTTGGTCTCTGTCTGTCTCTGTGTGTTGGCCCTGTGATGGACTGGTGACCTGTCCAGGGTGACCCACCCAGAGTGAGCTGCGATTGGCTCCAGCAACCCCCATGAGCCGGAAACGGAAAAGTGGTAGAAGATGAATGACTAAATGAATAAACATATTGTGCTGTAGATATCTGTGGAAAATGAAGGTGGAGCCAGCCTCTATTGGGCCTAGATTAAAATGCTTGTTCAAAATACTCAGAAGTGTAAAAGTAAGTGTTCCAGCCATTTGTACAGTAGAAACAAAGTGGTAAATAATTTACCTTTTGTAGAATTTGATTTGCTTAATATAATAAGTAGTTCCAGAGCTGACTGCAATATGTTTAATTAGGACTAATAACGACCGCACTCAGCCTATTTTCTTTTGGTTAAGATGTATCCTGTGACGCATGTGTGTTTTTCTTAGTTAACTGAGTGAAGCCATGGAGCCGAGAGAACGTATTAGTTTTTGATCGTGTCTGTAGGCAATTATTGTTCTTGTCAGCTTACTGTACGGTTTCTTCTTTTGTAGACGAAGGGATAGTTTTCAGTAAACATTTCAAACGAAGAACACAGACTGCCGGGTTTTGTTTTGGAAGCACGTTACAGCTACATGCTTGGGCTCTGCAGCTTTCGTGGGCTTTTGTAGAAAAATAGACAGAGCCACACTAACAGTAAGAATTTGTGGATTCATGGAGGGTATATTCTTTAGGAACCAGTGACTTCCTCTCATTGGCTGACAATTTGTTATCATCCCTTATGCTAAACTTAGGCAAGCTAACCTGTTGCTAAGTGTTGCTTCATATAGCTAAAAAGCTTTATTGATCCCAAAGGATGAACTGAAAGATAAAATCTCCTGCACTCTTTTAAGTTAAAACTGTACAAAAGAAATTGACTAAATGAAAAGAAATGAGCCATGTTGAAAAAAAATGGCCAGACTGTACATTATGCCACAAAACAAAAGCAATTTTACTACTCTTCAGTTTCAGCAGCGTAATTAAAAATACACAAAACCAACCAAACATAACAGCATGAAATTGGACTAATACCAAAGGGAGATTTGAAAATTAACATCCAAAACTGCAGTTCTAGACTCCCGTGATGAAAAAGTCAAGTTACTGTCTTTCGCTAAATGTTTGCTTTATGACATGAGTTAAGCATTATTGAGAGTGCGACCACTTTGATTGACAGTTGGGTGCCTTCACACACGGCTAACTGCCTATTTATTTATTTCAAATTTTTTGCTTATTTGTGCCTTTTGGATTATTTTCATGCAAATATCAGAAAGATCGTGTGCTTTGGTTGATCAAAGTAACAGGAATCTGTGCTCCTGAGTGAAATTCAGCTTGTTTTATATCAGCATTAGTTTGCCAGCATCACTGTCTGCTCTCACCTTAACCTGAAATGTTAGCATAGCCTGAGCAGCTATTTAACTAGCAAGCGTGTTAGCCTTGGGTTAGCCTGAGAGTGAAACTCATAAACATGCTACGAATGCTAGTGGGAACATACATCAGCATGCACAGCTGTCTTGGCGCCAAGCTCTTTGCTCACTCAGCAACAAAAGATAGAGCTAGCGATGGCAGGGTGATGGCTCTGAGCTTCAAAAGGGCCTTTCAGCAACCAACTGCTGACACCACAGTCCATCTTCGTTGTTACTCTTTGGAACAAAAAGGCAAATATGAGCTCAGTATTGGTATTCTTCAGCAAGAAAGTATTTTCAGATCACTGTCACTTCAAAGCAATGTCTGAAGCTGGAGCATTGTGCTGTTTATCATAGCGCAATGACATTTCATCATATATTTAAACTTGCACCACATGTGAATCGCCTACTTTGCGCTCGCATGCCAAATGACATTGAACCCCTCTGTCGTCATAACCAAGTCCAACAGCCAACACTGTATTTTAACAGCCGGTTAACTTCAGTCAGCAGCAAGAAACGCTGTGATGGCAGTGGATCTAATGTATTTCTGATGATTGAGCAGAGGGCTTTCGTGTTATTTATTCCAAGGTCACCCAGGGTTCAGGGAATATCCCTCCCTCCAGAAACATTGCTGGCACGAACGCACCTTCAGAGGCTCCTCGCCCTGATTCATTTATGGCATTAATACAATCTGGCTGCTGGCAGCAGGATGAGCTGGGGGTCGGCGGGGGTTCGCTCGCTTGAAGACACAAAGACACAGACCCACACACATTTTACTTTTCAACCGGTTGCGTCTCCAGAAAGCGCCTGGTTAGAGTGAGCAAACAAATGACTAGGGAGAGAGAGAGAGAGAGAGAGAGAGAGAGACAATAGAAAATGAATTACCTTACTGTTCAACTAAAAGCATCAATGTATGTATCTGTGTTTGTGTGTGTATCTTTTCAACTCTCTTGCTGTATACCTCATCTGTCCAGACTTTTAAGACTGTGACACTGTTTACTTCACACACAAAAACAAACCCTTGCACGGGTTACACACACAAAGTATACATTAAACACACAGGCACATTTATGCAGGTACTAACTTACAGTACAGTCTATTGTGAGGGCTGCAGCAATACATTTACATGGCCCAAGTCAATTTAGACATGTGGGTGGGAACAGTAACACACTGACAACCACTGACAACAATTTCCCTGACGGAGACCTCCCAAGGGATTAATAAAGTCTATCTTATCTTAACCACGCACACAACATTTTGAGAGCGAGGGCTAAACTAATACACATCTCCATTCGTAAGACTGGAGTTACAGTGCGTGTGTGTTGACAGCAACATAATATCCCAGTGTCTCAGCGAACACCGTGGATGTTGCTGACTCTTTTCCTCCCAAAAGGGGATTTCATTTTGATCTTTTTAGCACAGATTTATCCCCAACTATACTTCCACAGCCGCCACAAATTGAGGGGGGGAAAAAAAAAAAAAAAAAAAAGAAAGGGAGAAAACGAGATTTGAGCTGGCAATGCTAACCTGACCTCTGCACTTGTGGAGGTGGCCTGTATTCTCACTGTGATGAAGGCTGGCCCATTGGCCTGCAGCCAGACTGCTTGGTGCTAGACTGGAGATGACACATCACTAGCAATAAAAATCCCCCACTGCAACACCTCATTTCTTCAGTTCCCCCGTTTCCTCTTCCTCCTCTCTCCTATCATTCTTTATTCAGTTGTTATTGTTCTCTCTGTTGTCTTTCCTTGGCCTCTGGTTCAGCTCACGGCATTCCAGGCAACTGGGGTTTAGAGGATATATGCAAACTTATTAACTAAAATGTTATCATCTCAAGTTAAAGACTGCTTCTCACTTGACTGGCCATCAAAGGAGCTGCTGGACCATTGGTTAGATTACAAATTATCAAAACAAGAAACTGCCCTAGGGGGTCCCTCGGGCACCACAACGGCCCACCCAGATAGCAAAGTCAATCTGGCCTATATTTCCTCTGGCCTAGGTTAAGTCAGGTCCATAAGCAACATCATTGTCAGATCCTACTTCCACATCTGGACCAAATCTGATACACACACAGGAAATCCTCTGGCTGTCAGTCAACACTGGAAAATAACAGTGTGAATCGCCCCAGATGTGGGGCCAGACTTTGGCCCGGCAAAGCGGCGAATACTGGGTCAAAAATGTAATTTTTGCTGGGTAAAGCTGCGTGTATAACAGTTATGCCATGAAAAAAGGCAATTATATGTGATGATTCCTAATTCCATTTGCCAACTCATTTCTATATTAGGTTGTGTGTATAACAGATTCAAAGTTTTCATAGAAATTAAGTGCTACACAAAATTTTGAGTCAGCAGTGGCACAAAGCAAAGTCGGGCTTTCCGACTCTCACCCAGCAGAACCCCCCTGAACACATTCCAGGGAATTATGTGTAGTTTTTAAAACTTGTCAGATTCTTTTAGAATTGGATGGGAAAATGGACTTTTCCCCTTACCTTGGTATAATGAGTTCAGGTCTCATTCTCTAGTTTCAAATACTTTAATCAAATCAAATCAGATTTATTTGTATAGCACCAAATCATAACAAAGTTACATCAAGGCACTTTACATATAGAGCAGGTCTAGACCAAACTCTTCATAAAATTATTTAAAGAGACCCAACAGATTCCCCGATGAGCAAGCACTTGGCGACAGTGGCAACGGAAAACTTCCTTTAAGAGGCAGAAACCTCGGGCAGAACCAAACACACGGAGGTGGTGGGGGGGGGGCATCTGCCTCGACCGGTTGATTTTTTGAAATGATGGTCACGTTTAGAGGAAAATATTATATATACCAAAATGAATAAAGAAAATGGCGACAAATGATTTTTTTACAAATGGGCAGCTTCAAAAGGAGTGCTCTGAAGCTGATGTGTGACATCATGTTGGGTTGACACTTATATTGAATGGATGAAAAGATATAGAAGGTCAATGCTAAATGCTAAAACGCTGCTACGCTACTTCCTGTTCACACTTTGAAGACGAAATCTGACACCTAATCCTGAGGTTACTGAACAGATTGAGAGGTTTAATCAGACCAGCACGCCCCGACTCTACTGTTAATTAGAGCCAGATTAAATGTAGCAATGTTTGTAAGAACTCAGATAAAAAGACAATGATAAAAGATGAAATAAAACACTTTTTTGAAGCAAATATTTCATAGCATGCAGCCATCACAGGTAGCAGTCACTGAGATTTCAACATGCAGGGCTTAAAAAAAAACAAAAAAACAAAACAAAACAGAAGAGAAACGTCTATCCTATTTGCTCTTTCTGATCTTTAATGAGCCTCTATTTGTTTGCAATCATGTTTTTTTTCTCGCTATCTTTTAATTAAAACTTCCTCTCTTACTTTAACATAGAAGATCAAAGGAGAAACAGGAGTGCCAGGTAATTGGTGGAAGATTTGGCGCTTTAACAATATTTTGTTTTGACTAATTTCCTCCTGTGCACAGGTAAGGAGCGGTAGGGGGGAGGGGCTGGGTTTATATAGGTAGAAAGAAAAAAGAGGTAATTGGGAGGAAACTAGGAGAAATTGGGAGATTAGTCATGGTAAAAATAGTACAGAGCAAATGTTTTGCTTTGCTAATTTCCTCTCACAGGTGAGTTGCGGGAAGCTGCTGAGAATTAAAGTGGATCCACAAAATCTTAAAATAGCAAAAAAAGGCAGAAAGATGAAAAAAAAAACAACAACAACAACATGGGAAGAGCTAACAAGGCACAAGAGAGGGAGACACAAAAAGGAGGAAAACGCTAGGATGCTGTAATACAATCCAAAAGGCTGTGACGACAATGTTTTGTTTCACTCTTGTGAGTTGGATTTAAAGGACAAGCGTAGAAAAAAGAAGGTGATGGGTAAACAAGGTAAAATATGACATAGAAAAGAAAAAAGCTTAATCATCCTGTACCCGCGTTGTGTTTTTGAAGTCTTCAATGCATAATTATACATCTAAAAATACAAAGGTTAAACAGCTCTGCAGGGAGATCGGGATACTATCATTTATCAAGTCAAAACATGCGCCCACTCGAGGTCAAAGGGGTCAGCATGCCTGGCATTTAATGGGCCAGAAAAAGTGTGCCGAGATGGACGATGACACTTTTGAGAGGCTGATTTTCATGCAGCACAAGGAAGCTCGAATTCAAAAACATACCACCAGATGTAAATCAAACTAAATAAATAAATAAAAAATTGCAGTCCCCGCTGACTTTTGACAAATTGATGATCAAAAAGGGCTAATGGGAGACGAAGAGAAGAAGCATCCCTCCCCAGGAGGGATGCTCAGGAGGATGAGAGGATGGACACACTAAATGTTGTAAATATAAATATTTAGCTGTTTACCTCAGAGGCTTCTAGAGAGGGAGATGACTGTATGTTCCCTGTCTGTGTGTCACTGAGGGTAAAACATTAGCTCAATACATGACTCAGACCGAACTTCACTGCTCAAACGACAGCAGTGTTATATTAAACTCAATATCTCTGTTTTCGGGCCCCTGGGTTGACTTCCCGGCCTGGGGCCTTTCTGCGCTTCTGAGCTTGCATGTTCTCCATGTGCCTGTGTGGGGTTCCTCCCACTGTCCAAAGACATCATGTTTGGGTTAACTGGTGACTCTAAACTGTCTGTAGGTCTGAGTGTGAGTGTGAGTGGTTGTTGGTCTCTGTCTGTCTCTGTGTGTTGGCCCTGTGATGGACTGGTGACCTGTCCAGGGTGACCCCCGCCTGTGACCCGGAAGCAGATAAGCAGTAGAAGATGAATAATGAATGATTGATTCCTTTTATCTGCCAGTGTTTGAACTCACTGGGCTTTTTGTTAGTGATGTGGAACCACTTTTAAGTGATAGTGTAAAAAATAACAAATCTCAATGTTCAACCCTAACCCTAACCCTAACCCTCACCATGAAAATGCGTGGCGATTCACTGTGCAGTTATACATGTCGTGTCTGGACTGTGTGATGCCAGAGGAAGAGAGATTAGGAAATAATTCAACATTTCATGTTTAGCACACTTATCGGCTGAGCACCAGGGACACTCCTTTTCTTTGTGCTCAAGCAGTTTTGAGTTCCAACTACCTTGAGAGTGTTTGTGTAATTTAGAGAAAGTCTAAAGACCTTCTAATGAAACGAAGTTGAACATTGTTCACGTTGTTTTTTTCTCATAAAATGTTTCACAAGGGAAACAATCAGCGAAAGCCATGATTGCTTCAGTTTCAGTTTCAGCTTCAACTGCAGGGAACAGGTGACAGTCTCATAAAAACATATTCATACAGACACACTTTGATACATCACACAGCCTGAGGAAGGTTTGTGGGAGAAGGGGCCAACGCAAAATGAACCTAAAACCTTATCAGTAGAGGGAGCTTGCATGAGCACATCCACAATGTGCCCGTCACTGCCGGTTACAGGCACTTCTGGTTACAAATAAACAAATATATACTGAAGTCCCCTTATGTCTGACTGAATAACTGATGTTCTCACTTTATCATCATAGTGTGCGCTCGTTCTGCGGTGCAGCAGTAAAAGGCAAGGTACAAGGTCTGACATTCTCATCTGATTTTTTTTTCACATGATTTATAATAAGACATAAGCATGCGAACGGAAATATAGTGCTTTGTTACAAAGGGACACATCCTTAAGCTTCAATCAAGTGTGTATAGTTGTTAAGCCATTGCAAAAATAACTATATCCTAATAATGCAAAAACATGAACTTGATTAAGCCATTACATTTTCAATATGACTTCAGTTTGCAAGATAACAGTAAAATAGAATGATCAGTTCTGAAGAACATTTACAAATTCTACTGTATTATAAGCAAGTTATTGCTTATAATAACTTATAATACCTTTATTATTTATTTTATTATTTATTATAATCATTATTATATTATAATATAATAAATACATTATTTATTTATAATTTCGGCTTATAATAACTTTGGTATATGGCTGCTTTAAGTTCTTTTTAAAGTTGAAGACTGTCTGTTTTGATTCATAGACGGTTCAAGCTCATTTCACACCTCTAAACCACACAACTGAAAGTCATTCATTTAACTTTATGTCTCTTACTCTTCATATTTTTTTTTTTTTTTTCTCATTTCATATGCTTATAAAAGAATTAGGTTGGAACAGGAACAAGGTCACAAGATATTATGGCTTTATGGATGTTGGATTTTGTTAAACTACAGCATACATAATACTAGCATTGTGAGCAAGTACTTTCAGAGAGCTTGATAAAAATGTATTGGCATAATTTAAGTGGATAATCTGCTTGGCAGCTGGTTGGTTGCTATCTGACTGACTTGCGTTCCGTGCCACAGTGCCAGAGAAATCAAGTTCCTTGTCAACAGAGGAAGAGGTTTAATTTCGAGGTAATTTGACATTAGTTTCTTTTCTTTAGAACAAAGTAGAATGAAGCCTCATCTAGCTGAGTTTAAGGTGCAGTGTTACAGGTGATCCATCTTTATTCATGCCTGAAATGGTTGCAGCTCTTGAGATCTGCAGTGATACATGATCCGTATGTTTACCTATGTTTACAGCATTTGAAAGAGATTTAGTTCTCTGTGGCCACACCAAGATATGCCCCATATCATCCCGATGCAGCCTTTTATGGCTTACCAGCGAGCGGCTCCAGTGCAGCGGTGGCGGGGGTTCAGCTGCCTGTTCAAAGTCACCTTGACGGTATTAAGGGAAGCTGCGGGAAGCATTACTCACAGACCCTCCCTGTGCACTTGTTCCCTGTCGGCCCGAGCATTTAAATCGGACCCGAGGGTTTTAAACGTCATATAAGCAAATGTACACAACTTAAATCAGCTGAATCACCCAGCTGGACTGAGAGAGACCAGTGACTCACTCCCTTACTCATGAGAGACCTTCACAAATGAAAATTTAGGACCCTGAACGAGCCATTAATAAACACAGAGCAGAGAAGAGGACAATGGACTTCAAGTAGCTACCGTGACAAAGTTAAACAATGAAACTGTTACAGAGCCTTCATTTAACTGTAACATAGCAGACCACTCAAAATAGACCTTTCACACAGTTGCTCAGTCACACTTGATGCAGCTCCACACTCAAAATTACAGCCTCACTCCTTTCATGCTGACTCACTTAATGAATGTTTTCTGTTTGTGTTTATCAGGCAGCAGAAGGGACGCTTGTACGTATGCACATGAATGTATAGGAGGTGTTGTGCTGCCTTTAAACAGCAATGAACTATCGCACATGTTACCACTGACACTGGGTCAGTTACACAGTATGTTATTATATTACAACTGATGCAAGATAGAACTGGGCTTGTATTAAAGTTTTAGGTACATTAGTGTATTTACTCAAGTGAAACATCTTTAAAATCCAGTATAATTACTGCAGAGAGCTGCAGTTACTTTCATACATTGGGTTCATAATACAGGCAGCTGATGATCCTGATATTAATACATCAGTATGGCATGGCATCATAGAACCGCTCATGAGGCTATTCAGCAGTCAGCGTGTAATTGCTTATGATGTGAAATCTGCTGGATATCGATGTTCTAACTGGTTCCGTTTATCCGCTTATCCGTTTCCGGGATGCGGGTTCTGGATCCTCCTGGGTTACATCCTGGACAGCTCACGAGTCCATCACAGGGTCAACACACAGAGACAGACAGAGACCAACAACCACTCACACTCACACTCAGACCTACAGACAGTTTAGAGTCACCGATTAACCCAAACATGATGTCTTTGGACGGTGGGAGGAAACAGGACACGCAAACTCCACACAGACACAGGGAGAACATACAAACTCCACACAGAAAGGCACCAGGCCGGGAACTGAACCTGTGACCTTCTTGTTGTGAGGTTTCCACTATACTATGCTCCTGTAAATCAAATGTCACCATGGATTCAATTACTCTCGTTAAGTCCTCCCTTTTCATTTTCCGGGGACTTTCATGACTTATTTGTGTGCTCAGTAGGATTGCATTTTTTCTCCATTTTTGAACACTTAATGTTCTAATTTCTCTGTCAAATGACCATTGGTTGTACATGACTTTTCATGATCATTTGTGGAATAGTGTGTCCACTACACACTTGAGGCAATAATAATTCTGACTGTGCATTCAGACAGCAGCACAAAATCGTGAATCAAAAAGTTATGTCTGTGTGATGTAATGGCCTCGTTCTCGGTTCCAATCATGTGTGCTGTCCAACATTCCCAGTGAACATTTTACAGCTTACAGAAATTTGCATGTGACTAATGATTGTAAATATTTCAAGCAAATGTACCAGGCGAAGAAAACATTTTCAATCATTCAGAAAAGGCTGTAAGGTTTTCAGAGAACCAGATGAACTTTAGTCTAAATAACTTTTTTTTTTTTTTTTTTTGCAGGGGGGGTAAAACAAGTAAAAAAAAAAAAAAAAAGGCCAAAGTATAGATCATTCCCAAAACTGTATCACTTGTTTTGAGATTCTTTTGAAGGGATGTGAATGTGAATGTGTTACCTAAAGGTGGATGAGTGCAGCAGTCCCAGGATACAGGAGCATGTTATGATTTCCACAGCAAAAGTGCAATTATCACACTGCAGGGGTGGCACAGTGAAATCTTTCTGCCTGCAAGCACCTTGACATGTGCCAGCACTCTAATATGTCGAGGTGCATACTTAATAACCCGAGCTGCTGGCTAGTGGCTCTACTGACTGTACTGACTAATAAGCTGAAGAGTGCTAACTAGCTAAAAAAAAGGTTTTTTCTTTCTGTTGTATTGTCACTCTGATCACTCACTTGATCAGTCTCAAATAATGATATCATGTTGTACATGAAATTTTGCGCCTTGTGACCGAGCCCATGAACTCAATTTACTGAGCAAAGGGTTCGGTAAATGTTTCGATTGGGTTCAATTGAGAAGTAGCGCCATTTTTCCCATAGATTTCAATGCAATCATCCTTCTTTTTTTTCCGCCAGTGGCGTCAGCTTTGATGTAAATTGGATAAAGATTCTCCAGCATTGGCTTTAAGGCATGCACATCCATTTTCATAGACAGCCTGTGGTTGTTAACCTTAGTTAAAGCCGTAAATAGAGGTACTTGTCACGGTTAAAATCCTGACGGTCATGACTTTGTTATGCCCAAAAACTACTTTGTGTTAAAATCAGTGCTTCCTCAACATTAGATGTTCTTTGCTGTTATATTTGTGAGGATAATAATGTTGTCTTGGTTGAACGATCATGGATAATAGAAACAACAGAAACTGCTGCTTTCGCATGGGAATCAAACACTGCTCTCAGGGTCACGTTCTCTACGCTTTCACTGCGCTTTATGAAGTGGTTCTATTTCAATCAAGTGCAGCTTTTCTAGCCTCTGTGTCACTGCTTCTCTGCCACACATGCTGAGCTTATCTTAAAGAGTTATTGAGAGAGGTAGAGTTAATTGTGAGGGAGTCCTGTTTAAAGTTGCACTAGACTTTATTTCATTTTTGGACGTTTTCTTGAGGAATTTGTAGTCACGTTAACAAAAAAAAAAAAAAAAAAAAAAAAAAGAGATCTGAACTAAAAAGACAAATCAAATAAGGGCATTTTAAATGGTGTCTAGAAGGCACACATGGTGCATTTTGGCAGAAATTGCACTTTTAATATTTTTGTTGCTGCAAGATTGCATCTAAGACGTTACCAGCGTTCTCCAAGTGGTGATAAGTACTGTGAAATTATCCACCACTTGCCTTCATGTTGTGAAATGATTGGACTGGGACTCATAACGTCTGAACACTCGAGCAGTTGGTACTTTTGTAGGAATTTCCACGTCTCCTCTCTACTGGGAGTTTTTGACCTTTTAGTCAAAGCTGCTTCATATTTCAAGGGTAAATAAAAGGGCGCGAAGACACACGCTCTGACACACACAGTCACAAACGAAAGCCGACATGCACTGAGCAAGGACATTTTGCAAAGAAGACTCATGCACATAGCAAAAAAAGCAACTAATATAGGCGCAAGCACACACACACACACACACACACACACACATGGACATGGACTTGGGTAAACAACTCCGATACACCCATCCACACAGTCATCCCTCACCCTTAACCTTAACTTCCCAAAAACACACCTACAGATGCAGCTGTACATGACACCTCTCTCTCTCTATATATATATATATATATATTCTCTCTCGTTCCACAGCTAACAAACATCAGCAGCCATTGAGAAATTCCCCTGCTCTCTTCTCTCCTTTAATGAGCTTCAATAAGCTAACAGGCGACTTTGAAGTGGCGGCAGACTTGAATTATTAGAAAACACTGAGGAAATGATGAGGGAGGGAGTAGATAGTAGAGGTGGGGAGACACACGGAGCTATAGAAAGAAGACGGAACGGATGACATGGGAAAAAAATAATAAAGTAAAGAAAGAAGAGAGAAATTAGACAATGGGTGAGAAGACCGACCCAACGCCAGTTGCAATCACAAATATTTGCCTGCTTCTTTTTGGACAATTGCGCCGCAGGCCAAATTTACAGTAAAGGAGAACGACGATGGGGGAAGGATGCTGTAAACACACAGCAAAGATAAGTGTAGGAAACAAGCAAAGGAATATTTTAATTGCTATCAATTTTGCATTTTTTTTTTACCACCATGTTTCCCCCATGGATGGATAGAGAAAAGATGAGGAATGAGAAAAATGAGGCATAGAAAAAACAAACAAACAAGAGAGTGAGGAAAGCAGATTGACTGGTGGAGGAAGAGAGGAAGGAAACTGCCAAAACAGTTTCTCGTAACCACGCAGGGGGAAAAAAAAAAGCAGCAGGCAGAGAAACAGATACAGCAAATTTCAGAAACAACTTAATTGCACCTGCACATACACTCATACCCAACCAAAAAAAAAAAAAAGTGTACAAATGCACACAGAATGGATTTCATGTACATGTGGGAGTTCAGGGGAAGGTCAGACTTGGCAGGTTGATGGGCGGCAGAGGGCAAAGAGTAATGTACAGCATAGACATTTGGAAAAGGAAATCCCTGCCTTGCACGTCACACTTGCTCTTATCAGCCGTGACAAATAGATAAAAGTTTTATCTTCACCGGTCATATTTGAAATGTTCCCATTTTCTAACAATGCCATCATTTGATATTCCTCGCCAACCGGCTAACAGCGGTCCTGATCAGACCTTACAGCTAGTTAAGATCGCACGATACCGTCTTCTTTGCTTTTAAGGGAGGTCATGAGGCGTGCTGAGGAATTCAAATCACCCAGCTGAAAGTAGGCTTTTCTTATGAAAGGCCACCGTAATTGATGCCATCATTCAAGACCGAAGTGAAAACGAGGGAAAGCATGTGGGCAGCTGAACTTTTCTTGTTAGTTTGATGCAGGAGAAAGTCACTTTTTCCCATTCACCATAAGTTTCTTTGCTCTCCTACTTCTTCATTCTTCCAGTTGTGAAACATCTGTTTGCTTGTATACTCCTGTTGTCATTCTTTTTACTTTGCAGTCAGACTGAGATAACAAACACTGGACTAATATTGAGCACTGGAATTCAGAGAACTACGGCGTTTCCTTTATATAGTTTGTACATAAAAAAAAAAAAAACTCTTATTTGCATTTCGGTCTGCTGGCTCGGAGGATTAACAATGACATAACAACCCTGATTAATCCTTTGAAAAGTATGTTTTAGGGGCATGGTTTTTGCAGTGGCAGCCATTTACCAGTGAAGGAAAAGTGGATGGTGGGTGTTCAGACACACGCATGCAGGACTTTGATGACTGAGACTGATATTGAGACACTTGATACAAGTGGCTATTGGTGCACAAGAGAGGATGTTGTAGGGAAACAAATAAAATGTGCTTTCAGTAAATGATCTACTGAAGCATTCAGTGTGAGCATTATGTGACACAGCAGATCCATTCATTCACAATATTGCCTCATTATGCTGATTAGAAAAATGAAACCCGGGCATCAGAAACGGGACTGAAACTCTTCATTCTTCATCTCTCCTTTGCTGAGTTTCTGTATAAAAGGCGTATCACCTTGACACATACCAAATTTTTTGTGTGTGTGCTTTGTCAGATAATATATAATATACTCATGGAATTTCACTCTCTTTTTGTTGAGGTCATGTTTTTCTTGTTGCACAACTAAACTATTTCCTGTTTTATTTTGGTGGCCCTCACTTGAGCTCTCATTTCAGATGTCTTACTTCTTTCTGTCTGTGGAATAAGCTTTAGATGTACAGATAAAGAGCGTTGCCCACTTTTGCTAAACCAAGACGTTATCTCTGCTTCTTGAAGTCTTTTCTCTTGCAAAAGCAAATCGGTGCACCAGAAATACTCATATGATTCTCCTCATCTAACTACCAACAAGAGTTTAAAATTGATTTAAATAATTAAATCTGCTTTATATATTCAGTCTATGTCCAAATTAAACAGAATGCTTTCCATGACTCTAAATCACTTTTTATACCATTTCTTTATGTTTTTCTACACATGAGAAAACAATCGAAGCATTCGACTGGAGCTTCAGGTTACTTTTTTCCCCGGCTCACCTTGTTTTCACATTATTTAGTATATGTAACATAAATATTGTGAAAATATTATTTTCTTTGTGCAGGATAATGTGAGTAGGGGAGTTGATTATGTTTTTTTTGTTTTGTTTGTTTGTTTGTTTAGTTCTGCGTGTTGAGGTACTCTCCCTTTGGTTCATCGTGACAGTTCATCATCCTGTCGTTTGGCAGCTCTGCAGCATGACGGTATGTCGAGTCTGGTGCTAATTGAAAGCGCTGGCAACTCATCATGCTTTGTTTGTCCTGCTGCTGCTTTTCGGCAGCAACGTAGCAGGAAAATACATATTTATCAGACCAGTGTTGGATGTTTCTGTGTGTATTGCATTGAATAAAATGTAACAAGTCCAAGGTCAGCAGAAAAGAGAAAGCAAACGGTAAGGCAAGCACAACTCAATTATTGGCGGTGCAGGCGGGACATGTGCCCCAACTAACACTGCTAACAGGGAAATGGGAAGCAAACATAATACCACAAAAGCGGGCTTCTTCAACTTTTTAGCATCAGACTTGGAAGACAAATGCGTCCTCTGAGCCTGAGTCCAGGTCTCATTAAAGCATATTGCCTCTTTTTTCATGAAAGCAGGACCGGCAGAGATTATTCTGGACCCAGTCGCTCAATTTCAAAAGTGCTGCTCATTGCTTCATGACATCAATAAATCATTGCCAAGTTCAATTTTCAGATATCGGTAAAAAAAAAAAGTAAAACTAAAATGACTTGCTGGGAAGATTGGCAGCTGTTTCTGCTGCAGCGTACTTTGGAGAGTCCCACCAGCTTGGATTTGGCAGGAAATCATTAGATCTGCTTTATGGCACAAAGAAGAGCAGACTGTCGTTCTTCCAGAGCAAATACAGCTAAGGGTTTCATGCTTGCTCCCGGTAACAATTAGCAGAGAAGTTTAAATAGAAAACGAAAATGAACAAGAGATTTATGAGACACAAGTTCAGTTCAGTTTGACTCATTAACTTTATTTTAATGAAGTAAAGAAGTGTTCAAATCTGCTTTTACCTATTTAACACTGATAAAAATGGTCACATAAGTTAAATTGCTCAAAGGGGATGCGTCTAATCTCTTAATCATTTATAGGAGTGTTTTGCGTGTAAAAGGCTGTGTCAGCAGCCATTTAAATCCAGCTTTATATTATAACTGTGTTCCGTAGCGCTGTCTCATTGACTGCCCTTTCTTTCCTTAATCTCTGGGGAAAAGGATATTGCAAGAAGACACAAGCCCAGCGTCAGTAATAGCGTCAGCAGGTAACCGACACTCAACAGACAGCACAGTGCATATTACAGTCTTCATATTACGAGCTTGACAGTAACAGAAAATAGCTGGGTCAGACCAGGTGTTCGTCGCTTAATTGAACAATCGCTTTGTGCTGCGTCGGGATAGAAATGTCCCAACAATGTGTCTAACTGCACAACCATGGGTGCTCAAATTGGTTAGTGTGTTTGCTAACTTAGACATGGCTGGCTTCCATGTTACACAACACAAACTTAAAATGAGTCGTAATCTAAAAGAAAAAAACCAAAGTACACAAAGTTGACATCGAGATGCTTCAGGGGTAGAAGCACACACACACACACAGAGCAAATAAAAGAGGTCATATATGTGTGGTATGTGTATGCGTGTGTGTTAATAGGGAATATATATCTGTCTAGTGTCCAAAACTTAAACAAGTTGGTTTACCTATCAGTCAAATTTGACGTCACAGCTGATTTCAACGCATGCACAGTCATCAGTGAATTTGTCTAGAATTTGTCTCCTGGAGATCCCTCATTAGTCTCATCATAGAGAGACTGTCCAGTGAACCAGTGAAAATAAGCCCATAGATCATCTGCCAGCAGGTTGTTACGTTGAAATCATATATTTAAGGAGCGACACAAAGAACGTGTCCCATGTGAAAGCACAACACTGATAATCTTGTAACCATGTTGTATTGTGACTGAAATCTCCATCTCTTCCTCAATTTTTCTGACCCCAAAAAAGCATAAAAAAAAACAAACAAACAAAAAAAACCAAAACTGTTGGTTAGAACTTGAAGATGTCCCAAAATGTAGCTCATGAACAAAAACAACAAAAAACCCACCCACACACACACAAGCGCGTACACACGCACACACACACACACACACACCAAAAGACAGAAGTGTGTCTTGGTGTGACACAGCTCAAGAAGGAAATAACAGTTTTGGTCTCCCACCGCTTCACTGATAAGCTATTAAAACACATCAGTGTACTCCTCAAACTTAAGTGTCTGGAAAATAACCAAATTATGCTGCCATCTAAATAATGTCTCCTCTCATTCTATTTTTGGATTTTTACATAATACAGATTTAGATAATACATACAGAGCTGTGACACCTTATGGTTTCAGTTCCCTGAAAGTTTTTATTTATTTATTTTTCTTTTCTTCTGCCAGGGAAAATTTGTAAATTTCCAAGTTTGAATATTGGCACAGCACTATTAATGTGCCTGGGTCTGAGGCAGAAGACAGAATTTACTCAATGACTTATTTATTGCACTCTGCTTCCTTTCCATTTCCCTTCTCAAAATTGTTGCAATAGGCCAGGCCGAAGGCGTCTATCTGGAGAAGATCTGCCACTGAAATCTGCAAAGCCTCCAGTGCCCAATCCAGCCTGATGAATTTTCAATGAGTTGATGCAGCCAGACACAAACACAATCCTGGCCAGTGAACAGCAGTTTCCTGGATAGAAATACCTTACTAAGATAAAGTTAAGGTGTTAAAAAAAATGTTCTTTCTTGAAAAGCACATGGCATAATATTCATTGAGTGAAAGATCATTCTAGACAGTAGTGTTTGCACTGACAGTTGAGGGGAAGCACTGCTGTAGTGATGTCACCTGAGTAAGCATTAGCTCAAGTGGAAGAGTTAAGAAAAGATGAAAAAATTAGAGGGCGCAGAGTTCACGAGACATTTATTACACGATTCTCATCTGCAGTCCAGGATTGAGGCCCAGAGCAATGTTGTGTTACTATTTTAGCCCACCAGAATATGTAGCTGTGTCTCAATTAGTTGTTTGCACCGTTTGGAGGACACGTGGGCCGACAACACCGTAACCCAAACCCTGACCCCATCCTGAGCTTTTAAATCTTTTCAAGTTTTAACAGTTGCACCGTTAGCTGAAACCCAACATTAATAAAATATATAATCCAAACGCTTGTTGTTGGTATCATTTTTCTTTCTGAACCGTCCAATTGGATGGACTGTGGAAGATCCACCCACTAGATTTGCCAAACGCAGATAGACTCTTCAAGATTGGACAGCCCAGTTCTATACCAATTTTCCACAAACTCTGACTGCCTCCCTTTGTCCTCCTCACATAAAATGTGATTTCATAGATGTGTATTTTCATTTATTGAGTACATGCAAAATGAATTTAAAATATATGACATTGCATTAAATCAAGTGGCAATTTAAATCAATTCATGAATGTGATGATGATTTTTTTTTTTTGTGTGTATGTGTCTATGCATATTACAGTATGTTGTTAATTTAACAAATAAAAGTCTTTGTGTCTGATTCATAACTCTTAGGATATTATTACATCTCTCCAGGCACATTTAGACTGGAAAGCAGACCTTTTACATCCTCCGTCTTTGGCGGTTCAACACATTTTCACGGTGCCACACACACGTCCTCAAAAAGTCGGAGGAATAGAAATATTTCTCAACTGTGATCTCCACTCACCACAGAATAAAGCATCACAGTCCTCTCCAAGCCAGGGATTTCCTGCTTCAATTTAGAAATAGTGGCATAATCATCTCTTCCTCATTGTTGTCATATGATTGCTGGAATCCCATTCCGTTTGTTCTAATATTATATATAAACTCACACACAGGCCAGACTTTCCTGAATTCCTTAAAAAAAAAGAAAAAAAGAAAATAAGAGTTAATGAATAAATTAATGTCTTTTCATTTTGATTCAGTTTTCAATATTGGCTGTGTGAAATATGTTTATGCATGTAAGCACTTCTGGGGCTGCTACTGCATGCATGTGGCTGAGATTAAAAGCAATAGAAGCAATATAGCAATATAGTTTCTTGGGATTTTCAGAGTTTTTGAATTGCCTCATAATTGCATCTAGCTGCCACATAAGAAACTTCAACATAATTGAACTTGGAAAATAGGCAATTTAGCCTTCAGCACAAATGGACATTTGTGGTATATAAATACCAAGCATCATTCACAAAATAATGCTTTTTGTTTGGCAAACACAAGAATTACCTATCAGAAAAATACAAAATAAAATAATACTTCAGCTCTCAGGAACAAATACAGCATGTATGTCTTATAATGATAAATCAGGCACAATCATTTCACAGCAGCAGTTGTGCTGAGGACCCAGAATCCTGTTCCAAAACCCCATGGTTTGTCCACTGCTATAAGAAACCTCCAGTTTATAATTTGACTGTGGCCATCATGAGTTTTTGAAACGAGGAAAAATATGATTTGAAGCAAAAGGTGGAGCTGCAGAGGACTGAGGGCTGGACCTGATCTGCTTTGGACTCTCTCCAGACAGGTTGCTGTTTTTGATGCTGTCTATCAATCACTCTGTGGCTATGACTTAATCCTTTGCGAGGATTTTAATAAATCAAGTGATAAGTAAGGCCATTTTCGCACAGACTTCAACTTAAACTGATTTCTGACATTATTGGCCTGAGTGAAAAGAGCTAGAGTTCATGTCCACTTTTATGTAGAGCCTGTAGCTGCCTTGATGGCCGAACCAGCCATCAGCCTGACAAGGATCTTCCCCGGCTGCAGGAACAGAGTGATGCAGGAACGCTGAAGCTGGCAGGCTCTATTTGCCTCTAAATGGGACCATCATTCAAAAAATATCCATCACGTTGTACTGAAGACCGAGGCCGAAAGACTGAGAGACCATAAACTCATTGGGAAAACCTTTACTGAGCTAATAAATCAAGTGAGAAATAGGGCCATTTCCCCATACACTTCAATACAGCCCCACTACTTTTTATAACCTGATGGTCATAAGATAGGTTTAAGGCTTGTGCTTTTATAGACTCACTGTGGATTGGAACCCCAGAGCCCTCTTGGTATGAAGCAACATTGCTCCACTGTGCCACTGCGTGCAGAGGATTTTCTCACATGGGGTGAATACCCAGATAGAAATATTTTTTTTTGCTTGTATTGTGAGAACAGTGTAGATATGACAAGGAAAAATGAAGGGAGCGCGAGAGAGACGGGGGAGAAGCAGTTTATACTCCAACACATCTCAGCTGAAACTAGATGGCTTTACACTTGATAAGCGACAATTGCTTCCACCATTTTGGACTTTTGATTTCTCCATTCCCTCAAAGGTCAACGCTACTGTGATGACTTGTTTTCTGAGCAAACACCGCAAATTACCGTGACAACTTTCAGCTAAAGTTACTCAACACAACCTGTTTTTTTCGCAATCATCAAATCATCAAAGTTACACCAAGGACACACTGGCTGTGCTGCACTGCTGAACTGCTGCGTATCGCCCGCACGCGGTTGTGTTCAAACAGACTGTCTCTCTGCTTGAGAGATGCAAAGGCTTTGTGGTTGTTTTCTGATTCTGCGGACACAAGGAAAATGCTAAACACCCGTTGCTCCGTTGACTCTGGAATCTGGGGTAAATTTACAGCGCTGGACATTTATTTCCATTATATATTCATTTCTGATTTCTCCCAGAAATGTCAGTCTTCACAGTTGCTAAAGTTGTCCAAAATATATGAATTAAGAATGTCAAGCATGAAAAGATGCTGACTCTTTCAATCACACAGTGCAACCCTGAGCTGTGAAGACAGTCATTCCTGTCATAAATCAATCTAAGGGAATTTTCAAATGATCCATGAGCCACCGTCAGTTAAATAACAACAAGCTCTCAACAACTGCTGCTGCAACTAAGAAATTCAGGGATTGTTTCAAAACACTCCTGCTTAACAAGCGTTTAGTGACTCCTTCGAGTTTGTATTTTGATGGCAAAATAGGCAATAAAAATTAATCTATTATCATGTTTTAGTTTTATTATCATACATAAAAAGATCACTATAAAGAGTAAAAGGCCATCCATTGTTTTTAGTGGTGCCCTAGATTAAGTGTCGAAATGGAAACAAAATATATAATAATATATAAGAAGAACAGTATAGAACGGTATAACCAACCGTTCTGCAACTCCATCAGCTCTCGTAGCTTCATCAGTCACAGTGATGACATAAATGATCAGCTGACATTAGAGATGAAATGTAGATGAAGCTAACAGTTAGCCAGTTTTTAACAAACTTTCTAGAACCAACATCTTGCAGTTTGTGAGTTACCAGCCCTAAAATCTACTATTACATTTAACTATGGTTTAATGTGGGACAAAAAAACAAACAAAAAAAACTATGCTTGTTTCATTTTTGAACCGTTGTATTCCCAGCCAATTTTCTGTCTTCAATATTAAAAAAAACAAACAAACAAAAAAAAAAAAAACAACGAACGGGGATTTTGGGGATGGCACCCACAACCAGTGGGAGACAACCTGACCAGCCTGCATCTGTATCTGGAAGACGGTCGACTTCCATGTAGACTAACACCTTTCCACGCTTCTATACAGCATGTTCTTCGTGAATCTGAATTGCTGAGCATACCAGAGTTTTGCACTTGCAGCCTAATTACTGTGTAGGCTATTGTGAAAGCTGCCAGTTGGAACTGGGATGAACATTCGGCAATATAAACCGAATAATGGACTCAGCGGCATTAACCGCTTGTGGATTTCTACAATATTACTATTCAGCTGCAACAGAAAACCTCGGGAGGATGCAAAGCTCTATTTTTATTTTATTTTTTTTATCTAATTTCTTTTCCTGTAATGGTGTCATTTTAAAGAAAGAAAAAAAAAACAAGCTTAATGTGTTTCTTTTAAACCTGAAATGATAACCAGAGTCCTTTTAAGTATAAGTGGGACAACATGTCCAAACATAGATTTTTCAGTAAATACGCTGCCCGTTGCTCATTACAGCTGAGCAACCCTTTAGGACACTTACTGTCTTCGTGGTCTATAAATAAGATACAATTAATTTTTAGGCCTAATTAATCTTGTCCCATATTTACAACGTCAGCCAATGATTAAGAAACAATTCAATATTAGATTGTTATTATGTAGGTCATGAAACAACCTTGAAGGGAATATTCAAATTGTATGTTGTTCCACCACAGCCACAGCCCATCATGATGTTCTCCTTTTATTTTATCTCATTTCACTTCCTTTTACTCTCGTCCAAGTCCCAGAGAGAGTCTGGTTTGTGCTGACCTCATTTGCATCAATCACAGAGGTTCTACAAAATTGGATTAAAAAAAAAAAAAAAATGGAAACATCTGCCTGTGCCAATGTTTTATTACATGGCTTAAAGCCTTTTAGAGGAAGTATCTCTGTGTCTCCCTCTGTCCCAGATCTACTGAGGGGAATAGACCCTCTGCCTACATGCTGGCATCTGGAATTAACAAGCATCTTGGGTGTTAAGACTGTGTTCAGACAGAGTACAGACACATCAAAAACAGACGGAAATGCACCCGAGATGCCCCTAAGATGCCATCCAAATTATCTCTGGAGGTAGTTACAGATAATTTTACTTTGATTGAAAACTAAATGTACTGTCTAAAGACTCAAGGATTTATATTGGCAGCCAAAGTATTTTTACTCAAGTACCGTGACAACTTTTTTGGTACTTACACTTTATTTGGGTGTTTCTTAATTTTATGCTGTGCTCTTCGTCTACGCCACTAATTATTCTACAATTTATGTCTGGTCACTGAAGTGGTCTGATAGCAAAAGGCTAAGGGTACATGTTCGCAAGTTCTCTGAACAACCAGGTCTTTAGTTTCCAGGCTCTTTGTGTGTCCTCTCTACTGTTCTATAAATAAATAACAAAATGGTATACACACACAGGCACATGTGTGTGTGTGTGTGCATACTATAACTTAACAGTAATTTAAAAATATGCCCAATTGAGTGAGTGAAGTTGAGAGATTTATTTTCCCTATATGGTTATAACTTCTGACACCACAAGACGAAACCAACAGACTATCATTTGAAATAAACACAATCCATCTCAGATATGATGTAATCCAACCCCTTAGACGTCAATGTATCAATAATAACATTAATAGAAATACAATTTTGCATAGCCACATGTATTACATGTAATTACATGCACAAGTATCGCCATCTGCATTTTTACTTTGGATTCTATTTTTCCATATAATGGTTATAATAACAAATAGCAAAGTGCCCTTACATTAGCAGCAAAGAGTAGTGATTTTCACCACATTATATATATATAGGTAATTTTTCTTTTTAGATGGCGACAGAGTGTATACAAAGACATTAGTTTTTTGTTTCTTTATTTTCTGTAATTGATGCAAAGTCAACCACTGTGCACAAAACAGACAGAATAAAATAAAAAAAAAAATGTCCTTTTTATTTAGGGATGTGCAGCAGATGAAATGAGAGTTCTATAAAAGGAAATTTGCGTTTATGATGCAGGCAATGCTCTGCAAAATGTGTTTGAGTTGTTTTTTTTTTGGGTGGGTATCATAAAATATTCAAGGGCAACTTTCAATGAATATGCTTTGCAGATTGTCTCTGGTGGTCCTGGACATAACACAAAGGAGTTTTGAAAGCTGTTACTGTATACAGAAAACACAAATTCCATAATAATATAATGATATGTTATAATAATAATATACATGATACATGTAATCTCAATAAAACCAAGTCAGCATTACCTCGGTCCTAGGTGTGTGAATATAGAAATGAAAAACCTGAAGTACAAATAAATAAATCTATAAATCAAAATTAGATTGGGAGTACATTTTAAAATGAACTTCCGCTTTCAGTCTTGTCAGCAGTAGTTCTAATCAGTACATTTGCTGTCTCTCAGAAAAGCAAAAGTTTTGTCATGGTGTCTGTCTGAGCCTGCTGATCTGCATTCAGGAGAAACACCTGAGACAGGAGAGAAGAGAGGATGATGGGTAGAGAGAGAGAGAGAGAGAAGAGGTAACATTAAGTTGAGTGGGGAAACAGTGTGTTTTCCCATCACCATATGTGAGCGTTCGTGTGAGCCTCCGGTTGTGTCTAAAAATAGCTTCTCCCAAATTGTATTATCTACAGGAACAAGCCTCAATTCTACTGCTCCTCCATTGATTGACAGTTGGGCTGGAGCATCATTTTTCACTCTGCATTTGGTTAGTGTGTGTGTACAGACATAAAATGTGTGCATGTGAATGTGTGCTCTTGGCACAGTCAGGTGCCAAAGTTTAACCTGGTGTAAGGGGGAAACATCCCTATGCAACACGCATGCTCATGTGTCAATGCACATCTCAGTATCCCTGAAAACGTTAAGCAGATGTAAAGTGTGTTTGAGTCAACTCAATTTCATTTTATTTATGTAGCATCAGTTCACAATAGAAGTTATCTCAAGGCATTTTCCAAATGGAGCAGGCCCAGACCTTGTTGATATAAAATTATTTACAGAGACTCAGCAAATCCCTCCAAGAGCAAGCACCTGGCAACAGTGACAAGGAAAAATTTCCTTTAAAGAGACAGAAACCTTGGGCCAAACCAGACTAAGCGTGGGAGGCCATCTGGGTTGACCGCTTGGGTTGAGAGAAGGAGGGAGAAAAGTAATGAACTTGAACCGGCTGAACTCGTTAAACTTACTGAAAAGCCCGTTTTAAAAGCAACCACAAGCGCAGCCAGTAAAGATTCCTTCATTCCACTCCTGATGACAAACTTGTGCTTCCTGCTCTAATTGCAGCCACGAGCTGCCATTTTGAAGCCTCCAGTTTGTTATTTGTCTGCCGCCATCTTGGTTTTTTTGAAACCAGACAAAACCTTATTTGGAGAAGTAGCTGGCATAGAGGAGGAGTGAGGACTGGATCTGACCTGCTCTGGACTCCGTCATGGTTGTCAGTCGGGCCGCCATGTGTGGTACAACTATTATCATCAGAAGGCGTCACACGGTAGCCATGCCGTAATGCAGAACCAGCTAACTGCGACTGAAAACATCATTAAAAAAAGAAAGAAAAGAACACATGTTGACCTGAAGAAGGCTTGAAACTAAAGACTATCTGTTGGTCTGGAGCTGGGGGCAGGATCAAGGATGCCTGTTCTGTACCCCTGCTATCCTTACTCACATATTCATGATCCTACAATCAAGCCACCTGCACCACTGCAGGAAAAAAGACCGGCTCAGTCATCCAGTCCTCGCCAGATGGTCTGTTAACCTCACGTGGTACACTGTCAGGCTGCAGTTATACTGACGTTGAGATTTCTTCAGTTCCTGGACTCACCTCCTGTCTCCCTGTGTAGCAAGGAGTCACCGGCTTCAACTCCTTTTCCTGGATTCCTTATCGCCCTTGCTGCTTCACTGTTCAGGATCCTCCGCCACGCAGGTATTCACAGCCGCAACTCCACGCCAATGCGCCATCTTCCTGTCTGTCACTGGGCATCTCCCTGGAAACCTGTCGGCGTTCCTCAGGAAGACCTGCACTCGTTCACCAGTTTTGACTACTCTCACCAATAAACTCACCTTATCACACTTCATATTGGTCTGTGTTTGCACGCTGGGATCCAGTCACTTTGTGTTTTAACAGACCTACGAATAATCAAGTAACCCCGGTGTTCCTTAGATAGATTGCAGGATTAAAGGTCTTCAGCACTGATTTCACTTTGCAGAACCACAGTCTAGCATGGCAGTTTAGTGGTTAGTTGCCCCACAATAAGAAGGTTGTAGGTTCGATTCCCAGCCTGTGGCCTTTCTGTGTGGAGTCTGCATGTTCTCCCTGTGCCTGCGTGGGTTTCCTCCCGCCGTCTAAAGGCATCATGTTTGGGTTAACTGGTGACTCTAAACTGTCCGTAGGTCTGAGTGTGAGCGGTTGTTGGTCTCTGTCTGTCTCGGACTGGCAACCTGTCCAAGGTGAACCCCGCACTCACTCGGAACATTGGATGGGATTGGCTCAAGGACCCCCCTGTGAACTTCATGGGTAGGTATAATAAGGTAGATAATGAGTGAGTGGGAGCATCTTCAAGGATGCTCACTGCACATCCTGTTTAGAGTAGTGCAGACTAAAAGCTTGGTCTCTGTCTGTCTCTGTGTGTTGGTCCTGTGATGGGCTGGCGACCTGTCCGGCGTGTACCCCTCCCTTGCCTGGGAAGTTGGCTGGGATTGGCTCCAGCACCCCTTTGTGACCTGGAAACGGAAAAGCGGCAGAAGATGGATTGATATTGAGAACATTTTGGTGTTGCAGTTTTACAGTAACCTTTCTTCTACAAAGCTTTGCTTGTTGATGATCCTTGTTATGTCCGTACTGTTTCATTTTCATTGTAAAAAGCATTGCTTTTTGGCACTTCAATATGCTTTGTCCGCACTATTTCTGCTGAGACATGAGTTAAAATAGGTCTTACTTTCCACTGGTGTCTGGTATGATTTATTCTAAAGTGGTAAATAACCTGCTGTTGATACTAATGTCAGGTTCAATTTTGTTTTGCTTTTTTTTTTTTTTTTTTTTTTTTTTTTTCTTGCAGGAAATTACCTCACCCCCATCAGTAAACTTAGGTCGATTTACAACTGCAAGTTATTTTCTGTGGCATTAAGAACAGTGCCGGACTCTCTCCGGATTCCCAAGCTCCCACCCACTGACACAGCCAACATGGAGCACAATCACAGCAAGGGCCTAACGAGGGCAGACAATCATCCAGAGACCTGACATAGGACATAATCTGTCATCTCCTCGGGCGTAACATCCTAAATCAGTAAGGAATGTGTATGAGGTAGAAAAGCCACGGATTTATTCCTGTACTGTGAGTCTTTCTCTCTTTAGACCTTTTCCTTTAGACATAGAAAAGGCCGTTCCTTCAAACTTTATTACAAAAAAAGTTATTGTCCCTAATAGAAGATATGGTTTGAGGCAAACCACATTAACTGAAATTAACTGAAACTGTCAAGGCAAATAAGAAAAAAAAAAACACAAAAAAAAAAACACATCCTTTTAATTAAACTCTGAATCTTTTAGCCCATGTCTTTACTTTGACAGAGCCGAGAGAAAATCACAAGACCAGTAATGGCTCAATCTTGTTTTCTCCTTCTTTTAATTGCTTGCTTGGAAGTGATACTTATTTTGCCATTTCACTTTTGATATGTTTTCACAGCTGAGAATATTGGCTAAACTGGTTAGATCAGAGCATGGAATAAAGAATGTGAGAAAATGAGCTGTGAGGATGCTGGAAGTGCATTACAAAAGTGTTGTATATGTCCTCACAACTGTTGGATGTGTGTTTTTTTTTTTTTGTTGTTGTTGTTTTTGTTGTTTGTTTGTTTGTTTGCTTTTTTTTTCCCCCTGAGGACGAATTGGAATTCTTTTTGTGAGACCCCGATGCTTCATCCTGTGCCACCGCTGGTTCAGCATCTCAACTATTTGAATGAATACCTTACATTGGTACAGTGGTTAGCAGTGTCACTTCATGGCAAGAACAGCCTGGTTTTATTCGCCCAGGTTGCTTACACTGTCCTGTGTCTTTATTTGTTGTGTTAGAGTCTTTTGCATTTATTCATTGGAGTTTGCACGTTCTCCCTCTGGGGTTTCCTTCTGGTTCTCCAGCTTCCTCCCACAGTACATTTGGTTAACTGGTGACTCTAAATTGCCTGTATGCATGACCGGTTGTTGCCTCTATATGTCAGCTCGCTGAAGAAACTGTCAACCTGTCCAGGATGTCCTACCTTGAGAAGCCCCTGTCCATTGGTTGAGCGTTCCAACCATACAGGGTTGCAAGCATTAGTGCGTGTAGTTACAATCCATTTATATGCAGATGACTCGCTCTGTTTGAAGCCTGCTTATTTTAAATATTTAATTTAGAAGAGTAAAAGAAAAAAAGACATTGAGGAAAAAAAGGTTTGGACAAAAATGAGGAAGACAACAAGGAAGACTGATTTAGCTTTATGTTTTGAGGAAGAACACAGAGTACAACATGCCCCATATACAGCAAATTTAACCACACGCACACATATAAATTCGCCCTGCAAATACAAAAGGAACTGCAGTGATCTGCATGTTTTTTTTTTATCAGAGTCCAGGAATCTATTCATCTCCATCTGTCATTAAAAAATATTCTATAACTGATATATAAAAAAAGCACTTTTTTTTAATTCAACTGCTTGCATTCCATTTTGTATTCTATACAGCACTGGGGAAAGTACAGTGTTCATGATTAATTGATCATGGAGATGTTGTCCACGCATGGCCAGTTGTAGGTGGAGTCCGTTCTGTCCCTCAGAGACATGAGGCTGCCAGCGGGCAAAAAGTCATGTCGAACACTGGATAGCACCCAGGGCTGGGAAGGGGAGTCCAGGTGGGTTGGACAAATACGAATCAATGCACAGCTACGTTACATCACTATCTCTGTTTACTTTTTTGTTGTTGTTCTTCTCGATCCAATTTAAACTGTAGATGCTCGCTGTGGTAGATAATAAATATATCTGCACATTCTGGTCTCATTAATCTTTTAATATATCTTAAATATGCAAAGGCAATGAATAAAGCTGTAGACCCTGAAATAAGTAGAATATTAGAGGCTATAGTCTTTCTCCCTTGATCAAAAACAGCCTCCATCTTCACACTTTGCAAACATTAATTTGATTTCTTTGAAGTTAATTAAAATATAGCATACCGTTTTTAAAAGAAAAAACACTGTGCCTTTTACTTGCATCTGAGATTCTTCTGCCTTGCTTGTCTGATGGGTCTGCTCCTCATTGCTTCGCTGAGATAGATTGACAGTTAAGGACAGTCAGCACCTCAGGCGTCTTCACCGTGTCTTTCAGCACGCCGACCAAATGCTGTGATCCCTTTGTAGTGATTGGGGTGAAAGTTGTGCAGCAACCCTGAGGTCCAGCGTAGCAGTGTGTCATGTAAAAACGACTTGGCTCAAAAATAACTCCCAACTTGATATACGCTGTGGGTTGTGATGGGCATGTGTGCTTTGTGAACAGGCTGGTCGATCACCGACAGCTTTATCTATTTCGGGATTTTTCTCAACCCCGCCACGTCAAAGGAAGCCCAGCCAAAGACATGTGTTGCTCGTGATGTAATTATATTGTTCACATGGATTTTTGGATGCTCTCTCTGTCCCTCTGTCCCCCTCCCTAAGCTTTGGTAAAGGTGATGAGCATGCTTTTAGCATAAGAATATTCATTTATCCAAAGAGTGATGCATCCATGTGTGCTGTCAGCTTCATTGGAGTTGTGGGGATTGACTGATTTCTGTTTAGAGTCATTTTGCACTTTGGGACACTAGGACTGTCACCATGTTAACTATTAACATTGGACCCTAAAGGAGCTTTGAAAACAGTATTTATTCGAGGCTGAATGAGTGAGAGAGGGATAAGCTTGAGTTGTGCCTGGAAATGGTGCAATGGGGGCCCCAAGAGGTTAGTGGAGGTGACAGAAATGGTGGGGAAGGAATGGAGGATAGAGGTCATATGGAGGATGGTTGGTGAGAGGAGGTTGAATCAGGCAGTGGTTTGAATGAAGAAGGTTTATGAACGGGATCTGGAGTCCTGGGGCACAGTGGAAAAAACAAGATGTAAGAGGCAGTGCTACACGTGCTATTACTGACATTACGGAAGAAGCAGGTGATAGGTGGAGGACGGGCCAGTGAACGGCGGTGGCGGTGTGATGTGGTGTTCGCCTAAAAGATAGACCCTCAGCACCTACACAAAGGGGGTGGAGACGAGGGTACACAAGGAAAGAACTGGCCCACACTTAAGTTGTCTGAAAAAAAAAAAAAAAATGTCACAATATGCATACAAGAGAAACATCAGATTGCTTCACTACCACCAAACCAGTCATTAGGCAGACTTATCACCTAAGCATTTTCATCTTAATCATTACCAATATGTCCCTGAACTGCAAATGTCTAGACCAATCTTTGTGTTTCTCCCAGAGCATCGATTATAAAACCGAGCTTGAACAAAGTGTTGTTGCGAGTCTCGGAAACATGCACATACACATATCGTTTCAGTTCTATTCCGTAGTCCTTCTGCAAATGGCCATCAAGAACACTTTGCATTGTCAAACACCCATCTCACATTTAAGAATCAGTCAGTCAGAAAGCTTGATTCTGATGCTGCAGGTCTCTTCGATTCTCGATACATCGATGGTCCAGATGATACAATTTGTCCATGAAACCTTTAATATTTGACAGCAGCTGTCAATCAGATGTGGTAAATTGCTTTCTCAGCTTGGTCAAGCCTTTCTTCCACAACCTCAACAAAGCTCCATCTAAGTAAAAGCCAATCTAACCTGGCACGATTTATTAAACACGTCAAAAGAGCCAGAGTGATGCCTTCTGCGTTAGTAGATCCATTTCCACGCAGATCTTTAAAAATGGTAGTTGGCAGAATTACTAACCGAACACCTGAGGTACAAAAGATCCGATTCAAAGCTGTGCTCTCATCAGAGTGGAGAGTTTTTGCCTTGTAGACTTCGAGCTCGCCATGAATCTCTCATTCCTTTAAAAATAAATTGTCATATCTCAGCACATATGAGCCTGTGGTGAAGAGTAGTGGCAATGCTGAGACATTTGACATTTGCAAATTAAGAGGTTCGGGATGGTCTGTGCAGCTGAACTATTCTGAATACAGATTTTGCTAAGGAGCTTAAATCCTTTTGTGCCTTAATTAAACCTAAATCTTTTCTGATCTCTCTGAAAGTCTTGCGTCTACCTGTTTGCTCCTTTTTGCTGGAGGAACGAAATTGGTTAGTCTTGGTTTACTGTTTGTTTTACCATCAGGAAAAATTTTGTCATTTTTTGCCATTTGGTAGGAAGGTTCTTTCATTATCCATCTCTATAAAACCAAGTGAGGTAGCACATGGAGCATTCCTCTTGATGGTAATGCCAGTTTGAAATATTCACCATACATAATACAAAAAATCTGTTCTGTGTGTTCTGGGACTGTGCTGTGCTTTTCATTTTTTTATTTGGTGAGAATCATGAGCTTTAATTCAGTCGGATGATTGAACTGACTTCCCATGACCTGTCCCAATAGCGACTTCGTACATGACAATCTGCCCTGCACATGTTGACACCCTACTGCGATGTCACGATTTGTTTGGATTTCCTTCGGTATTTTTCTCTAACGGCCAACATTATTTAAAAAAATGAAGATGTGAAACCAGAGACTGAGACCATAAACTCATTAGGAAAAAGTTTACTGAGCTAATAAGCCATTTGAGGAGTTGGGCCATTTTTCCGTAGACCTCTTTATGGTCATTAGATCCTGTCGAATGCAGGCTTGGCTCTCCTCTGGAACTGGCTCCATGCTTATCAAGTATGAGGAGTTTATCCACATCTTTCCGCACGACGTCGGCTGCAGACGAGACACAGAAACATTGTTAAGCAGCATCACAAGTCGTTCCTCCTGTGAGCAATTGCCTGGATGTTCACACCGGAAGCGCATCTCTCTGTGTTGTTGAATAAGTGATTTAACTTGTCTAATCTTTTCTCCATCACACTCAGAGCTGCTCTTTGTAATAACCTCATGAATTTATAATGTAAAGGATAAGCAGCGCGTCACTTCTTCCACAACAATGAAGTTAAAAAGTCCATCACCTTGCGTGTTCCTCTGCATGTGATACTTTCTCTCCAGCCTGTGTGCACTTGTGTGTGTGTGCTATGATTTAAGTACTTGCCGCCCTTTGTTCAATATAACTGGCAAATATGTTGAGTAAGTACATAATTATGGAAAAAAAACCTCTAATTTTGATAAATGTAATCAAGTGAAACTTCATTCCTACTACCGTCAAATCATCCTCAACAATTCTTGAAGAGTCATGTTAGTTCATTTTAAGAGGCCAATGGTAACTGCAATTATTATTTTTTTTTTTTTTCAAAATGTTGGTCAGACTCATGTTTATTTATGATGCTTGAGTAAATGAATCATTTCACCTCATTTGACTCCAGTCTTAAAAGTAAAGTCGATGCTGAGGAGCCTTTAATCTGTCGACCATCAGGAGGTGACGTCACTGGTTTAACAAGAAGTCAGATTATGTCTGCGTCAAAGCACGGTTACTGTGTCAGTTTTCTATTTAATAGAAAAAAAATATATACATTTGAAATGGAAAACCTATGTACGCATAAACATGAACAGTTTCCAGCACACATTTTGAGAGAGAGAGAGATACTACATTACTAAAAGCATACTGCAGATGTCAGAAGACTGGCGGATGAAGTAGTGGTGCTGTGTTCTTACTAGCTGAAATGATTGCATCATTATTTGTGAACCAAACAGCACAGGGATGATTTGTGAACAAAGAAACGCTGGAAGAGAAGCTGATTGGCTCAGACACAGGGAATAAAATGCTACAGACATCTGATGCCCGATTGAATGGCAGCGTGTAGTACAGCTGCAGCAGCATTGGCAGGACTGTCAGAGCTGTCAGTCACCTAAACCTTATTTAAATCAGGAGAAAGTAATGAAATACTACCGTACGACTGTAAAGCCCTTCAGTCTCTGTCTGTCTCTGTGTGTTGGCCCTGTGATGGACTGGTGATCTGTCCAGGGTGACCCCGCCCCTCACCCAGAGAGAGCTGGGATTGGCTCCAGTAGCCCCTGCGACCTGGAAACAGACAAGCGATAGAAGATGAATGAAAGGTGATTAGGAGAACCCCCAGACCTCCCCCACCATCGGAGGTCTTCCAGACAGAGGGGGAGGTATCACGGTACCTTAAGGAATGCAAATAAGACTGCTGCTATATATGAGGTTTTTCTTCATTTTCTTTTTTTTTTCTCTGTTAGCATGGGTGCCCAGGGGCCCATTGTTCACATAATTACATGGTGGGGAATAAATCTTCAGATTTTCAATCAGGCAGTTTCAGGAAAATTTGTGGGTATACCACGGAACAATGACAGTGAAATATTGTCTTTGCCTAAATGCCTCCTTTAGTACATCATGCGAAACGTCTGTCCTGAGGAACTTCACCTGAGTGTGTTGCGACAGGAATGTATGCTGTCACACATGTCCTCATCTTCATCATCATCGTCCTCGTCACAGGAGAACGTGCCAGGCTTATCAAGTAAAGACAAGTGCTGCATGCTATCGGTTTTGTTTTCAACTATCAAAACGAGGCACGGGAAGTTCAATTATATCAGCTGGCTGTGACTGCATCATCTTCTTGGTCTTCTGACAGACAAATATGTTTGAGCACTGACCTTGTTTGGAAAAGTAATTTGTTTCAGTTCACCCTTTTCGACAGGACTGTTGAGTTGCACTTCACAAGCACAATAACACACACCCACTGTTGCACTCCGTCACCCACTCATTCACACACACACACACACACACACACAAACAAAATCTGCTGGTACCCAGCTGCTCGGTTTGCATCTTATTTCCTGAGGTATTGATTTCTTTCCTGGCACGGCGCCCTGCTCTTCCCTCGTCATTATGCCCACTCTGCCCAGAACAGAGCAGAGAACAGCTAACACCACCACTGGACTGGAGATCGTATCTGTTGAAGATAAATAGGAACAGATCAATATATTGTAAACTGATGAAAATTGTGCTGTACTACACGAAAACATTTCTCTTTTGCCCTTCCACTCTTTCCCCCTTTCCTTCTTGCTCCGTCTCTCTCGCTGTCGTTCCACACCAGAAAAGAGCAACATCTAACAAGCAGGCAAGACGTGGAGGTTAAATCTCTGTGTGGTGGATGTTTTTTGCTTTAGAGATCGCCGTTAATACAGAGTGAGCGGTCCCAGACAATGATTAACATGCTGAGATCTTATGTCGTCAATCTAACACTGCAGCAGAGAGCAATCAGCTCTAAGAGATGCGTTCACCAACGGGAGGCTGGCGAGGGTTTGCTTGGACCTGCAGAGAAACAGACTGGACAGGCTTGCAAATCAGTCTCCCTCTGAAATATATTATACATGCCGTAAATATCCCTGAATCCATCAGACCTGTTCAACGGAGAATCTTTTCAGCGTTATGTCCCCTTCAATTTTTTTCCTTCAGATTCTCTGATGTCTATTATCTGTCCCTCAGAAAAAGAATGGTTTTATCACAGACGTGATCAAGATGAACCTCAGTGAAGGTTAGGAAGAGAAATAAGCAGTGACATCATTTCTTGCTACTTTCCTTCATCGGCTCGCTATCGGATAGTCATTCGGAGCTAACTTGTTAGCATGTGAACTTCAGGAACAATGATGTTGCATTTCACTGCTGGACTCGGCTCCTGATGAGTAAAGGTTGATGCTGAACTAGGGAAACTGATAAATCTTCAGATATTTAAATGTGTTTGCTGAGTTGCAAAATTCAATCGGATTCCAGTCAAAGCTAAATATTTTGAGATTGTAAAAAAAAAAAAAAAAGCAGACATAAATGCTGGGTTTCAGAAGTGAGTGAAATACCAACAGGGGTGACTTCACTCATTATGAGAGGTCATGTTATATTGAAGTCTATTTGAAAAATAGCTAATTTTCTTACTTAATTTATGAGCTCAATGAATGGTTATCCTTGTGGGTTTATGGGTCTGCTCAGGTCCAGTCTCAAGATTTCTTTAATACAACATGATTTTCATTTTCCATTCAGCAGGAAACTGACAGCAGTAAACTAGAATATGCATTCAGGCGGGGCTACAATGTGATTGACAGATTGTGTCACACACAACAACGTGCCTGACATCAGGGTGAAGTGATTAAAGGATTGAAAAAGCTAGCTCACAAACCGAAGGATGCTCTTCATGGTGGGTTGCAACTTGTACAGTACCATTATGGCGCCACGCAGTTACACAGAGTGTGTAACGGTTCAGTACTAGAGGCAGACCGTGAGTTGATGCTAATTACGTGCATGCAGATTACTGCCCCAAATAAACCACCAACCACCTTTGCACGGCACAGTTTGCTCTGTGATCTGCTCCTCTGTCTTGTTTAGATGAGGAGAGAAGTGCTAACTCTCCAGTCAACCACGCACTCTGGCTGCTGCTTTGGCAAACGCCCGCACACCAACCAATCGGAAAGTATCATGACGCGATGGACATGCACCCCAATAACTTTACACATCGATCACCCACTACGATGTCCCATATCCTGTTAAACTTTTCAGTGGGCGGGATATATTCGGCAGAAGGTGTGAAGATGTCAGAGACTTTGACAAAAATTCTCCATGTGTTTATACGAAATGAACCATCACTGATGAGTGCTTACTTGATACTATGACAACATACCACCAAATAAAATAAAAGATATGTGCTGTATGGGTTTTTCACTTTAAACTGCTGGTTGTCTTAATTATTTTTTTATGATTTATGATTGATTATTTTTATTTACAACTTTCACGCTGACACACACACACTTCCAGATCATGTCCAATCGCAGCGGCAGAGTTATTTTCCATAAACATTCATCAAAGCAGCACTAACCAGTATATAAAAGAACATTTGCATCCTTCCAGTCACACTAATCACTTAGCCAAGGATTTGCCATTGGAAGAATTTGCCATAATACTGATACGCTTTGCTTGTCTTTTCTTTGTGAGATGACCCGTTCACTATCTGCGGATTCTCTTTGAAGTGTTCCTTCCCCTTTGAAGAAAACTGACACACTGCAAATGATCACTCATTTGCATAAACACAGATTCATACACATCTCTTGCGCCGTTTTCTCTGACTTCCATCTTGTTTATGTACAGGTAGCAGAAATTACATGAACAATCACTTTAGTGTTGTTGTCTTGTTGTTCGGTCTCAAGGTCGAACCTGAATGCATCTTCATTTGTAAGGATGATTAAAGCTCTTTGTGTAATTATTTTTTATTTAGTTTGTTTGTTGTTTTTTTTTTTTTTTTTTTTTTTTACGAAAAATTCTATTTAGAAGTGCGTTGGCTTACAAAGCAGTAATTGCTAGACTTGTTATAATACAAGTATCCATCTTGCCAATTCTGAGTCACAGTTACATTCAATTAGACCTGAAGAAATGAAAGAAGAACTGGCAGCAGACATGCTAGTTGTTTTTCTGTGGTCCATTTAAGGATGAAAAAGTGAACTGATGACATCAGATTTACCTTTTGACCTGATGATGAAGTTTGATAAAAATTTGCTCTGAAGCGGAGAGTTGAAGCATTCCATGACACAAGTGGAAACAAAAGATTTATAGAGTTTCCGTTTAAATATGATGCAGTTCTTAACCAAATGTCCCCAAAAGCATTAGTGTCTGATTTCTCTCGCTGCCACTGGTGATTTCCCAGTTGGTGTTGTTAAACCGTTGCATCAATGGTTCACTGCCCAGGTTTTCACTCTGCTGTCTATAGTGAGTTCTTACGGGATCAACCAGGAAACAGTTCGTCTATGTCCTTTTCATTAGCTTACTTTCGAGGAGCTTTTCTCCGTCAAGCTCAAAGAACCCAGCATGACATTGATCGTTTTGAACTGCCTTTTTGAAGTTTTCCAGTTTAATCATCTTGGTTTTTGATACCAAAAGAAAGGGGGAGAAGGTGGACCTGACTTGCTCTGTACTTAGTAGCCACATCGCTAATGGATACATGCTCCGCTTGACGGTCTGCTTTCCTCAAAATGAGCATACATTGAAAGATAAATATTGTTTTATTATTGAAGAGACTTACACCATTATGTGATTTAAGTTGGACAATTTTCTCAGAGACTTCAATATAACTTGACTTCTTTACACACTACCAGTCAAAAGTTTGGGTGCACTTTCACATTCAAATGAATAGGAAAGTGTGTCCAAACTTTTGACTGGTAGTGTATAACCACTGACCCAAGGCAAAGGATGCAATATGATAGCGCCATAGTCACGTTAAAGTAAAAAAAAAAAAAAATATATGTATATATATATATATATATATTTAACCTCATTTTAAAATTTTAAGGCTTTCAATTTATGTCTCCTTTCCACTCAAACAACAGATAAAAGTAAACTAAATTCTATGGAGGGCACCAATAGACGTCTGATGGAATATGACACAGCAAAAACTCTGTTACACTAAAAAAGGAACCCGGATTTTCTTAATTTTCAACTTTGTCTTCAGATATTGAAGTCTGCACCAACTCCAGAGGCTGGAGACCAAACACTGATGTTCCTTAATGTATTCTCTAACTAGTCTTGAAGCTCAAGCCTTGGGCAGAATATGATTGAACTAAATAATAGCTCCAACCCTTACATGCTGATCACAGTGTGCAGGGAGGATGGATTTGTGAGACAACCACATTATACCAGTGTTCAGTGACTTATTACACTGAGAAACACTTTCTGAGGCAGTTGGGAAGTATTTCTCCTTGCAGCCTTTCTCTTCTTGAATATCAATAAACTGCTGCACTGTTTTCTGCTTGCCTCATCTCATGTCTAATGCAATGAATTTGATCATAGTTTGTGCAGCTTGCAGGCATTTGATCAATAGCATTTTAAGAGGCTTGACATGTACAGTGCAAACCTTTCATGTGCTATATGAAAGATGCTCATATAGCGGTGCAACCTACACAACCTCGCCGCGGCTTGGATTCAGACATCCACAGTGAGACAAACCAGCGATCAAAGATCCAGCTGCTGATGTTTCCGGACAATGTCAGAAGCAGATAAGAGATGGAAAGCCTGCGGAGGCTGAGAGGCCGATGGGCTGTGAGAGGAAAAGAAAGAGCTTTGTTGAAAAGAGAGACGATCATACAGGCAGCATGGGGAGTCCGAGCCCTGCAGGTCTTCAGTGTCAACCTTTGGTGGTCTTCAATCACACACTGAGCCAACAAAGGCTTCACAAATATAGTAGCGTGATGGCTGTGTATGTCCCTCAAATTGATCCCAGAGCACGTGCTTGTCTCAGTGCTACGAAGTCAGAGTCAGAGTTCAAAGGAGGTTGCGAGCCCCCATCTTTTTGTCTTGTGTCACAAAGTGACATGTGTTACCATGTGTTACCATGTAAGATATCAAACACACACAACAGGGGCCAAATTACCTGCAGAGCAACCCAAAACTACTGCACTTACTTATTTTCGTTTTGTTTTAGATTTTTGAGATTTGGTCCGATTACATTTTTGCTGGTTGATGGTAGTTGGTTTTTGTAAGTATTAAAACTCCTGATTTGCTTTCGGCATTCTCCATGTAAATACCAATGAATTGGAATTGTGCATGTTGGTGCAAATTTATGGGTGACAACAGGGCATGTATATATATTCCAGTAGTTTTCTTGGCACTCAAACAATACATGAAAAAACCAACTTGCCTCCCATTCCTGGACATGGCTGTGCTATGGACAGTGATTTAGACAGTGTGAGCTCTACAGACCCCCTGAACCTGGTTGACTTACTTACTGCCCCTTATGCCTCCTGGCATTTAGGGCAGCAACAAATGTCCTGGTCAATTCGGGGCTGTTTTCTGGACATCTACCCATGTCAGGTTCATAGACTTCATTTCTTCCTCTCTGTTTGACGTCAGGTGGCCTTTCTTCTCATTCTTCTCCCTTCAGGTGTCCAGTGAAGGGCTACTCCTGGGATGCTGTCTTGCTCTCTTCTCAAAACATGCCCAATCCAATTCCAGTGCCGCTTTGCATCAATGCTATCCATGCCATCTTGCTGAAATCTTGTCAATAGATCTTCATTTGATATTTTGTTGTGCCAAAAAATCTTCTCAGACTCCTTGTGTGGAAGACTGGCAGTTGACATGTGCCACTTGCTGTCATTCTCCAACATTCTGTGCCATACAGGAGTGGTGGAGGGGTGGATAGGACACAGCTCTGATATACACTATATTGCCAAACGTATTCACCCACGTGTCTTGACTCACATATGAATTTAAGTGACATCCCATTCTTAATCCACAGGGTTTAATATGACGTCTGTCCACCCTTTGCAGCTATAACAGCTTCAATTCTTCTGGGAAGGCTTTCCACAAAATTTAGGAGTGTGTTTATGGGATTTTTTTTTACCATTCTTCCAGAAGCGCATTTGTGAGGTCACACACTAATGTTGGATGAGAAAGCCTGGCTCTCAGTCAATTCATCCCAACGTGTTCTATAAGATTGAGGTCAGGACTCTGTGCAGACCAGTCTAGTTCATCCACTCCAAACTCTCTCATCCCTGTCTTTATGGACCTTGCTTTGTGCACTGGTGCTCAGTCATGTTGGAACAGGAGGGGACCATCCCCAAACTGTTGGGAGCATGGAATAGTCCAAAATCCCTTGGTATGGCATGTAAGAGATTTTGGGCAGTTCCCATAAACACACTCCTAAAGCTTGTGGAAAGCCTTTCCAGAAGAGCTGAAGCTGTTATACCTGCAAAGCGTGGACCAACGTCACATTAAACCCTGTGGATTAAGAATGGGGTGTCACTTAAATTCATACGTGAGTCAGGGCAGGTGGGTGAATACTTGGTAATATAGTGTAACAATACAGTTTCTTTCTTCTATGTTGCTGAGACTTTCATATGTTGTTCAGTATTCTGAATGCATTCGCGGCTTTGTCGGTTCTGTTTTTTGTCATTGTGTGCACCACCATCTTATCTTATAGTACTCCCAAAATAGATGAACTCAGTTACTGTTGGTAGAGCTTCTCCATTCACATGGATTGGATTGGTTGACTTAATTTGATGTAGACTGGTAACAAATGACAATGATTTTTTTTTATGTTTATGAAGGTTAAACCTGTCTCCCACCCTCTTTTCCTCAGCCTCTGCTCTAATTATTCCTAGCACATTTCCTTCTTCTGAGTTACACCAACCTCATGGCTGGATATCGTATCCTCTACGCACCGGACGTGCTCTCTCTGACTTACCTCATCGTGACTGACACTGAAAGCTGCACGGGATGGATTGCTACCAAAGCAGTAGAGAGGGAAAAGCATAAGTACAATAACACCAGTGATTGATCTCAAAAGTTATCAGTTGCTCTTGCCTTCCCTCTTCCATCTCATTTAACATCAGTGCTGTTGCCCCCCCCCCCCAAAAAAAAAAAAAAAAATGCTTGTTACAATTGTAAAATCTGCAATTACCTTAAACTGGGCAATTGCATTAAAACCTCAAAACATTACTGAGCCCTGAGACACATCCAGTCCACTTAGTGTATATATTTTGTTCCTATTTTACCGAAAAAAATTGCAGCCATCAATATCCAATTCTCTCCACCAATCAAAGATAACAATCTCCTTCGACTGAGGGCACATGGCTCACCATGGCCAAACTTAAAGCAAAACACAAAGCTTTCCTTTAATTCCTTTAATTCAAGGGCTCCTTTAATGTCAATGTCACACTACTTCATTTATTCCACCCTTGAGAAAAGGTTAAGTCTCCAAGAAACAGTCGCAGCAATCCCCCATCATGACTTTCTCCATCCCCTCCAAGAATAAATCACTTCTCCCATTCACATTTCTCATTGAGACCAAAGCTTGGAGAACATTTCCAACCACCTTCAAACCAGACTGGGTATCACCTCATCTTAAAAAGCGCTCACTTGGCCGTGCTCTTACTGACAAACACTGATCCACTTTGTTGCTCCTGTTCTTCTCTCAGTCTATAGGAAGGACGATTTTCAAACAGGTCTTCGATTTAGCCTCACTGAATTAAGATCAGATAGCCTTTGGGAGCAGCCAAGTCAATAAAAAAAAATATTATCTGTGACTCCAGTTTGAACCTTGGTTTTTGATTTTTTGTTCAGCAGCTTTTGAAGGACATCTCCTCATCAGCAAGGTTCTCCAAGGCTCAGTGCTGGGGACCCTTCTCTTCCCAACCTCTCTGGGCCTAAATTTCCAATCACGTAGCTTTTCATGTCACAGCTACCAAAATGCCACGGTCACTGTGCAGATCTTAGCTTTTCTCTCACAAGCCATGGATGAAGGAACGGGACCTTCAATGAAACCTTTTCAAGACTGAGCTCCTGGCGATCTTGCCCTATCAGTATTTCCATCATACTATTAACCTCAAAGTAGCTTCTCCATCTCTCAGCCCATCAAAGTTCACAAGAGGTCTTGTGAAACCTGGGTGTCATGATCGATCGCTTCTCTGAATATGTTGCATCTGGCTAGTCTCAAATCTATTTTGCATGATGAAACAACCTGTCATTCACCGCAGACTTTGTGAATATCTGGGTTTTGCCTCTTCACACTGCAGAAAGACTGCATTTAATCAGTGGACACCATTCATTTTTACAGCCATTCATTTTTACAACATGCCTGTCATAATATGTACAGGTTAATTATTATTATTCTTGCTAAAGGTACTGCATAGGTGTAAACATTCATTTTGCAGCAATGGATGGCATTTATATAGCCTGTCTAGAAAGTAGCAGAAATGTGCTGGAAGTACTTTTGAATGTCTTTTATTGAAGATGAACAATAACAGTTGAACTTTTTCGGCAACACAGTGATACTAAAAAACTACAAAATACTTTTCTCATTTCTTAAGCGCTCCCCCATCCACAAAGTGTACAAACAACAACAATAAATAATAAGAAAATAAGTAAATACAAAACAAAAATTGTAAAGAACACAAATCAGTCTGTTTTACTTGGCACAGGATGGACAGTAAGTGTCTGCCCGTGGTCCTCGCAGACACACATTTATAGCACTTAGCGCTTGTTTCGTGGACCTCCTTTGAGGTCCTATTTTGAGACATTCAATTCCTTCCACCAGAAGATTGTCTGATTTTCACTTTTTCAGTTTTTATTGGTTGGTCAGACAACAAACAACAGATGAGGTGAGGGAACTTAAGCTCATTGTTTGGCATACACCAGAATTATTCATTACAGTATCGTTAGTTGCAGCCTTACATAATGTGAAATTTATGAGTGATATGTATTTCTGGCACAGTTTGCAGTCTGGCTGAAAACAGTACTCCCAACCTTTTAAGGACAGGACACTGGTTTGCATGTTTCAGGAACTGAACTGTCAAGAACAAATTTAAGATCAAAATAACCAGAAGACTAAAGACCGAAATCAACAGAGTTAGAACGATCACTGATGAGACTTGAGTGTTTTTTATTTCTATTGAACCTTGTTGAAAAAAAAACAAAAAAACAAAGCTGATATAGCTGATATATACAAAGCTGAATAGCTGATTATTTAGGGTTCATACCTTGTGGGCAGATAAGCTCTGAGCTTATCTGCACGTCACTCATCATCTCTCTTACTTTCCGTTTTCTTTCTCTATCTGTCAGTTCAATCTCTAAAAACACCCTAAAAATAACCTGAAAGAGACATGACATAAAAACAACCTAATACAATACAATGGAAGACAGAATAACTATTTGAGAAGATGTCACAGTAAAGAAAGAGAAAAGAAGGTTTCAGAAAAAAACCCATCCCTGACATCCCTGAAAAACTGAACAAATTTCAAGTTTTCATGTGTCAGGTCAGAGGTCGTCATTTTAAAAGTGACTAAAAGTTCAGCTTTTCCCGATAACTTTCATGTGCTTGGTTTATCAATGACAATGTGATCATTCGCTCTCTGGAACTTCAAATATGTACCTGTTAAAATCGAGTCTGAGCACTGTGACTCACCCTTGCTTTGTGGATTGTGTCCTCAAACAATCCACAAAGCAGAGGAAACTTCTGGTGGCTGTCAGACAAAAACAAAAGGCCAGAGTAGGGGAGGACACAGTGGACGTATGATCATTGGGTTAATTAATTACAAGTGCACTTCGATTTAAATCAATTAGTCACACTGTCTCTTGTTATCCTGGCAGCCACAAGGCTAAAATTCACTTGTGTGGGAGAGGCAAAGTTAAATGAACTAGTTTAAGAGCAAGTGCCACGAAACTAGAAAATTCATATAAAAAGTTTTACTTATAATGTTGGTCAAACAAAATCTAATAAACCACATCCAGTTGAAATTCTTTTGAAATTGTTTTTTAAACCTGCTCTTTGAGCATCGTCCCTCACTGAATAAAGGCTTTTCACTGAGCTGCGCTAAATAGTTTTCACAGATAGAGCCACTTTTTCACAGAAATGTTAAATACAGCTGGAGATGAATGCTCGATGCATATAAAAAAATTTCCAGTGTAGTCAGGAGTTTCTGTGTTTAGTGTTTGTTTCACATTACCTCTGCATCCATGACAAGCTTCTTTTGTTGAAATAGCAAATTGAATTTCATCTCCAGTTTGTGTTTATATCCAGTTGTCTGCGCGTTATTCATGTCTCTATCACCCTTTCTCAAAGACAACCTGCACCATGGCGGCACAATAAGAAGGCTGCAGGTTCGGGTCCAGGCCTGGAGTTTGCATGTTCTGCCTGTGTCTGTGAGGGTTTTCTGCAGGTACTTTCCTCCAACCATCCAAAGACATCATGTTTGGGTTAACCGGTGACTCTAAACTGTCTGTAGGTCTGAGTGTGAGTGTGAGTGGTTGCTGGTCTCTGTCGGCCTCGGTGTGTTGGACACGTTGGCTGGGATTGGCTCCAGCAGCCCCGCGACCCAGAAACAGAAAAGCGGTAGAAGATGGATGGATGGACAACCTGCTGTTTTGACTGTCACACTAATTACAACCTGAGCGCCACTGAGGGTGAATGACGCACACTGGTGTTTTATTAAAAGTAACACCAGCTCTGCTTCCAGAGAGTCCTTGTTCTATTTGTAATGTTTCTATATTTCAGTGAGTTGTTTTGAAAACCGTAAGTAGCTGCCACAACGGTCCACACAGGAACTGGCTCAAGATCAGTATTTCAACTGCTGACTTGTTAAGTTCTCACTGTGGATAATATGTCAGAAATCTGTGGCATAAATTAACAGAAAGTAAAAATCATCGCTCAGGCGGGGATCATCATTGTAAAGAATCTAAAACTGGCTCAACACACACAAACACATAATATCTCAATGTGCAGATGCCAAATAGCTCTTACACAAACATCATCTCACTGCATCAGCAGCATTCATTTCTGCTTAACCGGTGAAAAAGGTTGAGCATTACATATTTAGATGCCTGAGGCGCTATTTTATATGATGACGGTATAACTTTCTACGGCTAAAAGCATCCTACTTCACTATAATAACCTCGCTGTTTCTCTTTCCCCGGAAGCAGACAGTGCTACATGACCCTCGGAGCTGCTAAAAATTGATAACAGATTAAATAAATGTTACGTGTATCACATTACGCACCAGCAAGGACAGAATAAGATATCTAACCTGCGCGTTAATAAACACACACGTTCTTGGGGATGCCAGGTTTTCTCGCTAACGATGTAATGCTTCTGTTTCATCACATTTTGAAACCCCCGATGGCAAAGCCTGAGGGTGACACACATTAGGAAAACACTGCAGCCCTCACCCTTATTAAACAACGTTGTCTCTTGAAACAGAGATCTTTAAAGAGTGAAAACCTACAGGGCACTGACAAAGCTGCTCATAAATTGGTTAATCCATGACAGCTAAATGAGAACTAATAAAAAGTTGTTTTGCTGAAGCTGCAAAGGAACCCGAAAAACGGAAATACGGGTTTTCAATTCAAACGCCACCAAGTTTCCTGTTGTCAGCTGCTGAGCAACTCCGCTCCTGAACAGATGGGGCTGAACGTTACCTCTCCTTTACGGGCATCCCAGTAATGGACGAGAAATGAGCGTTAGTCACCAAGGCAAACAACTACACAGCGTCCTCAGCGTGATGTGACGTTATAAAACTGCACATTAAAAAGCAATGAAAACTCATTTAGGCTCCTATTGAACAGATGATGCGGACAGTAGCTACAGTCACAGGTGTCTTAAAGGCTCTGCCACACACACACACACACATGCAGGTGTCTTCCATTACTCAGGCTAATTAGTTCTCAAAGCTGGATGAATGAATCCGGGGAACGAAACCATGTCGTCAAAGTTTATGCACTGCAGTTTTAACAACTGGATTATCCATTTATTTCTCTGAGACTAAGCCACCCACACCACCAGCAAAAGTCCAGTAGTTTACATGCAAACATTTATAATAATGACACAACAAAAGGGCTTTTATTTTCATAAAAACCAATGGATACGACCGTAACCAGGGTGAATTTTGTTTTCGGGGAAATTTATGTCGCGCCTCCTGTTCTTCCTCTTACGTTCTTTCTCTGGCCAAAAAGCAGCAGCGACACAGAAGATGGTTTGTTTAAGTGAAAGGGTTTTGAACTGGGTGAGGCCAAATGGGTGTGACAGAGGGATGTCTGCCATGTATTAATACGTAATTGGATTTCAAAAATAAAAACAAGTTGCACTTGATTCCAGGCCATATGGATTTTGAGCTGTGGGGGGAGCTCTGAGCTGTGATCTCTTAGTCTGGCGGTACAGAACTGTGTTCTGGATGATGTTAGTTTTCAATCAGACCTGGTAATTTTGAGTTCTTGCTTAATATTGCTTGTCTTCATGATTTAGTTTCTGTAGCGTGAGGTGATTACAGTGAGACACCATCTGTAATGTGTGACTCAGATATTGAATAACTATGGGGCCATATATAATGTTTGCAGAGACTGCCAATCTACCAAATTTCTTGTTTGCCCTTGAAGGAGTCTTTGAAATGCAACGGCCTTGTTGTGCTTTGTGACGCAGTTGGTTTTCAGATGCACCCTTTGATAGATACGGCCCTGAATAGAGACACAGCCGTAGACAAACACCTGCTTATTGCTGCATTTATCTGAATAGTAAATCAGTTCCAGCAGATGCACATAAAGAGCTTAATGTTCACATTAAAAATACTGTGATGAAGAAAAATGCGATCACTGACTTTAACCATAGCTGGATTGTCGATGTCAGCGGGGCTTGTTTGACTACTTTTCAATCAGCTGATCTTCTTGAATTTGCACACAGATTAGGTCTCTAGATGATCTGGACCTGCTTGTAGGCCAGTAACGCAATATAAGTAACCTCCGGTAAGCAGCTTTCTTGGGAGAGGTCAGATGAGAACAGGCAGACTGATTGGATCTGACAAAAAAAAAAAAAAAGGAAACAGAAAAATACAGCACTCACTCAGACTCTACTGAGACTCCACAATATTTGGAACTACTCTTCCAAATATTGTGAGCACATAACTAACTGATGTTAAGTTCTACTTCTTGTGAAACTGTCCAATAAAGTCCAATAAAACATCTGACAAATTAATGATGTGATGCAATCAAAGAGGCATTTTCAATAACCCGTTGAGCCCACTTCACGAAGATCTGAATCTGAGAACTAAGGTAGTCTGGAGCATAGACGGTAAAAATTAACGTAGACGTCGGACTCCAAAACAAGGCTAATGATAAACCTGCGTTCTATCAAACGACCAGCAGCAGGTGACTCCACTGGTTGTAAAAAAGAAGTCAGTTTGGATTGAAATCTATGTGGGAACGGCCTCTACATCACATTTATTACTCCAGTAAACGTTTTCCGAAATGAGCATTCGGACCCAGTCACTAGTTTTAAGTCTTCTTCAATACAACGTGGTAATTTTTTTTAAATGATGATCCCATTTAGAGGAAAACAGCAGGGCGTGGATTAGATTGTTGTGATGCACGGCGATCAGATCCACCACTTGCCTACAAGCCTTTGTCACGTCAACTTAAGCCCTGTTCCAAGTTGTTACTCAAGTCAACACAAACTGCACTCTGCAGATGTTTTAGTTTTTTTTTTATTATTTTTTTTATAGACAATATTGTCTTACTCTGTGTATCTTCTTCAGTCATATTTTTCTTTATGGCCTGTGGGGATTTATAGGGTCACTAACTCTCATGAAAGAAGGCAGAACATTGCTGATCACATCAATATTGTGGAAATTGAGTCAGACCTAATTCAAGCTAATTGTTTTAACTGGTTGATTTGTATTGGAAACAACTAAAGTTTTCTCACCACACTGGCAGATTTATTCTCCTCTTATTTTAATTAAGGAAATGAAGATTTTAGGACTGAATGGGAGACCAATTAGAACACCTTATTAAATGGCTTGAAGGGAGGCGCCCTTGGGCTGTGCTGGGGTGGACACACTGTCGTTAACCCTTGGTAATCTGTTACCGTCCAATGCAATTTACGACCTATTAACTTATTACTGACTACCAGTGAGGAGGAGTCAACTTTTCTGACTTCAGAGCTTTATTGGTATTGAACCCCACCGCCGCTTTAAAAGCTCTTTATCTCCAGGCCCTTTAACATTGTCACAATCCTTTCTAGCCTGATTTGTCCCATCCTGCTTAATTTTCTCTCCCGCTCTCCTCCGGATTTTCGATTTCACTGCATCCTCAGCCAAACGCAGTCTATGAGCTCACCAGAGAGCTTCTTCACCTCTCTATCTATCATGTCTCGCTTTTTTTTTTTTTTTTAACATCCATAAAGTTTGTATTACAACAAAAATAAGACATCAATGAGAGGAAGTAGACACAGCAGCAGCTCCCATTTCACTTCCTGCTATCAATTTCAGTGCAATTAAGGGCAGCAACGGGTTTTAATTTCAGATGGGAAATTGAATTCTGTCAAGATATGATCTGCATTAGGATGCGTTCACAGCTTCATATAGGTTTGTGTGTGTGTGTGTGTGTATGTGTGAGTGAGTGTGATTAGATACATTACAGAGACATTTTTATCACAGTTTGACAGGAAAGGGCCAATAAGAGGACATTGGAATATATTCATTGATTATGGCATGATGTCGGAGAGCCAAACACTTAAAGTGGTGACATGATTATTGAGACGCTGGAGTATTGAAACACAGGATTTGGAAAAAAAAAAAAAAAAAAGGTAGAAAAGTGGTTGAATCTTAATAATGAATTGATTTGAATAAAACTGAAAAGCACCAGCTAACAGCAGCATTTGCTTTCTTTTCAAGAGCGAGCTAAAATCATTAACATCCTATGTCTGTACAAGGCCAGAGAAAATTTCTGCCAGCACCTCAAGTCTATATTTCACTCACTTTACCCAGGCGTAACACAAGCTCACATTTACAATTGTAAAGGGAGTAGATCCTGGAAATATTTGCTGATGGACAGGAACCAATCTGTCTGCCTGTCCAGTGTGTTCGTACATGCACAACAACCAGACGAATCAGTTTGAGTATATCAAGATAATCTAGGAGACTCTAGTAAGCCTAGCTGGTGTAACCGGTTGGGGTCTAGTGATGGGGGTGGTCTCCGTCTGTTCTCCAAAAAACAAAGTAAATACGTAAAACCCACCAGTCAATTTCAGTCATGCGCCTTAGCGCCTCGCTCACAGGAAATTCAACGAATGTTGGTGCTACACAAAACGTTTGAGCTTTCAATCAAAGTGATTTCACAGTAAAAAAAAAGTGAAAACCTGAAATATGGGAACATTTCCGATTATGATGTTGCTTCTCTCCCTTTGGCTATAGACATCCAGGCTGAAAAATTAATCCAATGCTGAAGAGCCATAAACTCACATTCTATCTAATGGCCATCAAGGGTGACCCCGCTGGTTGTAAAAGTCAGATTTGAGTCGATAAGAAAATGTCCCTTTTTCTCACTTGACTTTATTGGCTCAATATGGCATTCATTTCTCAAATGAAGGTCTCATTCAGTGGAAACAATAAAGGCAATGAATTATAGTGTGGCTACTTTGTAACTGACAGACTGCACCACACACAGTGACCTGGACCACACAGCACAGATCTTTGGCTCTTTTGCCTCTTCCAAATATAGTTTCTTCTGCAGCATAGAAGAGACACTGCTGTTCACTGCTGTTTCACAGCTTGTTAGTGTTTAAAAACCTTTACTGTCTCCATTCCATTACTCATTTCTAAGAGCATCTGTATACAATAAATGCAATAAAAATAAACATCTCAATTGGGAAAAGACAAGATTTTTTTCTTCTTTGTTCAAACCTGGAGGTTTGATCCATCTATCTGAAGCATAGGTAACTAAGCACTTGCTTTGGGTGTTTGTTTGAGCTGTAAATAGAGAGGATGAAGGTGGGAACTGTATTTTAATTTTGGTTTTATGGCACACAGGATGTGGGTGTAGACAGGTTTAAGTTGGCGTGCAGCTGGTGGTTCTTCATTGCAGCATTCTGATGCAATAATCCAATGTGAGACATAAAAAAGTTTGGAGAAGTCTTTTCTGAAGTCTGACTCGTGCTGCAGCAGGCTTTAAGATAATAGTGGGCACACGCGGCGGGGATATTAAAAAGCTAGATGCGACTTCATGGTAACGACGAGATTTCCTTTTCAGGATGTAGTTCTCAAAGAGGCAGATTGAGTGTTTCTTTTGCACTCGACAAGAGCATAAATACTTGTTAGGTGTGGACAATTGCCGCAGTGAATGCTCTGAAATCACTTCATCGATTTCATGTCTGTGGTCAGTTTCGGTTTTGTGCAAGTGTCTTGTCCTCAGGCTGACATTTTGGCTGACACATTTATCATCTCGGGACCCGAGAGTGGGATTCTGCAAACTGACCAAAAGACCAATAATCATGAGACATAACAAATTTCTCTCTGTATTTTGGGCAGCACATGAATTAACAACTGGTTGACCCAAATCCATTATATATGCAAAAGTGATTAGGTAGTAATTAATCATAATAAATATACCAAATACAGCTGTGTCAAGAAGTCTGCCCTCTCATGAGCAGGATAATAGTGGAGTTCAGACTTACCCGAGTCATAGTGTGAGTCAAGAATAACCACAGGAGACAATTATGGGCTATTCTTCTGACCCTGTATTACATGTTTGTTAGCGACCCTCTTAGCTTTGTGTAGACTGAAGTGCTCCAAACTCTACTCAATTCATCCCTTTAATCTGGTAATTCATATGTACCAGTGTTCAATTCTTGCATCATTTTCTTTCCCGCCTGTCATTCCCATTTCCTGTCCCACTACACTGTGCTTTCAGAAGAAAAGGCCCCAAACAAAAATACTAACCCTTTACAGGACACTCATGGAAATACTACACTATAGGAGGATACTACAAGAATTGTTGAAAGGTATCATTTTCATATGACAAGTCAAGGTGAATGAAATTATTGAGTATCAAGCCTGCATGTATATATATATATATATATATATATATATATGTGTGTGTGTGTGTATAAAAACACAAATGTATTGTGTATGTATTTTGTGGAGAATTGTTTATTTGCTTTTTAACAGTGTCTATTTTTTCAAAGCTTTATTTAATTTTTGACTAGTTGAGGAATTGATGTATGCCTTCACTTAACCAACAAAATCTCAGCATTGTTGAAAAAAAAAAAAAAAAAAAAAATGTTTTTCCCCATATTATGATGAAAAATGCTTTTAAATTGTCAATCTGCCTGAATTAAGGTTTTGTTCCATTGGGGATAGGCTGACTGAAGCTAAAACCACACATGCACAGATTTTTCTATAAATATATTTTATTAGTATATTCTGAGTAGTCAGACATCGGTTTATTTGTTCAAGCCAAAAGAGACTAAATGCTTGAGTTGCTCCATAGAGTTCAGTGACAATTCTGCAGCGCTCTGATCTGAAACCAAAACCATAACTCAGCGGACTAAAGTTAGGCTGACAATTCTCTGTGAAATCATCATCAAAAAAACAAAAACAAATGACATTAAATCTGACGATTGTTGTTAATATGAAATACATGAATTGAAAACGCTGGGTTGCAGGTGGTAATAGACTTCTTCAGTTACTCAATCATCTCACAGACATGAAACAATCGTGTGTGTGCTACTGGAGCTGTTGCAATGCTGTTGTAGCTCCCAAAGGTTGCTAATAAAGGTCTTTAACGTGACTTCAAATTGATGATGATTCATAGACTCTGTGGTTGTTTTGCTGGCAGCCAACTCTTGTGGCATTGAAACAGAGAGGAATCATTGGGGATCAATCCAGATGAATGAAGATGTGTCCCTAGCACAAATTCATTCCAACTGAGCCCACTCAGTCTTCCATTCTTTCCGAACCATTTCCATTCTTTCTGAGCTGTTGTCCTGCTCAGTATTCACAGCGGGACAGCAGCAGCTCTGACATTTGATTAAATCGCCAATAAACACCTTTTTTGTTGTGTGTGTGTACGTGTGTTTGATTGTCTGCAGTCGTCATCAGGATTCTGGTGGTCCTCGCTGTTGTCCCCTGTTGCCCTCTGCCTCTCCCGAAAACCCAGACAAATGGCAAATATAACCTTTCGTATCCCAGACATGCTTGCACATACACAGACCCACGGACATTTGCAGTCACATGAAAAAAGTTGAAATGTTTCCAAAAAATGAGTCCTGAAACTTTTACATTTCACATTTGCTATCTTGCTGTATAAATTTATAGACCTGCTGGCCATGTTTAATACATCAGGCATCATATTAGCCTGGTGGTGAGACTGTTCCACGTTTGAGTCCTCGCAGGTGAAGATATAATAATGACTCGAGTTTAGACGAATGAGGACTAAAACTTTGAAATATTAAGCTAATGTTTAAAAACCCCCTAAGCCAAAAATTGGGTTTTTCAAATTGTTAACATGTCTATGTAGTGTTTGGGTTCCACTACAAGACGTTCCAGCTGCGAAGTCTCTAGTGCGCGCCATAACTGAGCACTTTAGATTTGAAAATGCAGTTTCAAAACCAGATCTGAAAAAGTTGGATTCAGTTTTTCAGCTCCACAGCTGGATTTCATACGTCACAAATCCTAGCAACCAATCCCGTGGATTTTCTTTCCCAGTTCATTGACATAATATATGCAAAGACTGGAATGCAGGAGCAACGTAAAACAGACAGCGATGGCGAACGTTTGCTCTGTGTTTGGGTGTGGAGAGGCTAATCGTGATACCAGCATTTGCATACTCATGAATATTCATAAAACGTGGATTTTTCAATGAGGGAGAAATAGTGGACGTGTTTTTAGCCTCTTTGAGAGCTTTTGTAAACAATTTTTCTGTGGGAAAGCAATTTCAATCAAAAAGTAGTCATATAATAATTTTTACACGTTTTACATTTTTGGGTTAGGGGGTCTTTAATTTCCTATTTATGAGCACAATTACACACAAATAGCACACAAATACTACACTTAACGCATATTTACCTGAAAATGAATATTTTTGTTTTAAAGATTATGAAGTCAGTGTCTGAAGCTAAAACACTGGTATTGATTTTTCCCTCATATGGTTCAGCACATGAGCCGCAGTGCTTTAAGATGCACAGTGCATCGCGGTTCGAGACTAATTTCTCCAAGGGGATCGGGCTGGGCTGTCAGAAGAACACCTTGGGACCAGGACAAAAGACACAGAGACAGTGTTTGAGCTTTTGAATTTTTCAATTCAGTATATAAAGTAGTCGAGAAAAAGTGTAATCCATTAAAGATATACATTTCAAAGACAGTGGCAATTCAAATTATTTTCCAATTCAATTTTCAATGATAAAAGTATTACAGGCTCTACAGTATGACTGGGCCTTTGCATCCCAGCCTATTTTATAATATATTTAACATAAAAGCAACAAGGTCCTGCAGATTTTGTGATTTCTGCCAAAATAATCAACAAATAAATCAAGAACTCTCTCCTTCTAAACTCAGTACACCCAAACTCCTCTTTTATGATTTATGGTGGACTGGAGGAAAGTTTTCATGTAGAATTTGGTTCTCCATTCATCAGTACCAAAGAAAACAATCAGCAGTATTCACTTTAGGAACTCAGAATAATAACTTCAAGCTTGCTCACCTCATTGAATTCATTTGTGCAAGGGAAGCCAAACTGCTGCTTTTATTTTGCAACTATATGGTAAACTGTCACATTACCTGTTGGCGACTGCTCCAAAGTCAACTAGTTAAAAGCAACATGTCCAGATCGTCAATTGCAAAAATGAAAAACCTTTTCTGGCCTTCAGCTCTTTCTAAAGTCTCGCAGCTTTGCACCAGGCATGTTTTTCAGCAGCTCATCTTCCTTCGCAGTAGAGATGAGTATGAGTTAGTGTAAAATAACTGTCACCAGTAATGTATGTGTGGGGGCACCGCCCCAAGGGGTCCCACCAGGAAGTTGATCCTGTTAGTTCCACTTTTCATGCAAGTACTACATTGTCAGAAATAATTGATTTTACTATACCTTCAGAGGGGGACACGTAGGCTAGAGTTGCAGGGTACTGGATGAGTGAGTTAGTGATGTTTAAGAGTCGGCTCTTTGAAATGAATGACGGGAACCGGATCCTGCCTGGCTTGGACTCTCTTATTTATTTAGTTTTTATTTTTTTCTGTTCAAGCCACACGTGATTGGTCAGCTACATGAGCACTGAGCAGGAGGGGGAGGGGCTACACACAGCACAGAGGGAGAACAGTCACTAGCACACCCACACAGAGACGCTGGAAACAAGTGGGAATTGAAAATGGGCGGCAGGATAAGAAGCAAAATTTTGATGCATTTCAGTTTCATTGATCAAGCAAAGGCAGAATGGGTGACCAAGGCTTCAGCGTACCCACGGCACGGAGACTGTGTATTGTGGCAAATGTTCTACAAAACAGGGCAAATGATTACAGACAGAAGGAACAGAAGCGGCCCCTCAAAGCTGAGGCACTTAGCCTTTCTCAATGCCAATCTTCTCTAAAGACGAGGTGAAACTACTTCCTGTTTTTCTTTTTGTTTGACACATTTTTATTTAGTATTTTGTTCATTTTGTATTTATTGTTGTTTCACACAAAATAGTTGATGAATAAATAAGTATACAATCAGAGATTGGACCTTTTGTATAATTGACTTTGGGGTCTTTATTTTTGTACTTATTTATATGCATTTATTTTTTGTAGCATACATTGACATAATGTATGTTTTTTTTTTTTTTTTTTTACACTTAGTAATTCATTTTAGATTATTAATTCTGGTAATAAATTAATTTAAGCAACAAAAAATCTGAGGAGCCACTTGAGAGCCAAAAGAGTCTCTTTTTAGTGAGCCGCGCCAAAAGAACTGGCTCTCTAAACAGAGCCAGAATTCCCATCACTCGAGTGAGTACACTAATATCCTGTCTGTATCTGTATTCATTCTCAGAAGGGGCGCGACTTAAACCAGAAGAGGGCATGGTTTATACAAAAGTTGTGCTTTTAAGCCTGAAATTGATAAGGGTTGGTCAAAAGTTGCTATATTTATTGCAGGCCTCAATATATTTTTATTTACACCTTCATTAGTATGACGCCAGGGTAAGAAGAGCGAGCCTACCGTAAAAAAAGCTGACCCAGTGAAGAAACACGATGCGGGCTGCATGCAGCACCGCTTCTGTTGCTAATCAAGTTTTTACCCCATAGATTTGAAACGTTTGGGTTATAAAAAGCAATTTTAAAATGATGATATATTAGTGTGGATGTAGCCTAACTTTGTATTTCTATTCATTGCTTTCCCCTCCAGTGGGCGTGGCTTTCGGAGTATGACACGTTATGCTCTGTCCTATCACAGGACTCTAGATTTACTCACACTTTGACATCTGAAGAAAACTCACTGCTTTGCTTTTATCTGAGAGAGAATAGTTTGGATGTAAGGAGCATTACTACAGAAGTTTCTGAGCTAAGTGTGGACATTGCTTCACTGTCACAGATAAATCGAAATATCCCTTGACCATGAATCTACAAAGTTCTGACAATCACATGTTGAGTGGTTCAAAGTACTTTCACTAGCAAGCACCAAGCCATCAATGAGGTACAGTTTAATGCTTTATTGAAAACATTGGCCTTGTAGGGAATCTCTTGGGGCACTCAGGCAATAGTCCCATCAGAGAGGGAAAGCAAGTACAAAAGGGCGGGAGGGAAAGGTGCTGAGAATGAGAGCAAGAGAAAGTACAGGGTCAGGTTGGTATTTATGGAGCGCCAGAAGAGGTGTGGTAAACTTCAAACGACGATCTTCAATCAATACTTAAATGAGCCGTGCATCACGGCCACTCCTGCAACTGCAGCTGCTGTTTATGTGCTAAACTAACCTTTCACCTCAGGTGGTATATTTGCCTGACGTCTCTCTCCCTCCTCCTCTCTACTCACAGAAACCCATTCAGCAGATGTTGTCAAAATGAAAAGCCCAAACGCACCGAAGCGTCATAAAGTAACATTGGATATTCTCTGCACAATTCTGCCCCAAAGGTCCAAAACGAATTTCAAGACACAAGGCAAATTATTTTGGAATGGCAGAATCTCTGGGGAAAAAGTTTTTGAGGGCACTGCCTTTGACCGTGATCCTCTGTACAGCCCAACATGGTTAGATGAGTACTTTTGCCTATGTTGTTTAGATAACACTGCTCTGTGACTGCTATGTTACACCTTGAACGGATTCCAACACAGGTGTTTAAAAAAGGCATTATGATTGTTAGCATTCTAAATAACAGAAGCAGTCACAGCAGGAGACAACCTCATCACGGTTTCATGTTAGAAAACAAGTTGTGCACGTTCCCATCCTGTGAAAAGGATTAAATTATTATTGGACATAGGTGTCAGAAGCTTCAAGCCTCCACTTTTGCTGGGAAGGTCATCCACCTTTAAAAATAATCAAAAGCTGAAAGTCAAAGTTTGATTTAATTTCATAATGATGTTTCTGTGGCAACTGCAAGCTGTGTGAATATTAGGAAAATAAACAGACTCACAAAAGAATACCAGTGATGAGTAAAAGGGAACATTGGTACAAGAGCATCAACCAGGAGAAGCATTACCATTTTTGGATAATGGCCTCAAAGCTCACTGAACTTTTTGTGTTATATTACCCATCATATCACGCACAAATAAAAGATTGGCTTTTGTGGATGTAACTACAAAGTCTGGCTGACTTTTTACAGATTACCCTCCCGTCTCCTAGCACAATGTGCAGTCACAGCAGAAAATGTCTGGGAAGATGAGAAATGCTCCGCTATGTTTGGGCCCTTTAAATGGAAAACACAGAAATCAAAGCACTCAAACATCCCGCACAACTTGCTTTTAAATAAAAACTTTACAACTGTTATAGGGATGTTTAAATACTCCGTTCGGATTTCAATTTTGGATACTCTGCAGTGTGTAGCAAAAACTTAAAAGCTTGCCCGCTCTGCCTTTGTTGAGAACAGAAACGTTTTGGATATCTGCATTTCGACAAACTGCTCAAAGTTTTCAACATCTCTTGGTTGAGAACTAGTGAACAAAGTCAAAGCAAAGATGGACAAAAGTGCTACATATATTAAATTTGTGAATAAAACCTTTACTCGCATCGCCACCATCCAAGATCTTCAATTTGTCAGTTGTGCTTTCCTTGACCTCACTGAGCATCTGGAGCATTTTTACCTCATGAGATGACCGAACAATGTCAGAGTACTAAACATGTGGGTGGAGACACAAAGGGCATGGCTGTAGGTTGGGATGGGGGGGACCAGAAGACCAGAAGAGAAAGAAAAAGTGACTTTCTTTATTGAATGCATGTATATGATAAATCTGCTCTTGGCTGGTGAAGTGGTATGTTGGGATTTTACCCCCCTTGCTGACCCCCAGCTCCTCTCTTTGGCATTTGTATTAGTTCCTCGACTGGCGTCAGTGGATTTAATGGTAGAAGGAACCAAAAGGGAGAATTGAGAGAGAAGACTGATTAAGCGTGTGATTTACATAAAATTGCCAGAAACATAAGGCACGACATGATTATTGACACAATTGCTGTTGTTGGCCTTCATGGTTGTGCGACTACCTACCTTAGAGGGAGATGGCTGCTGGGATGGCAGATGTTCTCGCCATCCAGGGTGAAACATTTGGACAACTCCCTGCCATGCGCTTATCTCCAATCCTGTCCACTCTGGGCTGGGCTGCTGACCAGGACCACCTACTGGAGAAAGTTCAGGTGGCAGCTCTCTATGACGCCCTGGTCCATTTGTCTTCCTTCTCATTCAGTTACGTTTGAAGCTTGTAGAGTGCCATGTTTCGATAAAAGTGCTAAGGATTGTCTCTCCTTTTTCCCCTCTGAACACATCTGAACACAATGTTACTGATTCAGCTGCAGTGCCTTCAGCAACCTTACCACTTATTATTACGAAATAATCAACAGGCTACATGACTGGCATTTATGACTCTGAGACCAGTGATTTATTTATTTATTTATTTTTTCAATCTTTGTGCTGCTTGCCCGACAGTATTTTCAGTCCTATAAAAATTATTATTTGACGTGAACAGTAACAGCAGTGCAATTACATGTTGTGATCAGCTGCTGATGTGCAAAGACCAAAGTCCCAAATTGCCTGACCCCAGTTTCGCTCTCACGGCTTAGTTACTATTAAAACAACATCTATTGGGATTAGACTGCGATGACATTTTCCCGACATGTTCGTGTTCTTCAGAGGATGAATCCCACCACATTTGATGACCCCTTGAGCATTTTCTTCAGAACCATCCTGAGGTGACACTTCAATACTTAGTGAAATGGTTGTGGACTTCCTTCCGTAGAGTGATACTAAATTAAAAGCAGTTCAGGCTCCAGTTCAAACCCTTCTCATACTGTAAAATCTCATTTATCTGCTGCTACAATCTATAATAAGAGAATACACTGCGCCTCACTGTACGCTTCACATCCTGCCATCAATCACCGCTGCTGCAGCCAAACATGGTAATGCAACAGAGACCTTATGAAAAAGGAGAACACTGATTTCTGAGTCACCCTCTTCTAATCTCCTTCTCATTTCAGTAACTTTAAAACCCAAAGAGAAGTGTTCCCCCCTTGGTTTATTTAAACTCTTTCTTTTCATTCTTTCTGAAAAATACACACCAATCACCCTAATATCCGCCTCTTCTCTTTTTTTGTGTCTGCTTCATCTTTTCCACCCTGGGTTTCTTGCTGTCTGGCCCAAAGGCCAGGAAACAGACACACAACAGATCTACCTGCCAGCATACATTCAGGCATCAGCTGCAAGTCAGAAGCTGCGGATAGAGGAAGGAGAAATTACAAAAAAGTTGAGACAGAGGCAAAGAGAAGAGGGCGAGGAAAGAAAGGCAACATCATTTCAGAGCCCTCAGACAAACTTTATCTCAGACCACAACACCTCTGATGGGAGAACTGTGCACAAACCCCCCGTAGGAGCAACAACACAAACCTTATTCCTTTGATATAAAGCAGGGTGAAGTGAGTGAAGACAAAAAAGAAACAAACGAGCCAACAGACCTCACTATTATTGTGAAGCTTGGAAAGACTGAGGCCGCGGTGGGAGCGTGGGGGCGCTCGCATGTGTTCCGGCGGTTTCTCTGAAGCAACAACAATAACACAAAAATTTTTGATGATTTAGAGGCAGCAAGTCAGGGAAAGACAAAAGAAAACAATGGCTTTAAACCCTTTGAAGCTTTTGTAGCAAAACATGTCTGTCTCACTGACCTTTATATTCCTGTCCTAAAGTTCTAAGAAGTCTTTTTGACAGCATGTGACTTTGCTCTTTATTATTTAGTTTTCTTCAAACTTCATGAATTTGTTCCAAGTATTAAGGAGAAATTTATTGAGTCTAGCAAGACATTAAAGACATGGACCCCGTGTTTTAAGATGCTACTACACCAATTAAAAACAGCCGATGCCAGTCTGACCTAAATGGAAGACAACATGACTTATCAACATCTACATTTCTAGTGGTGCATGGCAAATCTCTACTGCACACAGTCAGAGTAGCGGGACACAAACCGGTCGCGTATACTCGCAAGTACACCACATCGTCATTTCAGATGCGCTTTGCTGGCCCTCTGTATCCCAGTTCGAATTCCAAACAACAGTAAAGCCTGTTTTAGGGTGTACAGAGAATTGGGAGGAATCTGAGTTTGAGGGTTGGCAGAGAGGGGCGGGGAGTGCTCAAGGATGAAAAACATCTGCAGAATAAAAACCGGAGAGTGGACAGCAGGCAACAGCAAAAGACTGAGGGAGTGACTCCGTAAGTAATCAGAATATTAAATTCGACAACACTTTTTCCTTTTTCTCCCACACACACTTTAATTTATTTATTTCTGCAAGCTTGTGTTATTTACATATTGCTGCTGCTGTTTGGAAACTATACCAAATAACTCCAGTTCTAAGCCTCACTTTTTACTGTAATGTTACAACACTCCGAGAAAAATGACATTAAAGTAATCTCTAAAAATACCCAATATTATAAAAGAGTCTATATACCCTGAATGGGGGGTATAAATTTGCCCCACATTGAGTCCACATCCAGTGGCAGTAGTGGCAATAGTAAGGGACAACTCATACATTTAACTTCAAATAACTGAGAAATCTCTGTCTGTTTTATAGTTTCTTTAAGACTGTTCATCCAATCAATTTTAGACTAGATGGGTTTATTTCTTAGGGAAGAGCATTGTGGACCTTGTAGTCTTTTGCATCAGTGGTGCCACTACTCAAAGGGCATATTATAACCTACATGTTATTGGAAACACAACAATGGCCAAAGCTCTCTGCAAAACTGGTAAGCAAATGACGTTCATGCTAAAATGAAATATGTCGCAATAAAGTTGACAGATAACTCCTTTTAGTTGAGCTCCTAGAAGAGCCCTGTGATGAGGAGAACATTTGAGATATAAAAGAAATAAAAGAGGACAACTATGTGTATGAAATACAAATAAATATCTACCTAGCTAGTTTACTTGCTTTGAATTGATTTCGAGGGAAATCTGATAAAACCTCCAGACGGCTTTTAGCTGCTGTTCCTCCAGCTCCTCTGGCTGTGTTAAATCTGTCATCTGTGCTTTAAAAAGTTGAGACACTTTTACTCTCCATTTTCAACTATATACCAGAGGTCAACTCGTTCTATATATGGAAATGACAAAGCCACATCCTTGTCAATATCCTACTGACTAAATACAAGGAGCAGAGAGAGCCAGGACAGCATGCTGCGGAGTGCGAATGACGCTCAGTGAATCATCACATAAAGCCACGTCTAATGTCCCAGAAACCCATGTTGCATGTTGCCCTTTTCTTTTGGGACACAGTCCAGCGATTTCTTTGTTTGAAAGGCTCTAAACCTAATAATGGTGATCAAACTTTAATTAGTCAGCTGAAATATTGCCTGGAGAAGCAAAATCAGGTACTATGAAACTCTCCAGACAGGCAGGCAGCACATCATCATTTTACATTCACAGAGGAAAAGTGACGCTCACCGGAAACATTTGCTTTGCCTGTGATTGGCTGATTGCGCTTCTTCCGAAGTGCGCATCCCTTTGTCAATCAGTGGGGCGATATTTTGGACACGGAGTGCAGCAGGGAAGAAAACTAGTTTACGACATTTCTGTTATCCTGTCCTTCTCCCATCTTCCTCATTCCTCTCTGTCCCCTCTGTCCCTTCAACTCTGTCCATCCTTTCAACAGCATTCTGTCTTTTCTCTGTCTAACCACAATTAACTGATCAACACCCAAGGTCATTTTCTTGATGCAATACGCAGTGTGCACATGTATGTGTGTGTGTGTGTGTGTGTGTGTGTGTGTGTGTGTTCGCACATGTGCATTTGTGTGTCTTTACTGCAAGAGTTTTCAAATATAATCAATGAATTTATTGGTCACATAGAGTGCTAATGGAAAGGAATGTGTTTTAGGTCATTATTTGAAGTACTGTTTTCTCTTTACACACACAAACAGAGAGCGAGGGAGAGAGAGAGAGCATTTGTGAGACAATGTGAATGAAGGTCCCCATAATAGTAAAAAACAACAGATATCCAGCCAAACTAAATAGATTAGTTTCGGACAACCATTTTGGATTCGCGGAACAGAGATTCTTAGTTGGGACTTATTCATCTTTTTGAGGAAACTTCATGTAGATATGATTTTTTTTTTCCTATTCATTATGATGAATAGTTTGAAATAAAAAGGCAGGATTTTCCAATTAGATTGTCTCTAGTCGGCTTTTTCATCATCCCTCATCTCATAATTGCCATCTCTCTGCCCTTCCTTCTTTCTCTTGCTTGGCTTTTCATTTCTTCCCTCATCACTTGCTATGCTTCTCTGTCATCCTGACCGCCTCTCTCTCTCTCTCTGTATATATGTATATATATTTATTTTCTTTTTTCAACATCTGATTTTTCTCTTTCGCTCCAGCTCTCTTGTTCTACAGTTCCCATTTTTCTCAATCTCCTGCTTTGCTGCCTCGTCACTTCACCCTCAGTCAATAGTTCTTGCTCTCATGTTTTTCAATTGCCCCTTGTTGTTGACTTGACGCAGTATTTATTTCTGTCTTTTTTTTTTTTTAATCCACCTTATCCCACCATGTTGTCTCTGCAAACCCACACACCTATTTGTTCTGCCCATTCACAATTTGGCCAAAATGACACCTGTCACATGAAGTCTGTCAATATGTGTGTGTGTGTGTGTGTGTGTGTGCGTGCGTGTGTGTGGACTTGGTATCACAAAAGGCAATAACCTCTTTCTCTTTTCCCCCTCGCTACTCACTTATATAAATTAAAAACATTAATCAGATTAAGGCTGGAGTGTCAGGTGTGGCGCCGGGCCAGCAACTCCATTTTCTTCCCCAGCGAAAGAGAGCGATCAAGAAAGGGAGAGAGGGAGGGAGAGGAAGAAGGAAAAGATGCATTTCAAAGGGCAGGAGGAGAATCAAAAGAGAGAAGACTCTCTGCACCGTATCCATACGTGTGGACTCATTAAAAACACTCCAGCTTTGTTGTTGAGGAGAGAACATGACCAGCTGAACAGCCAACTGGAGATAAACCAGAGTGGAAATTGAACCATTTGAGGCATTTTAAGGTATTTTAGTTCTTCTCGTGGCTCAGAGTTTTCATCTTATAATGTTGTTAATAAAAACGTTGTTAAAAAAAAAACATCGTTATCATAGCCAAAAGAATAATAAGCAGAGTGTCATGAGTTTGTGTTGTTGTAGAGCTGATGTGAACTCTGATTAAGAGTTCTGCTCCTCCTTTTGAGCATTAATGATTAAAAAAATCTGTGTCAAGGCTTCTCATGATCTAAATCTGTTATTGTTCATGTCTCTCTATCTTTATTCTGCCAATACAATGAACTCAGAGCAACTTCTCCTCACTTTGGCCGGCTGTGACATCATCCACTGGCACCAGTGAAGGCGTCTGGTGTGGAGACGTGACTTGAGATGTCACTAGCAAAAATGGAAGATGAGATTTTGGTGAATAAAAACTTTGACGCAATCCTCCATTCAGAGTCAGACTGATCCAAATCTGGGCTAACTTCATTCACAAATGAATTGGAGAAAGGAAATGTCACAAACAAATGAATAAAAGTGTCAGGTTTTGAGTTCTGTCATGGTTTGAGTTTGCTCTGTTTGTGGTGTCCACTTCCTGTTTTATTTTGAAAGTCCTGCTCTGGTTCCATTTCCCTCCTGTGATTGCCTTCCCTGCCCTAATGTGGTTCACCTGTGTCTTGTTTAGTCACTGTGTATTTAAGTCCTGTTTTCTGTTTTGTCCTTGGTGGACATGCGCTGTGTCCCCAGCATTGACATTTGTCGCCGCAGCTGTAGTCGTATTTTTGGTTGGCCCATTAAAAATTTGTTTCCGCACCTCAACCTCGGCCTGTTGCTCTTGCATTTGGGTCCTCATTCCCACACTGCCCGCACCCAAACGTGACAAAAGGTTTTGGGAAAGCGTTGGTTCTCTACTTAAAAGAGAAAACAAATGGCCGCTTGCCTGTAGCTGATACCATAGCAGATGTGAATTTTAAGTATGTAAGTATATTTGTTCCAATGAATTTAATAGGGTTTAAACTAATTTTGTCATCTTTCAAAATTTAGGACAACTTTTCCTGTTTTAAGGGAAACAGTCGATTGTAGGACGCAGTTCAGCGTCTGGTTATGGCGGAAAAACTAAATTAGGTGACTGTAACGTCATAATAAAGGGCTGCAGCCACGGTGGAGGGAGGTCAGCATCACTGTTAGCTTTTCCCCGGCCGGTAAGATGATAAGGAATTTAACATCTGTAGTTTATTACAAAAATTCACAATACTGACATTTTTTATCCAGCAGATTAAACCTCATTCATGAAAAACACGTTTATGATTTTGAAGCCCAAATGCAATCACCAAAAGTAAAACTATGTTCAACAGATTTCCACCGCCGTGCATATATCAGCGTCACCTTGTTTGATATCACCCTGAGCACTACTAAGTTAGAAATTGTCTTATCACCCAACACTGTGCTGTCAAGGTTGTCGGGTGATAAGGTTTTCATGTTCAGTGAGTTGCCATTCAGTGTCCCCAAAGCATTTTTTGATTTTAATTATTCATTTTTATGGTTTATTGAAAAATGTCTCCAGGTAAATGCATTGAATATGTTTGCAAACTTTAAAGCAAATCACACCAAAAAATTGAAAAGCAGCTGATATATCTCACTTTTAGACACTTGTATTTTCTGGCTTTGTCACAGTGTTTGTCAGCTGTAGGATTACATTGTGTTGTGTTGTGTTTAGCACTCACCTGTGTATAATATATAAACAGTAAAGTTATCAAGCTCAATAGTTTCCAACAAGAAAAGAGTGATTGTGGGGCTTTTTTTTTTTTTTTTTTTAAGCATTGAAGATTATTCCCTTTTGCTTGAACTCAAACACACAACAGTTCCAGAGAGGAAATGGAGGTGAATCATATTTTTTAAAGTAATAGAAACCGGTTCACACAGCTTCAAGACTATTACTCATAAACTGAGTTTTATTCCATTTTAAAATGGTTGTTTTTTTCCACTATATCCACGTCCCTTTCCCCCCTCTTTCCACTGCCTGGCTGAGTATGTGCAACAAAACATATTAATCAAGTGACTGAGGCCTGCTTACATTAAAGTGTGAAACTAAACTTTAGTAACAGTGAATCTGGCTGTATTCTAAAAGTCCTTTATTGTAAAAGTTCACTTTAGCAATTATTACTTACATTTCTAATTACATGGAAACAAATTTCAGCTTTGGGACGTTCTGCTTCTCTGAGAAAGTAAATTCCTGCACAATTAAACTGCCATACAATAAATGTAGAATTTCTCCCAAATACAATCTCTGCCTTATTGCGAATGGATTCTTCTTTAGGACAACAATGTAAGGTTTGTGTTTTACCTTGACGTGTTTCGGCTGCGTCTGCAGTCTTCCTCAGAAATGTCATCTGACATGTGATGGACGTCGGTCTGTCAAGTCTGCCGGGACGGCCGTGCCCCTCGCCGTATGTTGGTCTCTGGAGGAGGGAATCCCAGGTGTGGGCGAGCATGTACGTGCCCTCATTGCAGTTGATGGTGTTGCTCTCCCGTTTCCTGAGTTGCTTTTGCAGTGGTCTGATGTGGCCGATTTAAGGTTTTCCTCTTCTGCCTTTACTTTTTTGCGTTCTTGTAAGCCGTCCTGTTGTTGCTCCTTTTTTCTTATGTTAAAAGTCCTTCCTTTCACCCCAATCTATGTTTTGTTGCATGATCTGCAGGGTCTTTCGTATATTATGCTGCATTTTTGTCCCCCTGTTCTGTTCTATCTTGTCAAGCCTGCCGGGCGTGGCCGTCCTGTCAGACTTGACAGTTTTACTTGGACGGCCATGCCACATAAAATCAGCTGAAGACCAAATTACAAACTGGAAGCTTCACATTCAGGGGCAGCATGTTTCAATGAATGTCTGGTACGCAGAGGACCAGTCACCCGTTGCATAAAAAAAAAAAACAAAAAAAAAAAATAAAAGCACAAGGTTTTAAATCCCTTGGATCTATAATTTTTACTGTAAGGTGTTGAACTGAACTGAAACCCAATATTCACTTAAAAGGCTTCACGCGATCCTCAAGCTTTCTTCCGTGGTGTCACCATTATTGCTTTTATTACAGACACACAATGTATCTTGGGATGGGCAGCATTTTAGCTCCTGAATTGGGACTTAGCTATTTAGGAGTGCTGGAGAAACTAAATCGCCATTATTTTTCTAACACAGTGCAGCTACAGTGAAAACACTTCAGTCTGCATTGGAATATGATAGGTGGCGGCCTTTTGAGGATTCGGCTCATATACGGGACAGTGATTTAAAAAGAAAGAAAATATGGCATTACTTTTAAAATTTAAGTTTGAGTTCTCACCTCATGGGCAAGTTATCTTTTGAAAACTAAAGTCACTCGAGTTGAATACAAAATATACAGAGAAACAGACTGAAGGGAGTCACAGCTTTAACCTGAAAAACACTGGGGGTAATAAAAAGAGCAATGCAGCACAGGTGTACCCCCTGAATGAAACAGAAGTGCAGTATATTATTTGTACAGTTTTTTGGCATATGCTGTGATTCACACCCTCCCCTCCCATTCTCTCCACTCCCTGCCAATCCTTTAATGCATTTTGGTCCCCCCCCCCCTCCCATATTTCCTCAATCTCCAAAAAAAGAAAAGCTGAATGGTTTATCCACATGAATGCCTCTCTAGAGTACATCTCAGTGTCAGTCTTGGTCTTTATTTTTATTTATTTTATTTATTTTTGGTTTCTTCTTCTCTCTCCTGCAAAGAAATAACACATATTCTTGTTTCACAATCATTACAATGTGTTCTGTATGCGGAGAGATGTGTGGGTGATGGATATGAATTCACAGACACACACATCCAGGCTGCCACATGTACTGAGCACACACACACACATCCACCAAGAGGCTTTTTATCAGCAGTTCCAGACACACAATAAAAGGAGATAAAAACAGTGATGGGTGGTAATGGAGCAAAAACCTGACACACACACACACCACATAGATAGACTGTCTCTAAAAACTGCCTCAATAAATCACCATTAATCCAGTTTGTTTTCATGCAACAGCTCCAGCATCACTTCATCTGAAGGAGGAATACTTCCACTCCTACTTTAGTCCATTATTCATGCGTTTTACTGATGAGGGAGAGAGAGAGAGAGAGAGAGAAGCAGAGTGAAAACAAGAAAGGCGAAGGGATGAAGGACAGGAAGGAGGGTGCAGCAGAAATATCTGATGGATGCTGTGGTCAGCATCGCAGTGCCCTAATTGGTGCGACATACTGCCAACAACGCACACAGCAGTCTATTAAGACCTGACAATTAGAATATGAGAGAGATTCACCAGTCCAGCAACAGCTGTGTATCATCTGAATCCAGTTTGGACTCAGCTATGATGGCGATAACTGCAGTTATTGGCCTTTTTTTCCCTTTGTTCTGTCTGTGTAATAGTGAAAACAGCACATGTTGAGAGACAAAAGCCTCTTGTCACCACCTTGAGCAGAGCGTTTTTATGTTTGTCAGGTTTTTTGAGGTGCCATTGTTACGTATTTGTGCTGCCAATGACACCAACAAGATAAATCTTTAATCAGCTAAATCCAGGGGCTCCTGTCAAAGCACTTAAATACAGTTTAAGACAAAGCCAAGTCTAAAAAACTTCAGACCAAATATGTGGTCAGTTCTGAGTCAAAAGAGCAGACACAAGAGTGAGTGAGACCAGACAAAAATAAGATGTAAATCAAATCAAATCAAATCAGATGGTATCGCGCCAAATCATAACAAAGTTACACCAAGGCACTTTACATACAGAGCAGATCTAGTCCGGACTCTTTATAAAATTATTTGAAGAGACCCAACAGATCCCATGATGAGCAAGGACTTGGCGACAGTGACAAGGAAAAACTTCCTTTAAGAGGCAGAACCAAGCTTGGGGGAGGGGGGGGGCATCTGCCTCGACCGATTGGGTTGAGAGTGGGAGAGAGAGAAAGGGTTGTATTAGTTACCCAAACTGTGATTAGTTTTAAGACCTTAGACCTTGAAATTCTAATCAGTTCATGTTTGAACCAAAGTCGACACTTTTGCCCGATTTAAAGCAAATTATTGAAGAAATGACTGAGATATTGCATTGTAGAGGCCACTGACCTTTAATAACTTAAGTCTAATCATTTCATCCTTGAGTCGTGGATCAATGTGTGCACCACATTTAAAGAATTTGCATCAAGCTGTGACTGAGATGGCGCTGTGTGAAAACATGTCATCGCTGCAAGTGCTGCAGGCCCACAGGGATAAAAGGAAAACTATTATGACTGTCAGCGTGAAGCAGGAAACAAGGAATGATTTTCTTATATAACAGTCTGATGTTTTGTTTCCTCCACTATCCCCTCTGACCCCCTCACACACACATCATTGCACTATAATAACAGCACCCATGTTATAACAACCACAGCTGCTACATTTTCGTTCCGAGGACAGAAACGCGGTTGTTTACGAGCACTTTGCTGAAACAGCCATTTTTTTTTTTTTTTCTCTTCAGATGGCAAGTCTCAAAAACTGGAACTTGAGTTTCAAAAGTGATACAAGATTGAAAACATTTAGAGCTCGGAGTGCTCTCTCGTCTTGGCTCCAACATGAAACAGATCTCCAGCCTCTCCTACTCAGTTCAGCAACATAACTATCATCCTCTCAGGTGTTAAGCGGCACAAAGATCAATAAGCAGAGTTTTTCACTGGGACACACACACACAGTATTCAGTGCATTGTGAATATGTGCTCAGGTCACATCAGAAACTAATTTGACTAAACGGACAAACTCAATCATAAACAAAGGGACACTGTGTCAAACTGTTTTCTTTGTTTATTTATACAATCTGTTTCAGCACCATTTCCTCTATTTGGCATAACCAGTCTGAACTGACAGACTAACTAACCACTGTGACATTGTATCAACATACAAAGCACCATTATAAGCCATCCTGCTATCAATTTATTATTTTTTTTTTTTTCTGGACGGTAGACAAAGGTTGCAAAGGCAAATAGAAGGCTTTTTTATTTAAATTTTTTTCACTTAACTTATGTACGGAATTAGACAACTGCATGACAACCACTACGATCCTCAGGGCATTTGCTAAACAGAACAAAAAGAACTAAAAAGGCTGAATTGAAAGAAAAACACTCCATATTTTCAAACGATCAAGTGCCTGTCTCATCAGCTTCAATATACTTTTTTTTTTGTTTTTTGTTTTTGTACCATTTCTCTTTATTTAAAAGAAATGAAGACAATATAAATGCATCCAATTTTCATACTTTTACGCACAAATTATTTTTTCTGGCAAATTCATTCAATCCCACCTGTTGCTTTACTTTGTCTCTCAACATCAAAAATGGACTGATTGCTTCACATCAGCACTTCCAACGGGAGTTCATGCCAACGCTCCACTGGACTTTGCCTTTACACTGCAACATCTTGAAACATCCACGTGATCTGATAGCTAGCTAGCCACACGGAGGCATTCTAGCACCGTTCTTGTCATGTTTAAAACTGAAGAAGCTTTACAGTTTGGTGATTTGCGTGAACAGCAGTGTGAACAGAGGAAGTCAGCTTTTGGCAGCGGTAGTCCAGTTTGTGTGTCAACGTTTGAACTTCATGCGAAGTGACAAAATATCATTTGAAAATCAAATGGACTGTGCAAAACCACAGCTGGAATGTATTCTGGTGCATTCACGCTCTAACTCAAACTATCAGAGTACAGTAGCACACGTAACTTTCACACAGCTTGTTGAAAGTTTCATCAGGTTCTTAACTCACGTCCTAACGCTGACTCCCTCTGTCTCTCTGCAGTTACAAAGGGAGTTCGGCTTTCCTCCCTCCTTCTTTTACTCTTTGTCTGCATTGTAGATGGTTGGCATTGCCAGTGTGAAAGAAGTGCTGCCCTCCCACCAGAGTCCATCCATCACAGCCAGGCAAGCTGGCTCTGAGCAGCCCCTTGTTTGACATTTGCAACCCTTTGACTCTGCATTTCTATCTCCTGCTTCTTTGAGCATTTTCCTCACTTGAGTACTTTTCTCATATTAGCTCCTCCCACCCTTTGTGTACTTTTATGCAACTTTGGCAGTATACATCTCTTAATATACAATATTTTTACTTAGGTTTCACACTCACTAATAAGGTAGTTCAGTTTGTTCTCCAAGTGAGAAATTGATGCATGCAAGAGTAATATATCCATAGAATCCTGTAGCCAATCTGCTGGCACAAAACTACATATATTTATAGCTATATATGTCATTCCATGAGAAACAAATCCCTTGACTGGCAAGCCTGATTTCCATAAAGCTTGAATCATAAATCAAAAGAAGTCTAATACACATCAAGAACCAACAGGGAAAGACACTACTTTTGAACTTTAAATCAGGGCAGTTGGTCCGATGCAAAGGGCTCATTACTGACTGAGTTTTTTTCAGTCTCATCAGAATAGCTGTTCAAAGGAAAAAGAAAACCTCTTGTTAGATTTTATTACAGGAAAGAAGCATATGAAGTTTATTATTGTGCATGTACCGCTTTTGGAGAGCATTTTTATTGAAGTTTTGTTCTTTCTTTCTTTTTTTTTTTTTATGTTGACAGCCAGCACTAACTTTCTAAATGGACAACAATAAATGTAATGTAGCACAGTGTCCCCCGGCTGATTCCTACCACCACTTACTCCTGATACTAGCATGTGTATGTAGATAAATGATACAGATTATGCATCCATTTTTTGCAGGGGGTTGGGGGGGTATGGTGGTTGAACATCGGATTCGATCACACCACACACACAGTCCAAAGGAAGCAGATCAGATGTTCATCTTTAATCCCTATTTACTGACCACTGTGATATTCTGGTCTCCCTCGCTAGGCCTGCATCTAAGACCCAAGATCAGTTTTTTTGAAATCAACTCTCTGAGGGCTTTAACACTAAGTATTCGAACAGTCTCCATTGTGTTTGCATTTTGCTGTTAAACACCGTAATAGTCTTAATAGCCTCCTAATACCTAAACAGCTGGGAGTTTTTTTCCCCTGTGAAATATGAAATGTCCCCAGTATGAAATCGGATGAACTTGCTACATATGGTCATAATGTGAAACAGAAAAAGGTCACCTGAGTCAATATTTATTAAGAATGAAATGGTGAGGAGCAACCGGATGCGTTAGGGACATGCAGAATTCTATTCGATATAAGTCCATGTCTACTGTATATATCTTGATAGACAAACATGACAGTGTTGATACATCCAACAAGAAATCTAGGCTGCGATCTGCCGTCTTTGTATCTTGTCTCCATGAATCACACACATCAGTGCTTAAACTCATCCATCCATCCTGCGAGCCACATCCATCACACATACAGAACACCCTGTTCTGTGTCTCACAGGCCAGCTGGGTCTGTGCACACTGTTAGAAGGAAGAGCGAAGCCAGGAACATGGATCGCACATATGTCCACAAATGAATCTGACTCTTTGCATGCTGTTATATTTAGATTCGAATTACCTACCTTGCAGTTCTTCACACTCCCGAGTGTTTTTTCAGATCGCAATTTCACAGTGCGGTTGCGATTTAATTAGTCTAATGAATGTTTCAGATCTAATGAAATTCCCTCAAAACTTTCCAAATATATTGCACACTTAACACGATCATGTCACTCTGATCTTTGCCAACAAAAGTCTAATTAGTTCATTAAATGTAAATTCAACTCAGTCTTGACATTTAGGGGGCTAAACATGCTTTTTGAGAGCACAGTGACATTGAACTTTGACCTTGAACCACCACATTTAATTAATTGTTTTAGTCCGAGCAGACTCACTCACTCATCCGCTTAATCTGTATCCAGGTCGCAGGTCTGCTGGAGCCAATCCCAGCAGTGAGCGTGGGGCGGGGTATACCCTGAACAGGCCGCCAGTCCATCGCAGGGACTGCACGCAGAGACAAACAACCTCCCACTACACCACCGCGCTGCCCTTCAGACCATGACCTTTTACCATAAAATGCCCATTCTTAAGTCCACGTGGGTTTTTGTGCCGAATATGATGACCTTCCTTCCAGAAGAGATATAGCAAGAAGAAACATAAGGCCTTTAGTTCAGTGATCACTGTGGAGGCAGAAAAAAAAAAAAAAAACATGAAATAGGGAGGAATCGGGAAGCATGGAGTCTATAGATTAAAGAGTCACATCTACTGACAGAGAACACAAGTCCTGAGGAAATACTCTGGACTGGCGCCACCCAGCAGACTTCTGTAATTAGGCCCTACGGAGAAACTGGGTTACAGTGTCTTGATTAACTCTCATATTTTCCATTATTGGATTAATTTCTGTGACGTTCCACATCGCACGTCTTCCTGTGGGTGGATATTTCCCAAGCAGTATTTCTCTACCAGGAGCCCCTTTTGCAAGTATTGTCATGCTCCTGGCAGTGTGCAACAAAATCTCATATGTTTAGTTCCCTTTCAATCTGATATAAATAATTTCAAATAGTGCAAAATGCAGTTTGTGTCCATTTGTGTCAGCAGGCACTACATATTTTCTTCTATGAATCCAGTGAGTAACATGAACCCCCCCACCAACACTTACTTTCAAAAGCCCACCTAATATGATTAGTGCGTGTGACTTGTGTGTTTCACATTGTGCCTCCCTCTGTTGCTGTGCCGACATGTTACAGCACTCTCCCACACTGGGCTCTGAGCCAGCTCCTGCACTGTTAAGCTCCAGGCGAGCAACATATAGGACAGATGGAGCCGTATCTTCATTACCCTTCTTGGCACGTGGCCTTCATACCAGCACAAGTGGGTAACAGCCACCTGTACCACGCTGTGCCCTAGTAGCACAGAAATCAGCACGTTTATTCAGAGTGGAGTGACAAGCACTCCTCCTTTTGGCCCGCATTTCAAAATTTAATTATTCATAAAAAATAAAGCATGGATCTTCATTAACCTTCCTACATGTCTCCATATTTGAATGGGTCATATATGAATCATTGTAACAGAGTTAAAAAAAAACATAAAAATCCTGGCAGGGATAATTGACCTTGGTCTTATAATTGCCTCTAATTTAATAGCAATGATGAAGTTTCAGTGTTCAATTAACCAAAAATGTCATTTGAATCATTGACAATGCGTCCATGCTTTTGACTTACAGTGATATTTCTGTGGCAGATGGTTGAGTCCTTGTGAATGTGGCTAACATCAGGCAGATGTATCAGCCTGACGAGGAAATCGTTTTCTCATATAAACATAGGTTGATACTGAAATGATCATGTTGATTCTTCTTGGATGTCAATATTTCCATAGTAAGAGCTTTCTCTCTTAGTTTGTATTGAAGTAACGTTCATGTGAAAGCTTTTTCATAAAATCATAGAATCCAACAGCTAAAGGCTCAATATTGTTTTTTTCCCAACAGCTTTCAGACAAGTGGACACATTTAGAGCTGTAAGATCTAAATATTTTACACTGAATGATTCAGGGTTGGGTCCCGTTTGAGTTCATTTCACAAGTCTGTTATCGGAACCAATATCAGACAAGATGTGTTTACGCCTAGAAGGAATGTGTTTGTTTTGCCAGATCGGCGTCAGTCCAGAGAGTGATGGATATGCACCTGAATTAAAAGCCAACAACACGAGAAAAAGACCTAGTATTATTAGAATAGTTAATAAATTGCAGCCACAAAATGAAATCACTTTCTCAAGAAATACTACTTTACTTTGACTCCACATATAATATACTGCAGTACACAAGGTTTAGCACAGGTGCCCTGAGAGCTCAACACACTCCAAGTTAAGAAAACACACAGAAAAAAAATAGAAATAAAAAAAAAAAAAAATGTAAAATCTCAGTTTGATAGCATACATGCTGCAAAGGGATATAGCACAAGTAAATTAAAAAAGCACTGCAAGTAGTAAATGAACCCCTTTATTTTGCGATGATAATTGTGCTTTTTAGCAACACTAGCAATATCAGTCAGTTAAAACACCACTTTGATCCAAACTGAAGTACCTCAACAACAATAATATAAAATGAAATGTTAGACATTCGTGTCACTGAGCCAGTTCTTCCTAATCCTCTTGGAGGCCCACTGAGCTTGAGGTTGATATGACGAATCCCTTTGTTTTGGTTTTATCAAAAATGATTTGATGAATCTCAGACATCTCCCTCCTGATACACTTTAGTGGATGAGACGACAACGCTGATGAGACGACAACTTGTTTAAGTTGTATTTAAATAGCACAAAGAAGAAACAATACAGCGGACATGACTATCCACTTTTCGGCTGATTTCTGTTGAATGTGCACAATTAACTCAGCCTTTCGCAGGCAGAATCCTGTTTTTTTATGCACTTAGGTTATATAATGAATGTTTGAAATGTAGCTGAGGTGGTGTCATCGCATCTGGTATCTCTGGAGCAATTTAGGCAGTGAAAGGTAACAGCTGAAGTAACGGTGTGGGAGGCATATTGTTTGTTTGGCTCCTGAATCTTTCTGACTGTAAAAAGCTGTAAGTAAATTGGAGCTGTCAGAGCGTCCGGCTTTTCAAGCTCAAGCGAAAACATGGTGGATTACTATGAAAGCATTATTTTTGAAAACAGCAGATTTCTGTAATTAACTTCTTTATGGTTTTTTTTTGTTTAATTTTCCTGACAGTTTGGTCAACCCGACAGCTCAGTTGATTGTTGTTGTTGTTGTTGATGCTTTTGCATTCAGTGTGACATTGCCATGGCTCTCAGAAGGAAATCAATGGATTGGCTACTTCATGTGGGGAATGAGTCCTTGCCCCAAGTGAAGGAGTTCAAGTACTGTATCTCGGGGTCTTGTTCAGGATTGATGGGACTCCGGAAGCGTGAGATTGACTGGAGGTCTTGGTCCAGTTCAAATTGCATTCCAGGACAGAGGCCGGAAATCCAGCCGTGATCTATGAAATGTTTAATCAGCAGAATATGGATGTCTTTCACAAAAAAGGAAGCTGAGCCTGTAGCGCTCCATTCTCCCGGCTAATCCTCGTTCCTACCCTCACCTATGGTCATGAGCAATGGTTCATGACCGAAAGAACAAGATTGCAGATACAAGCGGCTGAAATGGACGGCTGGACGGCTCCCTTAGAGATAGGCTGAGAAGCTCTGTCATCCGGGACAGACTCGGAGAAGAGCCACTGCTCCTTTGGATGGAGGGGAGCCAGTTTAGGTGGTTCGGGCATCTGATAAGGATCCCACCAGGCCGTCTCTCCTGGCACATCCAACTGGGGCAGACCTTGGGGCAGACCCAGGACCTGCTGGAGTTATTATATCTCCTCACTCGCCTGGGAGCGCCTTGGGATCCCCCCGTCAGAGTTAGCTTGGCTTGCTGGGGAAAAGGAAGTCTGGGCCTCCTTGCTGAAACTGCTACCCCCGCGACCTGACTAAGCCGTTGAAGTTGGATGGATACATTGTTGCTTCCCAGAGTAGGTAGACACTCCTCCCACAGGTCAGACAGATTTGGAAAAAAAAGAAGAAAAAAAGACATGAAGCGTTAGCCATAAATAAAACACCTGCAGTAAAACATATTTATTTCATTGTTCTTCAGATTTTATCTCTGGATATAATAAAGTTGATGAGAAACTGTGAGGGCAGTTTTTACAGTCGTATGTCTTCTCTCTCATAGCCTACAAGAAAGACTGAGTTTGACTTTGATCATCGATTGTTGGCCTAGACACCCATAGGAGCAATATTACTGTCAGGACATGGCGTAATTTATTTCTTACGGATGAATTGTGTTAAAAAAAAAAAATTAGACAGACCTCCATAGCACATCTACTTTTTTGTATTGTAACGAAAGCTTAATTTTCCTCTGATACGTTTTTTTACTAGCCATATTTATCATTTATCATTCGTCATCGTGCTCTTTAAACCTGAGAGAAAATCACTTTCTATGAATTGCTTTTATACAGTAGTGTGGCTTTAATTGTGTTCTCCAAATGCATTGGCTAATTAAGATTGTGGCATCTTTTATTTATCCTTCTTGACGTTTTTATTTATTTTTCTCCATAGCCGCCTTCCGCGAAATAATGAATTTTCATTTGTAAAACTGCTTACGTTACAGCAGTTACAGCATCTGCATTGCTGAGCAGTGGGCAGCTGTTACCTGTTCAGCACATTAAGTTACTCTGAATTAACTGCAGTTGTAAAACAGAGTCATGAAAATCTGATTAGGTGCTGATGAATGGTGTGAAATACTTAGCTGTGTCCATATCGACGCCACAACTAGACTACATTTTGAAAACTACATAGCTTTGTTTGCTTCCTCCATGAATGACAAATTGTTTTGTTTTGTTTTGTTTTGAGTTTTAAACAAAGCCTTACTGTATCACATATATCATGGAAAACTTCTATAAGTGGTGGTATGTGTCAAATTAGCGATAGCAGTGTAAACTGCTTCCCTAATTTTAACAGGAAACGTAATAATAATAAAAAATTTAATGGAAATAGTTCATAAATATAAAATCTCTTCCATATAAAGATTCAGTTGTTCTTTCTTTCAATATCAAATATCAGCCAGGAAGAGCTCATTTTAAAACCTACTGAGGGTAAACATATAATATCGTCTGCATACAGGCAACACGTAAAATGTTCTACAAGTAAGCAAATATATTCATTATTATGGTACTTTTTTGAATACTTTACACTGATTGGTCAACTCTAGCAATCTTTACTGTTATTTCGTAATACCAGACAATCAGAAGCAAATGGATAGATTCAAGATTCAACGCACAATTGCTACTTTGAATAACAGCTGTTATGTTTCAGTTTAATTAAATTTTTGGGAAAATACACAATGCTCTATGCATACCAAATGACAATAATGTCACATATGCTTGCGGTCATTAACTGTTTCTCTCATGACAATCAAATGAACTCTGAAGTTTTTCTAGGACAAGTTAACTTCGCTAAGCGTGCAGTCATGTGACTCTTATCCTGTTGGTGTGGACTGTTGCGGGCCTCTCGTTGCACAAAACTCTTTGTCCTGGTTTGTTACATAAGTTTAGAAAATGTCTAATACGTTTTTCCTCTCTTAACAAGCGTTTCTTTCAGTGCACCTAATATGACTCTATAAGAGTTTCTTTTCTCTCCTGTCTTTCTGTCTCTTCCTTTCTCTCTCTCAGGGGGCTTGTAAAGCTTTGAGTCCAATTTCATACTCTCTGTTCCCTCCTTTTCATTGCCCTTGCACTCCCTCCCTCTCTCACTTTGCGTCTTATTCTCTATCCCAGCACCCCCACCATCACAAAACTCTGGTGGTAATAACCCACAATGTCGACAACAAATCATCTCCTCTGCTCCAAAGGTTCACTGCAAGATGCATGCTGACCTTACGCTGAGGAGCAAATAGTAGAAAATGAGAAACCTAGTGGCTGGAAATTGCTCTGTCTCATCGCCTAGGTACCACTGTGGTGGACACAGGTGCATGCAAGACAAGTGGATCACAGGAACCTTGAGAGTGCTGTTCAAAACTGAATATGAAACACTTAAAAATGCTTACTCGATCAGGTTTCGGGTCAATGTATGTGTACAGCAAGCTTTAGTAACTTTAATCACGTTTGTTAAATTCTCTGGACAGGAACGTTCAAACCTTCAAACCTTCTCGCGCTCTGACGGACACCATGACTTTCACGTTTAGTCTTTGTCTGTGATGAATATTTGGAACAACAACCATTTTGCTTGGCCACATATATTTTTTCCTTCAAAGCTGGCTTCTGTATTTTTATAATAAAGTCACGGTTGCTCAGTTAGAATGACTGGAACACTGAAATAGTGACTTCTTATTACAAAATTATTCCAAACATGTATAATTGCTTTCTTTATAAAAATGTGTGCCTTTTTTTTTTTTTTGTGGTTTGTTTGGCTGTTTATTGGCTGACTTTTAGCTACATTTAAACAACATAAACGACTTGGGTGAGTTAAGGGGAAGATCATTACTTTCAGCAGGAATGAATATGTGAACCAAACAACGTGATAATTTTTCAAAGCTAATCTGCTGAATTTGTCTGCAAATAGTTGCTATTTGACATCTGAAGCTACTGAGCAATATCAGAATTCATTCCTGGTCTTCAATATAAATGAAACTCAATCCTAAAATGATGGGCCACGGCTGAACAATGAGCCAAAACTCACTATGAAACCAAAATAGCTGTCTGTCCATTCGGGTGATAATTATGTGTTAACAAATTTTTTTGAGTGGCTCCTGTTGAACTCTGCTCCTTGTGTGTAGCACATGAGCATGACATTTCCTGACAACGATGGGGGGAAAAAAAAACCAAAACCTTATTGTATTGTAATGTATTCCCTGCAGAACAATGCAGAAACGTTCTCGATGAAATATTTGGCAAAAACACGGGAGGAGAAAATATATATAAAATATATACAATAATAAATATACAGCCCCCCCCCCCCCCCCCCACCCACACACACACACACACACACACACACACACACACACTCCTGCTGCTGATATGACAGGTGACGGGGCAACAGCTGCAAAACACCAGCAGCCCCATTTGAAGTGTTTGACTGTGGACCTGGACGCGGAGATGTTTGGCAGGCTTGGCCCGCCTTGAGATGCTCGGCAAAGGTCTGGCTGGTGGAGAGCAGGCCCGAGCTCAATTTTTAAATTGTGTCTCGAAGCATTTGCCAGCTAATTTGATGGTTCTTTTGGACTGTCACTGCGCTTTGATCTCTGCTTCATCTCTTGGCCTGCTAATTAACTGGATGCTCTCAGGAACACACTGGAGATGGAAAGAGATGACAACAGAAACTGGCTCGTGGAATCGTGGATTTGCCAACAGCCCAAGGAAGCCCCTGTGCTGCACATTTGTCAGATTTTTTTTTTTTCTTTTCCTTTTCTTGTATACCAGACAGGCACGCAAAGCAAATGTTTCTTGCACAGCACTGTGTGTTCAGAGCCAAGCGCCACAGTGTGCCTCCCTTTTACATTTTTTTTTTCTCAAAACCATCTATTTTTAATTGTTATTGTGCAAAATCTCATCATAAATATTTTTTGTGTTAAACCTGCGTGTCGCCATTAAAACTGCATGTCTCCCTCCACTTTCACTACTGGGGAAAAAGCAAAAGCAGCCTCCTTTCAAGGCGGGCAAAGACTTTAGCAGGCTTACTTCATACAAAGTCACGTCTCTGTAAACATTATGTTCTTATTTCTGTCTACATCTCCATCCTAATTACCATGAAGGCAGATATTTTATTTTATTTTTTTTTCTTTCTGCATTATTTTGATTCAATCTTACATACGCTGACATGCAGCTAGATTAACAGCAATTGCAGGGACTATTTTAAAACTGTAAGTTTTCACTCATCATAATAACACTCGGTACGCTCTCTCTTTGCTCTTGAAAGAGTCTCGCGTCTGCGAACCACGAATTCAACGTCAACTTGGAAACTTTCTTCTGAGACTGTTTTTTCCCCCCCAAGCTGACGTGACTGCATCACATTGTTTCTGCAGGTTTGTAAGCCACACTTTCATGCTGCCAACATCCTGTTCCACCACATCCACATCCACAGAGGTGTTTTATTAGACTCAGACAAAAAGTCACTGAACACTTTTAATGGCCATGAAACCATTCTGAGTCATCGCTTCATGTCCGGCCAGTAGAAGATGGCAAATTAGAGACTTGAAGGGATGATCATGGTCAGCTTCAGTATTTAAATGGGCAGTGGCTATCAAACAATCACTGATCAGCGTTAATGCCCTGAGTGAGCTGGAAAACATTCTTCACATTATTGCAGCAGCAGCAGCCTGCACGATTGACACAAGGCAGGTTGGGTTCGTGGATTCATTACGCGGACATCAAAATCTGACCCTACCATCTGCTGCCTCAGCAGAAATCTGTCCAGTGCTGGCGAGTCCGCGTCCCCAGAAGCGTCAGGTTTCTGTTCTTGGCTGACAGGAACTGGAACCCGACATGGTCTTTGTTGTTGTAGCTTATCACGCTCAAGACGCTTTGCTGCTCGCTACAGTAGTTCATTGGTTATACTGGGTTCCATCGTCTTTCTGGCAGCTATGACCGATCAGTCTTTTTTCCCCTCTGACCTCTCCCGTCAACGAGCTGCTTCAGTCTGTGGACCCAACAGAAAATCCCAGGAGAACATTAGATCGAGAAAACATGCTCAGCTTGGCAGCAACCATTAGCGTCAAAGATATTGCATGTTTTCCCCATAAACTATTTTGGACGTTGGACGTGGGGAAAAGCTTAACCCTGCATTCTATCTCATAACCACCAGTGGGCAACTCTGCTGGTTGTAAAGAGAGGGATCAAACTGTATTGACATTTATGGGAAAATGGCCCTACACTTCTCACTTGATTTATTACCTCTGTTAATGTTTTACTAATTAGTTTATGGTCACAGTCTTTTATTTCAGATCTTGCTCGATACAGTCTGATGTTCATTTTTGTCCCATTTAAATGGAAGGAGGGAAGCCACACAGTGACCAGCCTGACAATCAGGATAAATTACAGGGCAGGTCGGATCCAGCCCTCACTCCTCCTCAGCCCCACCTTCTCCTTCAGATATGGTTGTCTACAGCCACATTACAAACTGAATGGGTCACATTACGCCCAGTTGCCACTTGATGTTCCTTCATTCTGCTGTTGGAGCTCTGAACATGACTGTATTTCTCTCCTGCGACATTATAAGCCTGACTGGATACCTGCATAGCAAAGCAGGTGTTCCTGCTGAAGTGCTCCCTGAGTTTATACCTGTGTGCTGTTTTTAAAAAGGCCTATCTTTAGTAGGAAGGACTGAAGGCTGTGTTCTACACTCGGGGTCAGGAATTAAGGAATAATTGCGAAACAGAGCCATTTGAAGATAAGAAGAACGTAGCATCCACATTATCATTTAATGCAGGTGCTGTATTACAGCTATTAAAGTCCTCAGTCCTTAACAGCATACAAGCTCGAAAAATATCGATCGGTACTTACCTGAATCCCATTTTCTCATAATGACTGATTTTTTAAGGGTCATTTGATAAACTCATCTGATATTTGTACAGCTCTGAATGAGGTCAGCGCTGAGCTGTCTGTGGGGCCGAAACCGCAATGACAGTGAGCCATTGTTCAAACAGATTCACAGAGAGATAGAGAGAGAGAGCAAAAAAATCAATGAATTTTCCAATGTGTTGTAGTTATTTGATATTTTAATCAAAATTGTAATTAATTAATTAATATTTTTCTTCCGGAATTGACTTCCAAAAAACTGTACTTTCAAAATATGCTGCCAAACCTTCCCTCACATGGAGATTAAACCAAAGCTGCTTACCTTTTATCGTGGCCACTGTCTGTCACCGTCTTTCTGTTCGGGCTGCCAGTCTGTGACAACACAGTTTTTACACTTTTCTATTGCTGTTCCAGATCCTTTATTCATACAAAGGATCTGAGTTTTTCTCAACAGAGTTCAAGACTGAATAACACAAGGATATACGCAGATGTATAGAAGCACCACCACTCCACCTCTCTATCTCTGATCACAGACAATTACATCTTTACTCTTTTTCTTTTCACCAGTAAGATTATTGCCTCCTTTCCTGATGTGCTGCCGCTCTCCAGTTTTATAATATCAGGTTATCGATGCTGCTTCTGACACTGACTTACTTTTAATGTTAGCTTATTACTACATATTTCAATGAATGCTCTCACCAACTAGCAAGAAAACTTTATGTATTAATCTTTTGTTTCGGGGCAGCACGGCGGCATAGTGGTTAGTAATGTTTCCCCACAATAAGAAGGTCGTGGTTCCTGGCCTGGGGGCCTTTCTATGCAGAGTCTGCATGTTCTCCCTGTGTCTGCATGGGTCTCCTCCAGGTACTCCGGGTTCCTCCCACCGTCCAAAGACATCATGTTTGGGTTAACTAATGACTCTAAATTGTCTGTAGGTGTGAGTGGTTGTTGGTCTCTCTGTGTGTTGGCCCTGTGAGGGGCTGGTGACCTTTCCAGGGTGACCCCGCCCTGGCTCCAGCACCCTCCATGACAGTTGCAGCAGTTGCAGCAGTTGAAGATGAATGGATGGATGGATTTTCCGTTTCATTTGATTTTCTCATGTTGGTGTGGTGTTCCAGGACAGACAGGGGACTTTGTCTTGTCAGGACACTGGGGCAATGTGTCCCTGTGTCATGTTAATCATGTTTATCCAAGTTGCTTATTAATTGTTTGTGTCTAGTAATGTGTTTACCAACTGATTACTAATAGACCTCAGTAATCAT